>NC_046184.1:117502503-117804627 GCF_011004875.1 Balearica regulorum gibbericeps
TTAACTAGTGTTCATATTTCATGGCTGAGATCTAAAGATCTAATGAAAAGACAACTCCTCTGCCCAGTACATTATTTCTCTTTACAAGTACCATCTTGTCAGCATCAAAGATATACCATTTAGTTTATCTTTTAGTTGTTATCTGCTCCTGGTATTGATATGAAGTCCTGCAATGCATTGTTGCTTAGATAGTTAAGATTCCACCTAGTACCATGTTGTAAATATTATGACTAAGGTGTATCAGTATGGCCAAGCTGTACCATGCTATTACTTTTTTTACTCTACTGAGCTTATTGACAGGTGATTAGGTGATGTTTCTTACCATAATGGCTGCTCCTTTGCTCATGTAGACTAGCATAGCCAGCAAGGTAAGTCCTAGCAAAGACAGATCACAGCAACCACATAATATCTGCTTCTTTCTTCTCTCATCCTTTTGGGTTGTTTTGTTTTGTTTGGGGCTTGGGCTTTTTTCTGTTTGTTTTTTTGGGTTTGGTTGGGGGTTTTTTTGGTGGTTTTGGGTTTTTTTTCCTCCTATTGATTTGCATTATGGACAAATGTTAAAAGTCGAGATTTGGAGACAACAGAAGCAAAACATTATCTTCTTGCCTCACTGGCCCTTCTTTCCATGTGATTTAATTCCTTTCAGTTTGATTTTGCAAAGTCTGCTGCTGCTGCTTTTGGTGACAATGTTCTTCAGCCACATGACTCTCTCAAGTAGAAAAGGTGGGCAGAAATACTTTTCTCCCCAGGATTTATCAGTAATCTATCCATGTTCAGCTACATCAGTTTCCAATGCTTTTGCTCTCAGCATGTTTCTTTTTCCTACTAAATTTTTCAGGACAGTCATTTCACATGGGGATATTCTATTGAATGCTTTGGGGTCGTGGCTGGATAAAAAGTAGAGTGTAGGCACTGAATAAGGACCTTGGGAGTCCATCTTATGTTTGCAGGAGAGGAAGTTCTTTGTAATTTGTTCTACATACCAATTGCAAAAATACTATTCTTTTAAATTTGTAAGGGTCTTTGAAAAGCATAGTATTTTCTACAGATCCTTTCAATGTAGGTAAAATACACAGAAAATTTCTTGACTAACTATTTCTCATTTTTATTTTACTCATATTTTGCAACACAAAAATCTGAAATTCCATCTAGAGGATTAGAAAGAGTTTAAGACAGGATGACGTAGTTCCTAAGAGAAGACATTCTGAAAAGGAAGAGTAGACTTCAAGAGAAATCTGAAAGGGAAGACAATATGAATCATCCTTGATTGATCTTCCTGAAGTTTTGAACTGCACCAGAACAGGAAGGAAGTTTCCATACATAGTTCCTCCCCTCTCTTTTAGGGTCAGTAGTTTCAGTAAGGAGCCCTCAGCGCTCAGGGTTGGATTCATGCATCCAGTGCTTTAGAATATTGAAAGTGCACTGTCTAAATTGTTCCCAACTCTTTGGCAAGTCTGCACATAATCTACCAGAAAATTAAATTCTTCCATCATCTACTGTATGCACAAGTCCAGAGTGTTAATTAGCCAAGATCTAGGTATTCTAAAACAAATGTAGGGAGGTTCTGCATTTGGTGGCAGACAGAAAGAGTCATTTGTTTGACTCATGAAGTACACCCCTATTAAGTAATGCCAACTAAAACTACACAGCTGGCTAGTCACCAGGGCAGGTCTAGGTTACAAATGAAACTAAGAGGACTTTCCATCTTAAGAAAACGACAATGCCCAAAAATAATTACCTCCAAGAGAAATGCATAAATAACTATCTTAGAAAGTTATTTCTCACATCAGAAGCCTGGAGGTTCAGGCATTTGATTAACTTCTACCCACAGAAGCAAAGTCTGTTCCAACAGCAACGTCAGGCTTCACAGTAGACAATAAAAGGAAGGAGAGCTTTAGCCAAACAATTGTTACTCAAAGATTACCTATAATATTTCAGCATATGTTTTAAAAATGTGGTTCTACAATCCTGTCTTCAGGGTTCCTATCAATGTCATGAGGAACCTCGTGGGAGATGTGAACAGAGATTAAGGCTTGAAAAATTTACATAAGGCTAGTCCTTTCTCCTGTGTACCGATGGCTGATGTGTGCACGAACAGCAGTCATTGAATAACTCACAGACAAATTAATGCTACCTGGAGAAAAGGAAGATCAAAGGTATAACTTTGCCTTGGATGGGTAAAGTACTTTTAACAGAGTCTACATGCATTGCTTTATTCAGGGCTCTCCTTCAAGGCAGATTCAAGGCCAAAATACGTAAAAGACTGGAAAGAGGAGGAAAGAGATCTGTACCCTGTTATGTACCTCCCAACCACGAGATAGTCTCTAAAGGGTGCGGCAGGTCTACAGTTGGGACTTTTGCTCCAAGAGAGCCATTTTCTCTCAGCTTTGCATCTTCTTTTTCTTAAAACTGAGTCTTCCTCACAGGAATTATTTCCAGGAGCCACAACAGGTTGCCTAAGTTAGGAATTTACTTGCATGATGTTTCCTCTATAATTAAGAGAGATAGGACCCTAGTGAGTAATTCAGCCCACCAAATGTTTGCATCACCCTGTAGAGGTACCTCTTTTCAGTGAGCATAGGAAAACTTCAGGTGATAAAGTTTCTACCCAGGATGCCTTTGTGAAGTACCTCTAAAAGAGACAGCCCTTCTTGTTTAAGGACACAAAAGAAAAAGAGGTGGTAGAATAATAAAATGAATGAATGTCTTTAACAAGATAGAAGGAATCAGCCGTATCTCAATATGAAACAGCACTTACATTTCCCTTGAAGAAACAGTAAAAAAGGTGACAACGAGAAGCACAAATCCATGTATTTGATGGTGATTAATTTTAGCTTGATTTCAGATAAACTGGCTGATGGGCAGAACTCAAAGGGTTGTAGTGAATGGGGCCACATCTGACTGATGACCAGTCACCAGTGGTGTTCCTCAGGGTTCAATGCTAGAGCCAGTTTTGTTCAATTTATTTATCAATGATCTGGATGCAGGATTTGAATGCACTGTTTGCAAGTTTGCAGATGATACCAAACTGGGAGGTGCAGTTGACTCTCTTGAGGGATGAGATGCCTTGCAGAGGGATCTAGATAGATTGGAGCATTGGTCTGTGAATAATGGGGTGAAATTTAACAAGTCCAAATGCTGGATTCTGCACCTGGGATGGAGTAATGCTGGTCAGAAGTATAAATTGGGAGAGGAGTGGCTGAAGAGCAGCCCTGCAGAAAGGAATCTGGGGGTGCTGGTTGATGCTAAGCTCCATATGAGTCAGCAGTGTGCCCTGGCAGCCAAGAGGGCAAAACACATCCTGGGGTGCATCAAACACAGGATAACCAGCTGCTCAAAAGAGGTGGTTATAGCACCGTGTTCAGTGTCGGTGCAGCTTCACATTGAGTGCTGTGTGCAGTGCTGGGCCCCACAATAAGAAGGATGTGAAGGTCCTTGAATACATCCGGAGGAGGGCAACACAGCTTGTGGAAGGGCTGCAAAGTGTGTCCTGTGAGGATTGGCTAAGGAATCTGTGTTTGTCTAGTTTGGAGAAAAGGAGGCTGAGGGGCTGCGACCTCCCTGCTCTCTGCAGCTTCCTGAGGAGGGGACGTGGAGAGGGAGGTACTGAGCTCTTCTCCCTGGGATCCAGTGATAGGCCGCATGGGAACTGTTCAAAGCTGCACCGGGGGGGGTTCAGACTGGACAGTAGGAAACATTTCTTTACTGAGAGGATGGTCAAACACTGAAACAGGCTTTGTAGAGAGGTGGTCAATGCCCCAAGCCTGCTAGTGTTTAAGAGGCATTTGGACAATGCCCTTAATAACAGGCTTTAACTTTTGGTCAGTTCTGAAGTGGTCAGGCAGTTGGACTAGATGATTGTTGTAGGTCCTTTCCAACTGAACTATTCTATTCAGTATGCCAGGTAAGCACACATTTGTCTGGTCTGCCAAGCTGATAAGTAACTTGTCCTCCTTGGGTATGTTGACTCAACCCGTGAAGACGCGGTTCTGGTATCCCTCAGGCTAATGCCAATGCTCACAACATTCAGTGCAGAGGTACTAGGGAAGAGCTACCAGCCTGGGTCTCAGAAGCCATACAGCCCTGTTAGCAGAAAGCTGTGTCATAATTGTAATGAACTCATAATCCCTTCTTCACTTCTCACATCTCAGTCACATAGTATGGACATGGCCTAAATTAAATATTATACAGACAAACAAGAACACATGCTTGGCAGTGCCACTGGAGCACCCATTTAATGTTGTTAAAACAAACAAACAAAAAGCTAACTTAATTTAATGACAATTTCTAAATCTAATAGATGTGCATCTTCACTTGCAGCAGGCTTTAGTTACCTTGTGTCCTGGGGAAAGGTTAAGCATTAACTCTTGTGTTGTGATTGGAGGACTCCAATATTGGGATTTCATTAACAAGATTTATAGGAGTATTCAGTGACTACCATAGTAATGGTTGTTATCAGTCTGTAACCATGGAAATATTTTCTATGTTTTACAATTAAAGTCAAATTTCTTCTTAAATTCCAAAGCTGAACTTAATGTTTGCAAAGTAGGAAGCCTGCTTTAATAAGAAGTCATGACTGCAATATTATAACACTAACTCTTCTTTGTCCTGAACCCTACTAACATAAATTAAACTAGTCCTAATTTCAAAATGCCAAATTCTGATGGTTTTTACACAGTTTAAAGTATGCTGGCATCAGCAAGTCCAACCAGTTTCGAGTGGAAAATTTTAATGATTCAAAAGAGAAATATTCAGATGAGTTAGCCTAACTCCCTGCATGCAACAGAATGTACAATCCACGGTACCCGTTGCATTCTGCCCTTGTGTGGTTCACAGGGGGAGAAGGGATGTGCAGCACAGTATGAAATTGTCACCATGTGCCCCAAAACTGGTGAGCCCTTAGTGAATGAAGCCTAGGCAGTGGACCTGACACAGTTCCCTTTGCATCCACTTTTCCTTTGGTTGCCGCTGATGTTGTATTTTGCCCTAGCGTATTTATCATCCTGTTTTCAGAATCACATTATTGTCATACTTATCAAACTGAAGTTTCAGCACCTTTCACTTATTTCTTGAAGAATTTTATTTATACTTAGGAAGTATTTGTGAACTCCTTCTGGAGGGTATTTAAAGAACTTATAACTATGTCTGCTCACAAGAAATGTTTTACAATGTTCTTGATCTTTCATGTGATAAAATCAACGGAATTTATAAATGTTTTCTGGCATGTCACAAACATCTTTAAGTCCTAGCTGTATTCCACACAGCTTGTGAGTAGAGCTGGGTAAACTTTTTTCATCAAAAAGATGTGTGCATGTGTAAAATTTTCCCATGTTTCCTACTATTATCTGCTGTCTCACACATAGCTGGTTACTAAGTTCTGATGCCTTAGGAAGAAGCTCTAAATGATACACTATATCTTTCCTCGCCTCTTTCTTCTCTTAGGGTCTGTCACCATAGCAAAAATGTTGAAAGTAATGACAAGTACAATATCAATAAGCATAATAATAATTGATTTCTGGGAGATGAAAAATCTGAAATTAGTGGCAATTTCCCACAAGACCGTTGTCTGATTAATTTAATGTTCATCTTAGTCTTTCTGAGTCATTCTAATACTGCTTATCTGCTCAGCAAACCTTTGCGATGTGTCTGTGGGCCAAGGCCCAAAAGAAAGTGAAGTATTATTGCATAGTCCAGCATTTTTTAAACTGGAAGTATCTTCAACCAAAAGAAAAAAATAAAGGCTCATGGAGATGCCAGAAGTTGTGACTTTACCCTAGCTTTCTTAATTCAGCCATTTATTTCCGGAAAAAAACCAACCAATGCCTGACAGGAGCAGTAGTACACAACATTGTCCCATCTCATGGTTGCCACTCCTGTATCTGAAGATATCTGTCCAGGAGCACCAGCATCTGTGCAGGGGAACAACTCAACAGTTTTCCATTGCATAATGTTTCCTGATAATCTATCCTGGATTTCATTGCTGTTGCATTCCGACCAAAATGTGTAGAGAGATCTCAAGCAGTACCACCACATTACAGTCAACCTTTGCAGTTAAAGTCCAAATGCAGATTACAGAGGAAGGATCCTGTGAAATCAGGAAATCACTGCACAGTACAATTCTGAGACAGAGAAGTTTTCTTAGCAGCCTATTGAAGCCATTAGTGATTCAGACACCGCTAGAACAGTTCATTACTGAGAGAGACAGCATTCATATTGTTTAGGCGATGGCATCCTTCATCAGTCCTTAATAATATCTAAATTGAGCTCTCCTTAGTGGGCTTCCTCTCTTCAGAAAGTAGGAAGAAACCCTGCACTACAGGAACTGTAGTTAACTGCCTGATTCTTTGCACCCAGTGTGGTTTCAGAGAGGAAATAAAGAGCATTTAGAGTGACTGAATCACATCAGATCTTCCAGACATCCTCATTAAGCTGTTATAATTAGGGTTGTGTTGTTTTCTTCATTTTCTCTCAATAGTGTTAGCTGGCAAAAACTGATGCCTTTAGCCCTCTAATAAATTAATTATTAATGTAGGAATTAATAATTCATGTTAATTGGTACTATGAGCTACTTTCCCCAACAAATGTGAGCAAAGGTCAAAACTTGTTAACAGCAGAGGTGAATTCTATTTTTAAGTTTTCTGTTCCATAATATATCTGCAAAATCAGGCTACAGCTTGCAAAAGTTAACTGTATTTCAGAAGACAAGCATATACTGAGGGCAAAGGTCTGGTCTATTCACTTGGTTTCAAAGTACCATTAACTGGGCATTTGCACTGCCTTTGTCATATCCAGATACACAGAGAAATTAGGATTGCCCACCTTGGATCAGCAGAAAGTATCTCACATGTTGACAGGATAGCGCAAGTCTGAGCAGGGAGTGATCAACAAAAAGAGCAGACCGAGAAGATGTCAATTGCTGAAGTGTCAGGATGTTATTTTAATACCATCTGGTAAGTGCATTACGGCACTGAGTATACATGTTGCCTTTCCTGAAACAGAAGAACCTGTTCAATCAGCATCATAATTGTGAGGTTTACCTTAGCGGAAGATCAAATAATTCTCTATAATTATTCCTTGCTGCTCAGATAAGACAGATTCGCCACTCACTCATTGTATGAGGTGCAGTGCTTTGATCACTGTCCTCTTAAATGCAATGCAATTTCATGTGAGTGCCTGTCCCAGCCCCATGCCCTTCATCTGGAACATTAGAGCTGGAATCTGCTTTTAATTTGATAGGATGTTTGAACAAGGCCATGTGCTGTCACATGTGTTTAGCAACCAAACGTTTTCCCATGTAAAGAATAAATCCACAGTCTTTCTTCAACAACCAACAGGAAATCATGTTTTTGTTTGTGTTTTGTTTATAAAACAGAGACTCAAAAAAGCAAAGTGAAGAAAGATATGTGTAGACTTTGGGAACAGCTTAAAAGGAACCAACAAAAAATATGCTTTTAATAAAAATAATCAGCTTTTCTTAATGGTTGTAACAATCTATTGTAAGTAACTTATATAACACAAGGCTTTCACTGTACTCATTAGAACTTGGCAACTCATTTTTCAGCATTTAAACATGAGAATGAGATGGGACTTCATCCAACATCCACTGTCATCAGTGGGAGTTCTTCCACTGACTTCTGTGGGCACTGGATCCGGCCCCTGCTCAGCAGGACATTTTCTTTCTGGGAAGAAAAAGCAATCTCTTTGGAAAGGTTTTCCTTTATGACATGGCCAATATAGCTATTTACTCTCTTCTCATTGTTTTGCAAAATCAAGCTGAAGAAAGTACAGCTCAGGAAAAACAAGTATAGTTTTATAACACTTTGTTCTATTAACAGGAAGCGTTAAAAAATACTGATGGAAAACATCTCACACCATCTGACTTGTGTCAAGTTTTTCGCTGTAAGTGTATACTGTTTCCATAACATAACTAAGTACAATTAGATACATTCTGGGAACAATAACAAGTATGTGTTGATATTTCATTGCTGCCATTATGTAATTAAAATATGCAAAAAGTGCACAGATGTGAAGCCACTGTTACGCATACTGATGCTGAAGAAACAAAGACTCTTTCTCATTTCTTCCAATGGCAAATCCAGAGCTTCTTGTACTGGCTTGAAAATGCGACGTGGGACTGCTGGGTTTTGCACTCAGTGACAAGGATTTATCCTTGTGTCTAGCAAATAACGGGGAGAATCTCTGTCACTACGTGCAATTAACAGCTATTCAGCATGGGGCTTGGGAAAGAAACCAAGGCAAAGTTCCTAGCAGCATAGTATTCATCTTTTGAGAAATTTCACTGTGCTCTCCTACCTTTATCCCCTGCACTGCTGGGACAACCTCCCTGGATCTGGGGACACAGCATTTGGAGCCAGAGGAGAAGTTTTGTACTCTGGCTGTATCTTGCCTCTTTGTCCAGAGCTATCACTTGAGTTTGACCCCTATGTGGACTGGGGGCATCCACCAAAGAACAGGAGGGAGGAGGAAACTTGGCCAGCAAGGAACTCGGGAAGAATCCATGAGCTTACTGGTCTAACATGTAAGCGGGCCTAGCATAGCTGAGGTGTTCTGGTCTTCCTCACAGCACCTCAGAAAACCGAAATGAAGCCAGCTCATGGAGTATGTTGGGTTTTGCCCTGCTGTGAGAGCTTCCTAAGACTTTTTCTTCTGCTGCGCCAGAGGAAGTCGTAGGAGAGAGAAGATGTTATTGTCTCTCCTATTGCCACACCACTTGGCTTGGCCTTTCACTTTTGCCGAAAAGGTCTTTCCTCCTGCTCTAAAGAGTTTCTCATCCATTTACATCCCCATGTTTTCTGGGAACAGGATTTACCCCTGGTTTTGTGATTGCCCTTAAAACAAGAAAACACACACTCTTGTTGCATATTGCAATCATTTCTAGAAAATACTTCAGCAGGTGTGCTTTTTTTTGCTTTTTAATATGAACTCAAACCAAAACTGTTTCTATACACAGATGTCATGAAAGTCTGTCAACAATTTGAGTAACACAGGATGGCTTAAAGTGATAGCTCCGTACCTTTAAAATAGAATGTAAAATTCTTTCCAACATTCTGCCCTATTTCTGCTATCCTTTTATGCTCAGGCTGTGCCAAGTGTGTACAGAGTGCTATATAGTAACTATTCTATTTCATACCCCCTTGAACAGCACTGCAGAAGTGTAAGCATTGAAATCTGGTTCTAACAGCTACATTATCACCAAGTTAACAGGCAGTGTAATTATACCAGGCACCAGTCTACAAGGGTAAGGGTAAGCACTAGCTTTTGACTGGGAGTGATGTCTCATTTCGTTCTTTACCTCAGGGCCCATATTAATGGGCCATGCGACTGCAGTACAAATCAAGGATGAAGCCTGCCATGTGTACAAAAAACCCCAAGCAAAATGAAACCCCAAGCAAAAGAAAACTCCATGCGATGATGCCTTACCCTGACTCATACCCAGCTCTAAGTTAAAATATTATTTTTTCCTTCCTCCTTAGTCCGCATTAAGCAAAGAAGAATTTTAAGTCAAAGGAAGAAAAACTCAAAAGGAAAAAATCCCACAACGGATAACTTGTAAAAATCCTGCAAATACTTACTAGTAAGCATGCACATGTGTGGGAGGCTACAAACACAGTTCTCTTTGTAGGCCTGGGATGTGAATCAGTGAGGCTATTCATGGCAGAGGTACTACAGTAAGTGTTTGCAGGACCCGTCCCTCTGTGTCTTCTCGTCTCCATTATCAGTTCCCCAGGCCAGTAAGTGTTACTAATGCACAGCAAAATGTAGCTCAGAGGGTGTTTAGTCGGGGAGATGAGTAGTTTCTTGTTCTCTACTCACATGGAAGGAAAAGGGACAGAGCTAAAAGGCTAACGTAACAGCCTGCTCTTGGCATCGGCTGTTGCTAATTTTCTTTGGCGTGCTTTGACTACCTGTCTGAGAGGCTGCTGCAGTGCAGGAAGGAAATTTTTCAAGAGATTAAACTATTATTGTTTCCTGTGTGGCTGTCTTCGCTGTATATGAAAAAAAGCTTTAAGGGCACTTGAAAAGAGATTTGTCTGAATAGCAAAGTTGTTGTGATTCATCCCCCGCCTCCCTCCTCAAAGAGCCGGGATTTGGCCAATTTCCTCAGGAAAGTGGTTGATTAGGGCCCATGGATTTATCCACAGCCTACATATGAGATGTCATAAAGGTGATTAATGGTGAACCCTTCATCATAGGAAGCCCAGAGTTTAGAAAAGCTATTTTCAAGGGCATGGAAGGAAAATAAGTCATTTGTATTTTTGCCAAAATGCTTCAATGTTTAAATGCCTCTTTGTGCTCCTGGCAATTAATGCTGCTGCCTATCAGAGTCTGGTGTATTTTCTGATTTTACAAGTTTGTTTGAAAAATTGATTCAATGTGTTTCAGTGTTTACGTAAGAGGATATTGTGGAATTAAAATAAAATGTTTCCACAAGACCAGCATTTGTTGCTATCCTTGAATCTAAGCATGATGTTGGAAGCTTTTTTATGCCCCTTCCCAAGAAAAAGTTCACCTGGGTTTTCCCCAGAAGGCAGTGCTATTATAGTGCAACTTGATGAGTACTTTGGGAGATAATTACCTGACCTGACAATGAAAACCTGTACTGAGCCTTTGAGAATTCATAAAAGTTCCAAAACATGAGATTCTCTTATACTTCTCCTGTCTGACACATGCTTCCTTTGTCCAATCCTTCTTCCCACTAATTTCAGTCCTAGCCCTCACTCCAGGAGCTGTCTGCCAACTCTCACATATTCCTTTATGTTTTAGTTGTATGGTTTTCTTTTTTTTTTTTTGCTTTTCTTTTCTTTTCTTTTCTTTTCTTTTCTTTTCTTTTCTTTTCTTTTCTTTTCTTTTCTTTTCTTTTCTTTTCTTTTCTTTTCTTTTCTTGTCTTGTCTTTTCTTGTCTTGTCTTGTCTTGTCTTGTCTTGTCTTTTCTTGTCTTTCCTTTCCTTTCCTTTCCTTTCCTTTCCTTTCCTTTCCTTTCCTTTCCTTTCCTTTCCTTTCCTTTCCTTTCCTTTCCTTTCCTTTCCTTTCCTTTCCTTTCCTTTCCTTTCCTTTCCTTTCCTTTCCTTTCCTTTCCTTTCCTTTCCTTTCCTTTCCTTTCCTTTCCTTTCCTTTCCTTTCCTTTCCTTTCCTTTCCTTCTTTCCTTTTCTTTCCTTTCCTTTTCTTTTCTTTCCTTTTTTTTTTTTTTTTTTTTTTTTAACTGCACTCAATCCTCTTTGTAAGCATGCAGAGCAGTGTTTGTTAGTCTGGTAAGTGTGAGACATCACAGGAAGGATGATTAATCCCCTGTAGCATCAGAGCAGAGGGTCAGGAAGATGGGGAACTCATTTCCATTAGGTACAATTGACAGACCTATATCCTTCCCTTCTCTAAGCCATTGCTCTGTTAAACAAAGCAAAACACCTGAAGGTGGAAAGAATAATCCTGACACAGTCTTAGGGCCCTCACTCTAGGGTAGAGTTTAGGGAAAGCAAAGCCACCACAGGTCTTCCGCCATCGTGTGGGACTGAAAATATCTCTGAAAGATAGGACACGTGCAAGTAATACTGTGCTGACTGGGATGATCTATAACAACAGGACCAGCTTTCTATTGGAAAATATCTCTGTAGATGAAAATCCTAACAAAGGTATTCAAATAAATCCCCCAGAAGTACTCGGTTCTGGTATTAACAGAGATCACAGACCAATTGCAGGTGAGAAGACAGCATCCCCAGTTCTCTCCTGGGGAACCATTTCTAGTACTCTTTCCTGGCATCTGCTGACAGCAAAGCAGCTTTTTCTCACACGATGAAGTAAACACTTTATGCCAGGAATAGGATGGAGGAAACTAAATACATCTGGGCATTGTGCAACATGATGCAACATCTGTTAATAGTAACTAACTTTGGAAGAAAAAACTGAGGACTCTAATTTCCCAACTGTGTTTTTTTTACAGATATTATGATCCAGTTTCCTCTTCTTCAGTGCTTCAATGTTTTGTCCCTAGCCTTCCTTCCTCTTCTTATCACACTTTTTTTCATAGCTGCTCCCATTACCACCAGCTACTTCGCTCCCATCATTCCAGTCCTTGCCCCCATTTCCCCTGCTCCTCCTCTCAGAACCCCTAACCAGCATCTAAGTCTGTTCCCTTTTCTGTCTTTCAGGCTCTCATAACTCCATCTTGTCTCCTCATGTCACTCTCACTCCCAGATTCCCTACTGTTTTCCAGGTCCTGCTGTCTTCTTACAGCCACGACGGGGCAATCTGCACCCTCAGCACGACAAGAAATAATGCACAACTCAGGCCAGTACCTCCACATTTGCCACCACTACTACGTTTGTACATGCTAGCTTGCCTCTGTGTTGTTGTGAATGCCAGAATGTTTTTGACACAGCCATTGCTTACTGAAATTATCAAGGAGTCATGCACAATTAATTGCACAGACAAATTACTATTTGAGGTAACAAGAGAAAGGGCTTATTCTACACATTTCTTGTCTTTTCCCAATCTGTTGAAAAATGTTGAATTTTAAGACAAAACTGCCCAGAAATATTGCTGGACAACACACTTTTCAGTATAGCTAAGGTGATCTTCCTTTCAACATGTGTTATATCTTTTTGCATATACTCAAACACCTGGGCTGGTCAGCAAAGCTGCATTTCAAGCTTTTCAATTATATTAGCTCTCAGAATTCATGAGCCAGGCTGGAAAGATGACAAAGTAGCTTGGTTTGGTTTGGCTTTTTAAGAATAAAAGTCAGTGCTTTGCTTGGCTCTTCACATTTTCTCCTGCAAATGTACAAGGCTAGAATGATACTGCCTTCGTAATGACAGCAGGACTGGCTGCCATGAGACACGCTGTGCACTGGTGAGCATGGATGGAGTAGGTAAAGACTTGGTGGGAACAAAGTGCGAAAGGTACTGATGTGTCACTGGGCAAAGACGGTCTTACCGGAGGCAGAGAGAAGGTATCAGCAGAGCTGCTCTCTCTCAACTAAATATGCGATGTAAATGATAACATGTGTTCTCAGGGCTTTGAAATACCTGAACTTTTAGCAAGGTCTGTGGCCTTTCAGCAGTTCCAACACAGCTTAGATTTTCTGGCTTAGAGTTCAGGACTGAACTCCAATGTGAAGTAATAAAAAAAAAATAAAATAAGAGTACTACAGAGACTCTATTTAGAACTTCCTGGCAGCAGGCAAGTAGGGGGGAAGCTGTTTATCTTGACCAAGGATTTCCTTACTTGTTCATGAAAAACGTTCTCTTTTTCAAAGATGGCTAGCAGTCACACAAAGTGGCACTCAGGACGCTAGGATCACCAGGGCGTTGCTGGCAGTGCTGTGTGCCCAGACAGGAGGAGTATCTGCTGACTTCAAACCATGGCACTCGACCTCTGACAACATTGACAGCACTGACGATGATGAGCCGAGAGAGGGAAAAGGTTATGCAGTTAATATTTTCCTGTAGGGAAATGTCATCACCACCCACCCACTAGGCAAATAAAGATCATAACAGAAGAGGCACAAGCAAAATGGATTACCAGCCCTTGCTGTTTGCACTAAGGGTTACAACTGGAGCACAAATGGGAAGTTATTTTCCCAAGCCACAGACATTTTTTAGGAGGCAAAAAGAGATGAGGTTCTCATGATGAGCTAGGGGGAAGAGGGTGCTCCAACAAAATAGGCAGAAGGCAGTTACTTGCAGCACATCCTTGGGATGTGGGAAATGGGAGTGTTGTTGCTTGCTCCTCATTCACCTGAATCACAATTCAGGTGAATTCCTGAACAAATCCTCAAACATTGCTGCAGAGAGAGCTTCTGCTCCTGTCCTGGGAAACAGCAAGATACTTCATACAAAATGCATCCACAAGGCTTGAAAGAAGATGCATATCATTCACTTCAGCTGAGATCCTGAATTATCAGGCAGCTCTGACATACACAGCTTCAGGTCTGACAAGAAAGTCTAGCCTGGAACTCAGTAACTTTTCTCATTATAAATGCTTTCTTGAAGTTGGTCCATTCTCTCAAAAAAAAATTTTTATTTTAGGACTTGGACATGATTCATTGAAACCTTTCCTACCAACTTGTATTCTGGTTCTAGAAACATGCGTAAGAGTAAATTTCCTTGCACATGGTTTCACTGGGACTACAATAAGCCTTGAGGCCCACTCCTGCAAACAAAGGGAGTTTTTCCATTGTTTGCTGTGTAGTCTAGTTTGAGCTAAGTGACCAAAATAGCAGCACTGAGCATGCCATTATATGTAAAAATACAGGAATAGCTATATTTAGCTTTTTTGGGATAACCTACTGACCAATTTCAGCACGTGAAAAAATCTCCACAATTCGGCACTCACATAATAAATCCACTCTTTTTAATATATTAGTGGGAATTCTATAAATGCATAGCAGATGTTATGACCCTGCAGAAGACTGAAGTCTGAAGCAGCTATAAGACAGTTGCCAGTGGTAACCTATTCTCGTGTAGAACATGCCAAATTTGCTACTATTCAGAAATTCTGTGAGTAGATCCTCACCTGAGAAAAAGAGAACAGTAGAAATTGTGTGGTATTCCAGAATAACACACTAGGGCATACTGAAGGGGTTCTGAAATCAAGCATATCCTATTTTCTTGGATTTTATATTCATAAACAGAAAATGTGGCTAGCTACCCCAAAACTAGTTCTAGCTTCTCCCCAGAATTCTCCTTTCGAACCTAAAAGAACTGCTTTACAGCACTGCATTGTCACAAAGAAGATTTTGGCTAAAGCTGTCTCAGCCTTATTAAAGAATACTATAGAATTATTCAGGCCAAAGAAGCAAATGAAAAATACTTTTCTTCAGATAAGAGGCATATGGAAATAATTAGAAGGAAAATAGAAAGAAAGATCATGTCAAATACAAAGTTTGCCATCTCTTCTTGATCATCTGATTAAATTTTACAGACAACAGATACTGTGAGATGTTACAGGAAAGAAGATTTCATTTGGATCACATTTTTCAGACACTTTCCTGATATTTGCCACCTGTTTCATCAACGTATTGCTAGGGAAAAGGAGACAGCCAAACTGACTCATCAACAAGAGAAGAGGAGTAGTAAAAAAAGTTGTAACTTGCTTTTTCACCCCAGTCCAGGACAAGTGAGAAAAGAGTGGGAGTATTCTTATATTGCAGTATTGCTGAATTGTCCACGTCATGTAAACAGCATAAGACATCTTTAAAGTAACTAGAATAACACAAAGTTCCCACTGAGAATGAAAGCTCTTAGCATGAATACAGCAGTGTCTGCTCACCCTACCATGAGTACGAAACCAGGAGAGACATAAGTGAGACATTTCTCAGAGCATGCAATGGGTGGGCTAAGAAAGGCAGGGTGGGATGTGGGATGTGGGATGGGATGGGATGATGTGATGTGACTTTCATGTTCACTGGCCTAAAGTTTGTGCTGGACCTTCTGCGGGACCAACATGAAGATGGGATCCTCCGCAGCCTTGGCTCAGAACAGATGAGGCAGCCCTTATCAGGAAGCTGGAGCTGGTTCACTAGCATGTCCAAACATATTTTGTTGCAGACAGTTTGTTGAGCCTTAGTCTAATTAAAGGGGAAGTAGCAGCCCAACATTTACCTATTGCTTTCCATGCTAGGAAATGCTAGGGCCATCTTTCAGGAACATCTCCATAATTTGCAGCAGGACCTCTGAATTTGACAAGCAGATGCTCTCCAGCTCAGATTGCCTTTATATTTGCTCTTGTCTTCATTGCCTTCCTTGCCAGACCCGTGCAGAACCATTTTCTCCTCTACTTACCTCTTCAAGGTTTCTGTCCCTTCTCCCTGATTCTGTCTCTTTATTTCAATCTGTGTAATTGAATACCTGTGACTTACAGTATATCCCGTGTCAATTCCCTGTTTTCTCTACTCCATTTGCATGGTACTTTCCTTCATTTTCCTTCTTTCCTCACTTCACTCTCCTCACCTGTACCTGTGGGCTGTGCTCACCAGACTGTGCCTGGCTGTGGAGGGGGAGGCTGGAGCTGCTGCCACTTCTCTGTCCTTTGCTCCTTCATAGGGAATGAGGGTAGGCTGGAGCTAAATAAATCATCATAGATTCATTCAAATAGACTGATAGGTAGCAGGACACTAAGCCAGTATTATTCACGTATTCTAATGCTACAAACCACTTCTAACATAACAAATGGGAAATCAGTTGTGTAGGTGAAGTATCTCACGGTAGGCTACAGTGATAGGAAGGTTTTGTCAACATTCATTTCAGTTCACCATCTTGTCTCGCTCAGGGCCCCACACAGGAGACTGGTTGACCAACCGTACCTCCCATCAAGGACATAGTTGGTCCCTCATAAGGCAGAAGGGCCGATAAACAGAGCACACTGTTAAATCAACACTGCTTTAAAATGCTGTTTCTTTAGAAGGACTCCTATGCCTTTGCTAAATCCATCGATCCTTTCCCAATTAGCCATATGCTACATTTCATTCTTGACTTAGTTTCATAAGAGTGATTGTTCTTTCAGAAACATATAAAGCAAGATTCCAAAAACAAGCTTATTTTATTAAGCTCAATTATTAAATTTTCTCTGACATTTGCTGTTCATATTTGCTGGTAAGCATTTATACATTAGTATTTTTTGAGTTCATGTGGAGTTTAACAATATGAATTTCTTATCAGTGAAAAGTACTGTGTTCATTGGCAGAAGCCAAGTATATGAAGAATTAACAGTTATCAAATTCCAGAGGGAAAACAATTTCTGTTGGAGTCTGTTGCCAGCTGTCATACTTTCATCTGCAGACATGCATTTCCCTGTGTTGGCCATCAGCTGCAGCCAGTCTCCTAACATTTGTATCTTCAGCACACAGCATATTAATGCAAGCCCTAGATCCCAGGTCCCAGTTCTCTTCCTACAGCAGTCAACAAGAATATTTTCATTTATTTCTGTGGAAGTGGGGTTGCAACCCTCACCAAAGAGAGATGTTTCAGCACTCTTCTAACCTTCTGACCACTTACACTTAGACATGCATAGGATTGAGTACTCTTTTGGACAACATCAGCTTTTGTATTTGTTGATAATTTTACTTATTAGACAGTGGAATATTTAATAAATTAGTAGCCACCTCTATGTTCCAAATATGGAGACCTTTGCTGAATTATTCTTTTCTTGTCTTCTTTATAATTTCTTTTTTCAACAAAAAGCCAAGATATTTTTTTTAAAAAAAAAAAAGCAGACAGCTGATTTCCATTAAAGACTTTTCATTTAAAAAAAAAATAAATTGTTTCATCAGAAAAAAAGTTTTCCATAAAAAATAGTTGAATGGAAAAAATTCTTTACCAGCTCAAATATTTTCCCATTTTAAACAACTAGGGTTTGACTTATTCTTCTGGGGATACCCAGTAGAGATTTAACTGTTTCATCGCCATACCAGAATACCGCACATTTTTCCAAGATTACCAAAATTCTAGTCTTGAATGTTGTAAACCCAGCCCAACTTGTTGATTTCTTTTCAGTCATTTTTAACACTTAAGTTGGAGAAAGAGACCACCTCAGATGAACTAGAGCTCACTTTGAGAGATGACTACTCGTCTTTGATCTAACCATTTGCGAAGCTTCAGCAGCACTCAAGGTGCCCAGTGGAAACCGGTTTATCTCTTCACTGTAGTAGAGCAGACAGATCTGACCAAGCTGTTGATGCAGGTGCTCAGCCCAGCCCTGTCTCTCTTCTCTTTCCTGCCAAATGCCTTCTTTCTCTTCCTTCCCTCCTTCACATTCCTAATTCACAGATTATTACGTATTTTCTATCTTTTCCAAATCAATCTTTTTTTTCCAAAGTTAGAAAGTAAGATATTATTATTTGATAAACATTAGAATTGACAAAATTTACCAAGCAACATGATAGATAGATAGATAGATAGACAGATAGATAGACAGACAGACAAACTATTTTTCTCTGTCATTCAAATGAGAAATAACCATGGATCTTTGACGCCACTACATGCTAATTGCAAGGAAATGCTGACTTTTTAGCAATAACAGCTGTGTATTTCTGGGCTGTGCTATAAGCTTTGGTAATGATCTGTAAGAGTCCTTAATAGCATGCAAAGTCTTTGTAGAAATGGAATAGTGACTAGCTGTCACACAACCCGGGTGTTGCATATACCAAAGAGCAATGGTGCTAAAGAATGAGAATAAAGCTCTAGACAGCCAGAACTGATGGATTTTCCCTCTGAGTTGTGCAAAAGATTTCAAGGAGATGTAGAGCAAAGTTTCTCAACAGTTAGTCAGAAAAATGGTGCGTTTCCTCCTCTTATTTAGTCTAGCAAAGAAACTAGTACATTTTTTTATGTAGGAGAGTAGACTAAAACAAAAATTATACAGACTGCCTTAAAAAATAAAAAAAAAAAGAATTGAGATGGGTTAAGAAAAAAAACATGCTGAAAACTGTCTCTAGCTTATATCACCCTATGTAATTTTAGGTTTGTCCTTCTACCTCAATACACCAATCTTTCCTTCTTGCCTAGATGAGAAACTCAGCCATACCAAAGAAAAAAATTAAAATTGCATACTGCCTGATCCTTCAAGCTATTTTACATGTAAAACACTATTTGTGCAGCTAACCTTTGTTTCAGGTTCATCCCATAAATGTTTACATTAAAGAAGGGTTCAAAAACTCAAAACAATAGCAAGGTCCTTTGATGTACAAGTGATACAGGTACTCAGATGGATCTTATTGGGATTCTTCAAGTAAAAAAGGAGAGTCCTCAAGGGGTTCAATAACACAGGAATAGTGGGACCTTTGAGCTTAAACAATATATTCACATCAGCAGATTCACTTATGTGTGTAAGTGTTAGATGGACTAAACTGAATGGTTGTCTAATCCAGACTGTTTTGGACATGTTGTAACAAATTTTAGTATACGTACCTTAACATGCTTGCTAAAAAAAGTGTTTAATCTAAATAAATGAGCTGAAAACTCATATAAACAGGACAGAAGAACATTTATGCTGTCTGTGTATTATATACTACATGATATCCTCTGGCAAAAAAATCTTTCACAAAGCCTAGTTTCACAGTTTCACAAAACTACATCAACAGTGTTAATCATCTTTCAGATGGTAACTTTAGTGTTCTCTATTTCAACATGCCAACAAACTAGCTTCTAGTGTCTGGCTTTTTCCCAAAGAAATGCTTTTTTCATGACTAAAACTGTACTGGCAGAATTACTTGACTTTTCCAGATAAACTGAAATAAATATATTGCAATGTAATTCTACAGTCATCTTTCCAATGTGGTTAATTTCACATCTTCATTAAATAAAAGAGAGACAGCTTTCCTAGGTAAAATCAGTCAGACACAATTCTGTAAAACAGAGTCTAAGAAAGCCACAGAAAAAAAATGGCTGTTTTTGACTGAGCATGAATGATTGCAAGACATGCTGAAACATCATTCACTATTTTTAATGAAAATACTAACGTATACCTAAAGCCATTATTAGATAATTGGTTTTGGTTGGTTTTTGGGGGGATTTTTTTGACTCACACTTCTCATTTTAAGTACTGGATTGTATGCAGCTAAGTGCAGCATACCACAAAATGTTTTTATCACCTGGTTTAGTCCATCTGCAATACAGACAGACCTCAGTCTATATGAAATACAAAAGCTTGCTTTTAAAAGATCTAGTCCATCACAAAAAGATACGGTATAAAATTGTAATGAGTGAGGTTTTGAGGGTTTTTTCAACATTGTAAGTATAATAATTCCTGCAAACAGGATGTTCAAAGAAAAGTAGGCACAGCAAGAGGAGCTAGAGCAAGAATCTGTGGGGTAGATGTGTCAGAGAGGACCTTCGCATTGTGTCTATCCAAAACCAACTCAGTAACCTGTCTCCAGAAATGGCCAGCAGCAAGAGGCTATGAAATGAGGAGAAACAAAACAGTGCAGACATACAGCGCCCTTGGTGTACACTCCCAGTCATATACATTTAGGAACTTCCTGAACTAAGCCTAGATTTTGTGTATCATGACTTAAAACCCTCCAGACTTCTGAAGCTGACAGTATGCACAAAAAAATCTTAAATCTGGACCTCTAAAACCAGCAAGATACAGGTTACCGAAGTGTTCAGAAGGTAATCTGACTGAAAAATATTGAGTTTCAAGGACAGCAATAAAACCAAATGACTTGGTGTTGAAGACTGCTGTGACAAGAGGCATAATGAAAAGTGAAGAGGAAGTTAAAAAATTATGGGGGTGTGATTAGAAAAAAAGGAAATTGCCTTGTGGAAATAAGACTGAAAAGAGCATGGATTTACAACATAGAAGATTGAAGAGAATTGAGGATCAATCAGGCAGTAAGAAAGCATGACACTGCCCTTCAAACTGAGGAGAATTTGCCAGTGCCTCTGATTTTAAATATCTGTAGGTCACGTGTGTATCTTCCAGCTTCTATTAATACCAGTGAGACCCACCAGTATATATCTTCCACCACTCCTATGATTTATCTGTATCTTTTCTTCTGCCATTGTGTCACTAAGATTTATCTTACCTACTACCTTTGCAATGAAATTTATCCAAGAGGAATAGCTACAATTAACGTGAGATCTAATACATTTTTACTTCCATTCCATTGACGAAAGAATGAGAAGTCAAACTAGCAAATGTTATTCTCAATGAAGTGCACATATGTTTATGGCAGAGCCATGTGACATATATTTCCATTGGAAATTGGATAAGTGAAAGCCAGTATGAGACTTCTGGGAAGACATAAAATGCATATAGGTGAAGGCTCTCGTCACAACATTACATGCAATGAAGGGTAAGATCTATATAAGAAACAAGTGAATACTTGATTGTAGACGTCCCAGAACACTATCCTAAAAATTGGATTAAACTTGTAGATGCCGAGAAAATACAATCTCTTGGCATCTAAAAGCAGCTTTCTCCTTTACCCTAGAGTCTACTTGATAGTTACCTAAATATACCAGCAGACAATTCTGACATGTCTTTGCTTAAATGTGGTTATATAAAGTAATACAAAAATAAGTTTTGGCTTTGCTGCAAATGTGCATAATGGAAAGACAAACATTATTAAAAAGACCATCATTTTTAGTGATTAAAATAATCCACAACAGAAAAAAAAATCTTCTGTAACTTTCCAAGTTCCCATTTATCATAGTTTTGCAAAAAGAAGCCACGGTAATTTCATTTTTCTTGACTTCTATTAAAAAGATCAATACATATGATTCCAAAGAGTCTCGACTCATGAAAAGATGGAGCTAGTCTGTAATCACATCTGAAAGTATTGGTTGTCATTAGCAGTAAGATTGATCTGTAAAGACAGTCAGCCCAGAGTGAAAGTACTTAAAAATTTCCATTGGGCTATTGCTGAACAACACTGCCCAGCAACCTTTCACCTTGCAGATAATTAAATACAGATAACGAATTACCATATTAGAAGGAAGAATTGCATTGGGGATATTCAATAGATGCCCACTTTAGTAAAGCAGTTCCAAATCTCTGAATAATGGTTTTGTTTTGTGCATAAAACCTAATGAGCTCCGACAGTATAAAGTCATTTTTCAATGTGCATTTAAATCTGACTTGTCAAATAAGATATTAATAAGTCACCTGAGGTACAAGAATTGCTAATGGTTTTGCAGCATGAACATTGCAAGTCCTCATACCAACTTGGCTGCCAGAAGAGGATCAAGTGGGCTCTGAAAGACATCCATTCGCTAGGAGTCAGAGTGGAATTCTGTTCCTACTGAAACCATTTGGCTTGGGTGAGGATGAAGACCCTCCCTGCGCATGCCCTACCAGCCTGCAGCTGCCCCCCTGCCATGCCACAGGAAGCCTCTGCACCCCTTGTTTTTCCCAATCCATGAGTGATATTGGAGAACAATGGTAAGAGAAGAGTCTCAAGAATATTGGGGAGGAGGGTCAAATAGTCATTTTCAAATAGATCTGCTGAGACATTATTTACATCGCTACTGTCTCCAAGAAAATGCTCAAAACCTGCATGTATCTACTTTTGGTCTTTGATTCCCTCCGTGCTCATAGCAGTAGGACTTTGAATCATTGAACAGTTTGGTTGGGAAGGATCTCTTGAACTTCTTAGAAGTCATCTGGCGCAGCACCCCTACCCATAGTATGGCTAGCCTTGAACTTAGATGAGGTTGCTAAGGGTCTTGTTTCACCTGTGCTTAGGATACTGCCAAGCAGGAGGATTTCACATCCTTCCTGGGTACCCCTGCCAGCATCCAACCACCGTCCTGGTGAAAACTGCTTTCCGGATCGCCAGTCAAGAGTTCTCTTGCTGCAGCTTGTCTGTAGTCCACCCATGGGCCCATGTCCCAGCACAGCCTCAACCCGTCCCTGTCCCCAGGGAGGTGTCCAATGCCCGCTGTTCCCAGTGCCCCCCCAGCTGCCCTTCTCCTGAATGGGGCAATGGGACTGGCTCTGGCTGCCAGAACCTGCCCTGCTGACTGGAGGTGGAAGAGGAATCCTGCTCCAAGCTCATACCCTCCCTCCCCCCGCCCAA
Organism: Balearica regulorum gibbericeps; assembly: GCF_011004875.1. NCBI lineage: Eukaryota > Metazoa > Chordata > Aves > Gruiformes > Gruidae > Balearica > Balearica regulorum. The sequence continues at coordinate 117,525,042 of NC_046184.1, forward strand.
GTGGCTTTGCTTAATTTGCACAAGCATGAAGCAAAGGCCAAGTGATCTTCAAGCTCTTCTTCAAAGCCTGTCCTTAGCTATGTCCCTCTGCAGCTCAGTACAAGTGAGAGGACAGATTCATGTGTCCAGCAAAATCTCCACTGACTCCAGTGGGGTTGGATTTTATCGATTGTTACTGGGTCCCATGCAGATCCAATGTAGTTTGCACAGGATCTCTTCAGAGCATAAAAGACAACCACGTTTGAAACTGAAAACAAGCACAAATACGTTAAGTTCTTAGACCTGAGATACTGTGATCTTTGACTTCCATCAACACCCTTGAAACAAGACTGTTAGTCAAGGACCAACAACCTTAGAGCATTTTCTGGGCAAGGTAAAGATCTTACAGTTGGGGGAAAACAAATGAGAAGACAAGAGAAAATGTAAAATGTCGGGGGAAAGGAAAACAGCTGGAGTGGAAAAAAAAGGCAGTTCTGCAAAGAGAAAGTGACAATAGTCTTGGCAGCTGTCATAATTTGGTATGCTAATTGGTCAACACAGAGTAGAGGTTTGTGACTTTGAAGGATCTAGAGCAGAAAGTCATCAGGAAGAATCTTCATTTATCAATGGAGAAAAGCACAGACATTGGGCTCATGAAATCTATATGTGAACCTCTGAACCCGGGTGAAAAAAAATACACAGCCAGGAACATCACATTTCCCTTGCCATCCAAATAATCCCAGGCTTTATGTGACTGCTTCATGTAAGCAATAAGCACAGTAAATTAAGTATAATTTGGAGTATCCATAGGTTGGTGTGTCTGGGAAGGATATTCTCAAGATTTTTGCTGAAAACATTGTAACACAAGAAAAGCTATTTTTTACTGCTTCTAAATAAAATAATGCAGGACAGCATGTTTTTATGGAAATGCCTTAAGGTAAGGAATGCTCAGTTTCCTGGTATTTCCTGTAAAAATGTCAGAGAGAAGGTGTTTTCTTATGTAATTCCACTGAAGAAGAATGAATCTGGAAAGGCATTATTCTTCTTTCAAAAAACAGAATTATATTTCCCTTCTAAAATGTGGTTAAAATTAGCTATTGTAGTATTATTTTGCTTCCACCAAAAATTCATCTCAAACCTACGACAGGAGAGCATGATTTTAGGCAGCACTTTCTAACCTTCTCTTATCTCCTAATACCATCACACCATCACAGAAGAAAATACATTTTTGATTCAAAAGCTAGTTAAAGCTGATATGTAACAGAAAACAAAACAAAACAAAACAAAACAAAACCCACCTTACCTCTCATGCTGTTTGCAAGAGTCAGGCATTTAAAAGTAAGGAAATGAACAGAAAATGAACAGATGAGGGCATTACTTGTTTTATGTTGGCCAGTAGATAAATGCAAAAAGCTCAGGCAATTCAAATAGTGCCATCTGCGGCTGATTTCCCACCACCTACCTACCCATATGAGCCACCCGGGAAGTTTGGCAAGAGCTTGTTTCAGCGGATGGTGTTGCAGTAATGCTCTTCAGCCTTATCCTGCTCCCAACATAACCCGCGGGCGAGAGCTGTAACTTATTAAATCCCAACATGTCCTCTTCAGTCTGGCAGTAACAGTTGACATGGTGAATTTGTCCTCCAGGCTTTCGGAGTTCAGCTTCACCATGGCCAGAATTCAGCCTTGTTCCCATCTTGAGGTTTACTGAGCGAGGTCCTGCCTATTTTGATTTCAGTGAGCTAACTCGTCCGCTATTAGGTCTGCTTAAAGGAATTAGCTATTGCACCACAAAAAATACCAGCCTTGGCTCTTACCTGTGGAGCTTTTCTCTATTGCTTTATCCTTAGTCTGGTTTCATAATACCTTTTTTTTAGAAATGTTATATAGTAACTGTATTTATCAACTGACACAAGAACTTGAAAAGAAAAAAAAAGAGTCTAAAAATGAAATAGATGTAGCAAAACAGGAAAAACTGGAATGCAAGATTGAGTCTTACTGAAATTAGGCTTGCATGTCGCCCTATCAGTCTGTGTCACTGACATGTTTATAGCTAACCATTGTATTTCAAGACAATTTTATTCTATGTTTTTGGTTTGGTGTTTCTTGATGAAATATTTTGTAGCTAGTCAGAGTGATGGTCCTTGTGTTGTGATGCAATGTTCACTTCTCCATAGTTGATAAGATTGATAATTGTGTTTATCATGTGGGTAGTGTGAGATTAATGATCTTCTAAATTATTCATTTCCTTGCTCTTGAGTGCCTGAGTTTTGTAAATTATGCGACGGGGTAAGAATGTTATGTTGCTTAACAGTCTTAACTGGCTTTTCAAACAAAGAAAGGGTTTTTGGCATCTCTCTGGGGCTTAAATTGTGTCTTAGAATCCTTTATGCAAATAATACAATAGCTATCTTACCAAATTATTCATTTTCAATCACACATAGCAGTACAGAAAGTACTAATAGCTCCTTTGGAGACCATTTTACTTAATACTGACCTGTCTGGAGCTCTTCCCTTATCTTACAGGAAAACTGGCCACAAGACCAGGGAGGGAAATAAGGGATCTTGCACCAGACTCTATTGCATGTTTCATCTCAGCAGCTACTTGTTCTTCAACCTAGTATAAAGCACGAGGACTGCCTGGGTTAGTTCTTGCACTTCAAAAACCTGTCTTTGCCCCTGAGGTCAAGGGACACTTTTAATAGTTGACAGATTTAGAAGAGATCTTTCTAGTCTTCCTAAGCTACAAAGATCCAAAAGGAGCCAACGAGCTCTGATGGATATATTTCATAACTTTGCCCATTTGGAAGTTACCGTTTTTAATCTAGAAGGATTCAACAGCGCTGAAGTCCCACTTTCATACAGGTACCATTTTTAGCAGTGCATGTATAAAATTAATTTGGAAGGAGGAGGCAGACTGCACACAGTACTAACACTAGCATGGTCCATCTTTAAGAAGCTGCAAGAGGCAGAAGTGCTCCAAGCTGTTCACAGTGAGGTGTGCAGGGAGGTGGATGAGGGGAGAAGATGGTCTTTTACAATGCATTTGAGTACCGCACCAATTTCTTCCCTAACCAACATAAACAGTCATGGATAGTTTTAAAAAGAAGTATCATGCAGGGTAACCTGGGAGAACTTGCATTTTGTTTAATTGTCTGAGAGGAGGAAACTTGCACTGTGCCACCAGGGACTTGGAACAAGGTCTGTACTGGGTAATCCCTTTCTCTCTTAATTTGGGTGTAGATGTGTGTTCCACAGTCGAAGTCCAGGCAATGGCTGAAGAGAAAATTGCACTGAAAACATTTTTCTTTTCCTAAAGCAAGCCCAGGGAGGAACATTTATTTAATAAAATGGAAAATCAATATAATTTTAATTTTAAGAAGTCAGAGCCAATGCCAAGCTGTCCTTTAAGGAAGCTTGATAAGAATTCATGATCCTTTTTTTTTTCCTTTGGTAAGAAAAATAAAATTAAAACCAGCATTGATTTAATGATTCTCCTCCAAGTTTGTTTAAAGCCTGGAAGTTTTGTTCATCACTGTTACTTCAGTATCTTCACTTTACTTCTTGAAAACCTGCTTGATCATCATGTATTTACTACTTCAAAATTATTTGAGATTTTGCATTAAGTTATGCAGAAAGAAAAGAAGGCATCACAATTACTACAGAGTTATGCATTGTGTGGGCTGTAACATTTTCAACAACTTAGGCATTCCAGCAAAAAGTTCAAATCCATTTGATTGACATTGTCAGAAGCAATAGAATAGGTAGTTCCCAACAGAAGAAAAAAAAATAAAAGGAGGTAATATTTTAGGTGAAAATACATTGGAACATATTTAACTCTATTGTTGAAAGATGCTGCACTCAGACTGGAAAAATGCAGGTTTATTTCACTAAGACTTGCTAGGTCATTTAACAGTTCCTCACATTTCCATAATAGGTGTCTGACAACCATGTTTCCTACAGGGCTTTTTATTGTCATGGCTGATTGAAATGACCTTATTGTTAGCCATGTGCTTGTTTATGCCCCATCAATCCTAATGTAGAAAGACCCAGCAGTACGCAAGTTTGCCCAAGCTATGTGGACAGTGTTCAATTAAGGATGAACCACTTTCTTGGCATCAACCCAACGTCTATTTGGAGAAGACCTCCTGAAGGCAGCAGAGCTGGGGCTGGAACATGTATGGCTCTTCACTCCCTGGAAACTTCAGGATTAAATCTTTGTTGTAGTTGCTAATGATATAAATAGTGAATATGTTTACATGACTTGGTGTATAAAATCAGACACTGTGATTTCAAGTGCCTTGTGGGGCGTGTAAAGAGAGGACGCCAAAGAATTTTGGCCTTCTGAATGGAAATGCTCTTAAATCTCTGGGACTTTAGCCTGGACAGAGTGATGGCTCTCATGGGTGAGGGAGAACCAATACATTTGCTGGTGCAGGACTCTGAGTCACAAATGACCTCCCAGGCTGCTTTTGAGACATTCCCCTTTTAATGATCTGAAGGAAAGCCACAGCTGATCCTCTTGCTTAGTGCAAGAATCTGTTTTTAGCAATATTAAAATCAACCAACCTGATTTTTCATTGTTACTGGTATTGAACCACACAGTGGAAATTATTACACCCCAATAAAATCAACATTGGTCCTTAACGTAACATAGGATTGAAGAAGTCAACAGTGACCTTAAAGGAGACATCCAAACACAGATTTCAGAATCAGAAAGAGACTTTAAGAGACATATTTGATTGTGATAATAAATGAAATCCATGAAAACTATGCAGTTAGTAAAATCACATCATCTTTACTGTCCAAATCCAGTATCTTACAAATAAATAAATAGATGAACTAATGCACATTGACTCAAAATTAGATTTCTGGATAGAAAGTATAAATCTATGTGTTTGAGTGTATAAGTCATGATGTAATCTCTCTAGCACAGCTGAGGACATAGCCAGCTCTGTTAATTGTTTATTTTCCTCTGCAGAGGGCCTCTCTACTTTATTAGGCCACAGAGTTTTTAAGGCTAGTGAAGTGGCCCTCCCAATCTTCGCTTGCCTTTCAAGTAGTGCCAAGGTCAGGCTGCCATTGCTACAGACTAGGGTGACCTATGGAAGTCCCAATGCTCTTCTCAGGATTTGGAGCAGACTGCTCCCAAGTCCAGCAACCAAAGGAACTGATGAAACCATAATACACACAATGTCAAAAGTACCCACTTTTTGTGTGCAGCATTTTTTACATGTGTTGAAGTTTGATTATGTAAGGATTTTTAAAAATGTGACATGGATGACATGAATAATTTTCTTTCTTATATGTTGATGAAGGAAGACGAGAAATATGGTTTAAGAGCTTTTAACTGCTTTTTTTCTCTTGAGTGTCAAATTAAAGGTTGTCTGGATTCCGATAAACTCCCCTTCAGGAAGGAAGTTTGATTAGTTTCCAAGAGTCTGTGTGTGAGAGAGAGCTAGCTTATCTACCAGTCCTTGATATACGTTATTTATATTCAGTTGAATCTGGAGGGAGGCTAGTTAGAGACCCAAAAGGAAATTATCTTATGCTGAATTTCCCTAAAAAGTGCCAGTTTGCTGACATTATAACAGTGAGGATAGTAAGAGCAATATGCTTGCTATGAAAAACAAGGAAGCAGAGCCCTAATTCAATCCTCTCCAGTCCCACTACCACGATTAACCAAGGAATGAGAATGGCCATGCACCCTAAGCTTTATGGAAAAAGATGATTTTGTGAACAGCATGTTGGCATGCGCGTGTTAAACTGTGCTAAAATAATTATGGAATACCATCTATTGTGCTCAGTATTTTTCCTGAGCTGATGGAGATATTTTAGAGGAAAAATTTTGCAGAAGTTGTGTGCTGAACATTATACACAGGACTGAGTCCTTACTCTATTGACATGCAAGTATTAATCTATATAATCTGTACTGAGACTGGCAGCACCCTTTTCCTCCATGGGAATGCTTATATATATACAGGCTAATCTTGTAATTAATGAGTCCAAGAGAAGTTATAATAGTGTTTTCAGAAGCTGTGTCCTGCAAGAAGGCTTCCTGAAAGAAATATTCATGCCTGTCATTATTTTTTCTGTATTAAAAGAATTTCCTTTATATATAGAATTTTGAGGAATGTTGTTATGGGGCAACACTTGAGAACTGCAGATGGGCCTGGATGCAGAACGAACATGCACATACGTGTGCTGGTTGTATTGTGTCTCTAGGCTCTAGGATGTCTACTGGGCTTATATATCAATTGACTTTGAAATTTGTGAAAGCAGGCAGATTTTTGCAGCCCTTAATGTGATATAACGGCATGGATTTTAAGGCTGTCAGCCCTTTTGGTGCAATTTAATACAGGCCGGTTAAAGGAGCAATAGGAAATCTATGTGAGCAGTTTCTAGCTGTCAGCTCCAATTTGCCATGACAGCCCATGATACAGACAGCCTGCACTGCTATTAAGCCGTTTTGACCGTCTCCGAAAAGGGTTGATTTGAATGTGCATGCTCTCTGCTCTCTCCCCTAGAAAGCTGCTGGTAAAGCTATCTGGTTCTCCAGCAAAAGGGGAGAGCAAAAAACCTGCAGCCCCTGGGAGGATGCGAGAGAGCAGGGCTGGGCTGCAGCCAGCAAACAGCTCCCACCTGTCGGTGTAATGCCTTCCTGGGCATCGGTGCTCGCAGCTCCGTGCCTTCCCTATGCACAGGGGTGCTAAGAGCCGGAAAGGCCACTGTAAAACCCCCTTTATCCTTTGCACAGTGTTGTACTTACGCTGGATTTCTAGCACTCTTTTCTATTGTGCCCATTTTCACCCTGTTTTGTCTCTTTTTCCTTTACATCTAACAGAGTTTTAAAAATTTGTGGATCCAGTCTATAGACAGCTCCCTAACAACAATGGAAATTGCTCAGGTCCTACACTCTGGTATAGGGGGCAGGGACTATTTCTGACTAACAACCTCAAGTTGTCCTTCCTTTCGTGAATATGAAGTAATTCCCTACAGTACTACAATAATTATTTTTACATAAGCACAGAACCCAGTGCACATCATTCATTTTCCTTGCTTAAGGGGTACTGTAATGCCATACTGCTCTTTCTCCATTAGTTACAGCCTGCCACAGTTAACTTTAAAATCAGGCTTTGGCACACCATATAAATAACAATACATTTATGCAATTGAATGCCTACACAGTAATTCAATCAAGGGAGTTCTACCGCCGGTGATAAACTACTTAAGCTGTTTGACTCTCAGCTTAAGACATCAACAAAGGTTCTTGACTGAATTACAGCCTTGGATTTACCTGCGCATCTTCTATTATTCAATCCTGCCTATATGTGTGGTGAAACATCTGATATGATGAGTAAATCTTGAACTGCTACCAAAATGAACTGTATTGCAATCTGGGTGAAATCTTACGATGCTGATGTCAAGGGAAGTTTTACCTTGGACTTTGATGAGGCCAAACCTGCAGCCCTTTTGCCTTTTATAGCAGTGTTAGAGTTGCAGCTGCCCTATGATACTCACAGCATTCATTAGGGCAGGTAGTAGCTTCCATTGGGCCAAATAATTTTGGGGAAAAAAAAAAAAGATAAATTTGTGGACATATAAGATGTCCTTTAGGTCTGACAAAGACTCAGAGAGCGATGTAATCAGCTCAAGCAGGGAGCTCTGAGTATAACCTAAGTGCCGCAGCTTAGGATGAAAGCTCCTGAGCTCACACCAGCAGATGACAGGGTGGCATGTCAACAGGACTGCACCAAGGACTGACCTGAACCCATTAGGTGGAGCATCTTAGAGTATTAGGGTTTTTTCCAAGTTTCTGTCTTTTGAAAGTATTGTCTAGGTCTTCTTTGAGGATCAGGACTGAAACAACTATATGTAGAAAATGTTTTCGTGGAAGATGTTTCTGTCCCTTATCAACTGTCTGTGCAACTTCTGTAATGGAGTGACCATTTGGTTTCAACCATGTCTTCTCCATGGAAACAATTGATGTATATGGTGAAATACATTATATTGAGCTATTTGTGTAAGAACCAGCAACTTGGACATGTCTGCTGTGAGAATAAATTTATTTTTTTTTTCTGAGCAAAGGCAGTTGTAAGCTTTGATGACCTGTGCTGATTTAATGCATCATTTACTCGTGAAGCACTGCCATTTCAGAGGAGCACTGTTTTCCCAAGGCCTCTTCACCAATGCAGAGGGTGGAAATGGCCCTGACAAGTATCCAGCATTCAAATGGCCTCCTTGGTATAGATTTCTGTTAGCAGTCCAATACACATCCCAATCCCAATTCCCAGAGCAGGAGCATGTCAGGACAAGCTGTGGTCTGGCCAGGAAAAAAAGGAAAGAACCATTTTTTCCCTCTCAAAAGAGCAGTGCTCACACAGAGAGTTCCCGAGCCTGAGTAAAATAACACAGACATCTCAAAATATAGATTTGGACAGAAAACTTATATGGTCCCTAGGAGTTTATCTTCCACCCCCTCAGACAGATCTGGTACTCATATCAGTGTTTATTGCCAAATATAGATTAACAAAACCTTCCGCTCCTACTGCACGTGTGAAACAGGCTGTCGCTCAGGGCAGGCGAACGCTTTGTGGCTGTTGCTGGTGTAAGCAGCTCTGGGCCATGAGCAGATATTTTCCATTTTGTCATTGGAAAGCATCGCACCCTTCCAGTTCTCCCTGCGGAGCAGAAAGGGATGCTACGGAAGAGCACCTGCAGTTTTAAGGCACAACCAGGGAACTGCAGTGTCCTCAGTGGCATTGCAGCAGGACCCCTCCCCAGCAGCAGGGATGCACAACCATCAGTTGCTGCCATCTACTCTTATATGAGCTCAGAGGAGAAAGTTTGTTAGACGGAAAGCGTGGAAAAGTTGGGGCAGACCTAGCTTTTCGTTAGCCACTGGAGATGACAGTGAAAGCCTCTCCCAGTACTGACGTGCACCACCAGCAAGCACCAGTGTCAGCAGGGAAATTGTGTCCCCAAAACCTGAGCCCTCCACACAAACACCAGCAAAATATCTTTGTGAAAGTGAAGAACTCTGCTCAGACCTTTTCTCTAGCTGTGCAGTGCATAAATCACAGCAGCTTACACTGTTTCTCACACTAGTATCAGTAGATCTAAAGACAGAGCGAAGAACTTCTCAGGGTCTGACATACAGTATCTTCAAGTATGCCTCAATATTTCTTCGTTAGAGGAAATTCAGCAGAAAAGTAGTAGGACTGTGGTATTTTTTTAAGTCCACGATCTTCAGAAAAACCACATAACAGAAAATGGAATATTGTGAGCAGCCCACATAATTACTCATGATAGATAACTGTATTAAAAATTAAACATAAATTATTGGAGGCATTACAGCGTTGGCACAAGATGAAAAAGGTGCTTCATATTACTGAAAGGTTTAGCTAACTGCCTGAAAGTTTGGCTCAATAGAAAAGAGACTATCCTGGATAAATGGAAAGCATTTATTGTTTGAAATATGGATTTTAATATAGCACAGCACAACCCCAAAACATCAGTCCTTTTCAATAAGGTTAAAGTAAGATGGATCTTGTAGATTAAAGTAGCCGGCAAGATGCTCTTTGGCAGTTCAGAGAAGCAGGAGATTTAGAAAAGGAGTCTCCTTGGAGCCACTCCATGTCTTTGGAGGAGGATACTTCACCTCTTTCACAGGGCTCCCCAGAGTCCTGCCGAGCTGTTTTATATTTGAGCACTGGGGCACTCTGATGGCCTTGGCACGTGAATGACCTTTCTGCTCCGGAGCACACCCAAGTGCCGGACAAAGGGGGAAAAACCCTACGTTGGGACTAGAACAAAGCTCACTTCAACTGGCCGGGCAGATCTATAGCTTCCCCAGACTGGACGAGGATGCTGGCAGGAGTACACTTTTTTCCATGGTTTTATACAGTTCTGTCACCGATCTAGAAAATCTTGGAGCCTCACATCAGAACTTTAAGGTTAACAGTATTTTATGAAGGGCTGGTTCCTTTCTGTATTTGGCATTGCAGCTTTTAGCAGTGCAGACATCTGCATGTTCTGTTTTAGTAAATATTTGATTTTTCCATAATGTTTTGTAGGTTTTAAATATTCATAAGAGTTTGATTTCCTAGAATTTCACTTCCAGCTCTGACATCAGTGACCAACTTAGAATTTAAAAAGTAGTTGAAAGCTGCAAATTCCTGGACAATCTTCAAATTGAATCTGGCCTCTGACAACAATATGACTCTAAAAATATTGCTGGTCAACTTTGAAACAGTAAAGGCAAGCAGATTAACTTCTATACTAAAATCTCTGCTCAACGGGGATTACTAGGAGGATTTAGCTGAAGCTGCTGACTAGTAGAAAAAAAGAGAAGAGAGAGGGAAAGGTGTAATGTTACTTTCACAAACAATTAATTTAAGTATTCAAGAGGTCCCATGGTTTCCAAGTCCTTCAGTGATCAGAGAATTTAAAATGTTTGTAAATCTGAAAATATCCTTGTGATTTTTAATTTTTAAAAAAAAATCAGAAAATTAGGATCAAGTGATACTTAATATTTAGTCTTTGGTATTCTTCTGGTATAAAAATTTACCACCAAAATCGAGGGAGGAGAATGCAAGAATGTGGCTATTCAAAAAATCCATCACAGTTTTGTCAACTTTCTCAGCTAAGAGCTGTCTTTTTGCTCTGGGTTTTGACAGATCCTTCCCCAGTTTTCTAGAACAAAGGTAGGTAGGTAGGGACTATGATGATAATTATTCCAAAGTAGATAGATAACTAAATTATTTTCCATTTGTCTGCAGGACAAAAATGGGAGGTTTTGTCTCCAAGCTATTAGGTGATTTTATTATTATTATTATTATTATTATTATTATTATTAAGGTTTTATAGAGAAGAGATATGCTGGGGAAAAAAAGGTGTGTGTTCACAGACTGTTCAAATACAGCAACTGAGACTCTGGAGCTAAATTTTACCGCACAAACATCCTTTTTTTACCTCTCCTGCTCTTGGCAGTCAGATTCCTCCAGTGCACAATACCTTGCCACATACCATGGGCTCTGCTGCTTGGCTTTGCTCTACAGCTTTGCTCTTACCACATCATCATCAGCGCTACCATGATGTAATCAAACAGCATGTCAGGTGTCACATGTGGATCAGCCAAGGAGCTGAATGTGCTGTTTATTTGAGTGTATAAACATTTGTCTAGCAAGCTGGGACAGTGGGGCCACTTGTACGAGACATGTCATTTTTCCCTTCTCATTTGTCCTGTTACTCATGCAAATGTGACTCAGATGTTTTCAGAGAAAAAAAATTAAGATGTGAGACTGTATGTCTTATCTTTCAGAAAAGACCGTTTCAAAGAGGAAAGCCCGGGTAGCAGCCCTGAGGAACTTTATTCTGAGATGTGAATTATCTATAGAGGAACCAACAGTGCCGATGATGAATCCGTGGAAAATTCGTTGTGATAATACCACAAGAAAAACTTCCTCAGCAGACAGTGCAAGCCTGAGACAGCAGAAACTCCTTCAGAAATTCCAGACAGCTCTTACTTACTCAAGAAATGCTAAGGAGAAGCTGCTCTGCACCCGGCTGTGGGTTTCATGACTCGAGGCTGCGTTTGCCAAGCCTGACCCTTGGGCTAAGGACTTCCATGTGGTGGGGCAGGAACACAGCCAAAACCAGCCGAAAGCCAAAGGGTTTTCCTCCAGCTGGTGTCAGATGGAGGGTCCAAAGGAGGCTCTCTCCAAGATCTCCTAGTTTATATACAAAACCGAAAGCACAACACATCATGTGAAAGACTCAAGGTACTTTTTCTGCTACTCTGTCCTTCTTCCCATGACAAAGATCTGAGTCCTCATCTGTTGTGTCACTGGAGATAAGTAGAGACCATGCAGACTGTACCCATTTCCAATGTACCTCAATGTCAGGGTTTAGCCCCAGCCAAAAACTAAGTACCACACAGCCACTCACTCAGCCCATCTCCGAGCAGCAATTCCTCCTCCCTGGTCAGCTCCTCTCCCTCCTTAATATACTAAGCATGATGTCATATGGTATCGAATATCCCTTTGGCTAGTTTGGGTCAGCTGTCCTGGCTGTGTCCTCTCCCAGCTTCTTGTAGAAATTAACTCTATCCTAGCTGAAAACCAGGACACTCAACAAGAAAGCTTACTGACCCTTACTACTTGGCACTGATTGCTGTTACTCTGCATAACTAGCACACATTTGTCTAACCACCGTCCTCTGAAAATACATAAAAAATATATCTGCATCTGTGTTTTTAGGAGATACTAACTGTGGATTGTCCAAGTAAGAAATTTTGCCTCTTCCCCAGAGCTGGTGCTGGCACAGGGCAATGAGGAAATGGTGTGAACTCCCCCTCCTCTCCAGCTTATTGGGCTAATTCAACCCCTGTCTTGTACTAGAGCAAGACCAAAGGTGCTGTGATTTGCACCTTTGGTTGTCATGACCTCTCTGAGCCTTGCCACCATGGCCAGGAGAAGGAGACTGGCCTGTCTGTGCCTCTCCCCGCTCCACCTGCTGCCTTCCTCCTGCAAGCCACCCTCAGGTTACACTCTGCTCCCTGCAAAGCACCCCCCAGCACCAGCGGGAACACAGAAGAGTGAGAATGTGCCTCACAACCTCCATCTCAGTGAAGATGGCTTTGGGGACCCCTTTGCAACCGTGTTACCCCATAATTGTGCTGTATCTATCCCATAGCTTTAGGAAGAAATTGGTAACCACCACAGAACAGACTTAATAAAACTCCTTTACTGTCAGTGTAAGGCAATGAGCATTCGAAGCTGAGTTTTGGAAATACTTTCTCTTTCCTGTCTTCTCAAGAGGGGGGTGTGCTGCATGACAATAAGCTGGAGACTTGACACCTAATCACACACTACGTTTCCACTTCAGCTTGGGGCCCGGACACGACGAAAAGGAGAGCAAAGCAAGGAGTGAGAGTTACATGAAAAATGGTGAGATCATTAAAAATTTATAGAGGAGGGGATCCAAGTGCAGTAATGAGGCATCACACAAAGGCAACAGAGTACTTAGCACTAAAACCCTTTCTACATGATATCTGGTTACCATCTTATCAACACGACACCCATTAGTGTCTGATAATAGTAACTAATCAGCTGTCCTGCCTTCCTTTATTTTCCTTCAGAAAATATCTTCTTCACTGTGCAGTCCCTCCCCACAACAATATCACACACTAAATAATGCATAGGATTGACGCCCTGCAATTCAGCCCTGATGTCACTTCCTGACAAGGTGATGTTATGTGCTCAGGACACTCAGAGCCCACATGGCTGCTGCTCCCATAACAGACCTCAAAAGAAGACCCTACTTGACAGAGGTGACTGCCACCTCCTGTTATTACAGATCAGGTGAAGTTTTGGGCAATGCCCATGTTAGTGCTGGGATATTCTTCTCGCTGCAGCACTGAGCCCGTGTGGAAGGAGAGCACCACCCCTGGGTTCAGCCCAGAGGCCAGAGAAATCCTTGGGTTTGAGTGATCCAAGATCCTGATCATGAACAAACTACATAAAACATACATTTCGTATCAAAATTGGTATTTCTAACCCAGGGCAAGAGACTGCCACCTGGCTGAGAAGCGGTATCACTTTTATATGCCCAAAGTGTGAGACTCCAACATGTTTTTCAACATATGTCAGCGATGTTTCCAGCTATAAAAAGAACTTGACTGTTTTCTTTATTTTGTGGTTGAAGCTTTGAACTGCTACAATGGGACGTGGGATTCTACCCAGAATGGCCACAGACTTCCCATGTGATTAAGACAAGTCATTCTTCTCTCTTTCATTTCCCCATCCATAAAATGGTAGTGATAAGAGCTGTATAAATAACTGACTTTTAAGTCAGAAGCAACCTATAAAGTCAAGAAAGAAACAAGACCGTCATGCCTAAGTTTTCCCTGAAATTTTTAAAACGTCACTTTCTTGCTGAAAAAGAAAATCAGAGAAATCAAATGCACTTTGTTTTAGGAAGTTTTAGGTGCATTTGGTGTTTTGCCTCTTTCAAATTAACCCTAGGCAAGCTTTGATGTGAAAAATTATTTCAGAAGGAAAGTTACAAGCAGTTTCACCATCAAAAATGGGACTTTTTGTCTGAAACCCTTATAATCGTGTAATGTGGATGTACACATAGTTTTAGTGGATTTAATTCAGCATTTTTTTGCAAATATGACTTTGACCAAAACAACTCCATGCTATTCAATGCTCCTTTTCTATTGCTTGTCTATGTAGATTGTGCACTCTTCAGGGAAAAAAAATTTCTAAGGCATACTATAAGTAATATTAAGTCTATCAAGGTAAATAGATATTGAATGGACCTCTAAGCACTGTTTTACTATCAAACAAAGTATAAATCAAGAGTGTTCAATTCAAACCCATACTCAAGATCCTCGTAAGCAGTGATACCTTCTCTTATGAAGAATTTTAATACAGCCAAACACAGCTCATCAGTTTTCAGCATGGTCCTGACGCACGGAAACAGCCTTTAAAAAAGCCAGTAACCATTGCAAATGCTCTTCAAGTGTTTGCTCTTGCAAGGTGCTGGATATTCCCAGGGGACTGGAGTAGAGGGTAGTAGGAATTTGTGGTCTCTTTTAGGACAAACAAATTTAGGAACAGCAGTGCCTTTAAGGGTGAAACTAGTGCTTGCTGACTAGGCAATGACCTCCATGCATAGCCTCAAAAATTGCACAGAGGAAATGAGATAATATGCACAAATATATGTGCTTCTAGTTTAAGCCTGAGGATGTGGTTTCATCACCTTCTTCTCATCCAAATGGGGAAGGGTGCATTTTGTATCATCCCAAGCATTACCACAGACAGATTGCCAGAAATGATGCTGGAGCATTCAAAACACTGATTGAGTCACTCTGGGACATCCTTTCCCCTGAAAGCTGAGGAAGCTCAGCATCTCTGGTTTCTGATGTGCCTCTGCTCCAGTTTCACCACCTCTAAAGGAGAGGTAAAATCAGGAGGCTGTGAGGATTAATTCATTTATATGGAAAAATAGGGCACAAATATTAAATGCTACCAAAGAGCAAGTGTGATGGTATCATTATTTCCTAGACAGTATTTCCAGAAATAATGCTACGCAGAGAGGCTATTAGGCACATTCCTTTGCTACTACGGTGTAGCAGGCATTTTGACAATGATGCAAATGCTCCCCGCTAATGACTTAGGCTTGCACAGTAACAGACAGCAGGGGTGGGATTCATTGAGGCTCATCTCCAGATGCCCTTAACACTCAATGAAGCTCTACAGTTTTAAGGCACAGTTCATCTTACCTTACAATTCATGTATTTTAGGCAGCACTGTTAGAGCGAGAGGAATAGCACCCTGACAGGGCTCCTTTCTCCTCACTCACTACAAAGGGACCCTCATGGGAATTACTAATGTATGTATGTCTACATCATAGACTCCCCGCAATAGGTTTAAATCCTACCCTACCCAAATCCTACCTACTCGCAACAGTGGGTTCCTACTAATAAGCTTATTTCCTAACCCACAAGCACAGTGGCCATATCAAAGGGGGAAAAACCCACACTTTGCAAATAAAATTGAGGCTCATATTTTGAGAATCAACCCTTCCAGTTTCATAGTTCAGTCATTTGCATAATACATGAAGCCATGAACAAACCTTGTTATCTAAATCATAATAGGGATCAAAAGGCCACTATGTCACCTCCATCACATCATCTCATCTTTTCTACTAAAGAACCACGTGGTTTCAGAGGAAGAAAGCAATGCATGTGAATTGATTACAATAATCAGTGTGGAAATTTGAATCGTGATGAAGTATGAAAGGGGAAGACTAATTTAAAATCATCCCTCCAGTGAGGTTTGTAGTCAGACATAATTACAATTCAAACTTTTAACATTAGCTGTATGAATTAACTTCTAGTATAATTACTGTTTATCCTCTAAAGTCTGTTCTATATTACTTCTATATCTGGTATTTGTCTATAAGTATACATCTGATAATAAGAAAACACAACAAAAACCATCAGCACTGTGGTCAGCTGGATCTCTCCAAACACCACTTGAATTCAGCAATATAGGCACCGAGGGATTTCGCTTCATTCAGCTTATCTAGTTGAATATTTCCTGGCCAAATCCAATAAACAGCCTGCGAATAGGACTAGGCAGTGGTGTACCTTTTCGCCCTCCCAGCCAGGACCTCACAAAACTGGCGGTTTGCCACGTACGAGCTGCGGAGCCAAACCTAACACCTCCGGCCTGAGAACAGACCCTTGCCATATGAGTTCTGCGTGCACCTTGAAGACAAGCAATACAAATTCACCTATTTTACTGACATTCCCATAACAGTTGTAACACGGGCTGAATCCACAGGTAGCCAAGATTATTTTCACAAATTTAATCCTCATGAGTGCAGGGGGAGCTTGTTTTCAAACTCATGACTCATCACGCACGCCTGGAAAATTTGTAATTCTGCAGAGGTAAAGGCTGTTCACTCCATTTGTAAAAAATTCATTTCCAATGAAAATGAAAATCTTAGCTGTTTCTGGCCAGAATTAGCAAAATATACTTTGGACATGTTGACATATTGTGGTCTCTACTTTAGCACGCTGTATATCGGTGGCAATCTTTTCTCAGCTAGAATGCTTCACCAAATAAAAAGGAAAACATCTTTGCAGACATACAGGCTGTTCATACTACCAAGGATTAGCTGATAATTATTGACTATGCTACACAGCTATTCATGCAATGCGTATTGCTGTCACTGCCTCATCTTCAGCACAGGAGCACTGTTTTAAACAAAGCCAGAGCCTAATTCTGATCACGCGACATTGTCCAGAGGCACTCCTTAGCGAGGGGGTCTCACTGTGTCTACACCGCAGAGTCAGAAAGAGCCCAGGAATAAGCTGGAGTGCCAGGGCTATGCTAGACCACACTACTTAAATATTACCTCACTCTCTGGCTCTCCTTTGAACCACCCCAGCAAGCTCTCTCGAAGCCAAAGCTGCTGTCAAAGGATGGTCAGACCTCAGTAGCGTGAATACAGCCAATCCACTTGACTTGGCCTCAGCACCAGGGGACTGTCTGTCCCTAGCTTACCTCATGAGGACATGGAAAAGATGGCTGATGAGCTGAATTATTTCTCCTTAGCAAATCAGAGTGGCAACAAAGCACAGAGCAAGGGATCACGTAATAAAAATCACATTGATCCTTTCCCATCCTCTCTTCCCCTTCCAAATGACATAACTAAGTTTAATTTAAGCATATGACTATCTGCAGAGGATGGCAGAAGTGCTTCCTCTTTTGTAGGCAATGTGGAGATCCGTGAGTGGCTCCACCATTCCCTACATCCCGCTCAGGAAATTGGTCTTATTTTGCAACAGGGACAGAGAAAACCACATGCTTTAATAGCTTTCCTAAACTGCGGTCCCTGTGCTTCCATCTGCCTGAGATTAAATAAATCAGGATTAGTAATCATGACTGGGTAGTCACTTGATTACCCAGACATGTGACAAGACAAAACTAGAACAGGACAAATGCTGGCAAAAGAAATCTTCATGGATATAAAGTCCATACCCCAGTTCTGCTCACGCAGGTTTTGGATTTGCTGCTGATAAATATTCTAGCAGGGATCTTCATAGGCAGGCAAATATTTCCTGAACACAACAGTTCAGAAAGAATAGCACAGAACTTTTTTTAGAGCAAATTTCAAATCCCTATGTGAGATGAACATGATTCCAGTCTTGCTTGGTCAATGAAGAGTGAGATACCAATATGCTGTAATGTGAAAAGAAACCACATAAGGCTCTAGGGCTGACATCCCAATAGAATCATAGAATCACAGAATATCTTGACTTGGACGGGACCCATAGAGAACATTCAGTCCAACTCTTATTTTCATGAGATTGCTTTTGAGCAACCTACAAGCTAAGAAGAGATTATTGGACAAAAAATCTGCAAGCAATGGATAGCTTTAAGAAAAATCTTGATTAGTTTGCAGGTATTTCATAAACCAAAACAACAGCTTTGGACAGATATTAAAGTCTGGTATCTGGAGCATGCAGGGGAAAAGCTAAGGAAGAGGTACTGCTGCAACTCAACATGAGACCTGGATAGAAAATGGAAAGTGATGGTCTGCCTCTTGGTCCTGCTGAGAAGTGATGATAGCACCCATGTAAAAGCAACAGCTGTGTGAGTGGCAGCAACTCCCTTGTCATTTTTTTTC
The DNA here is from genome assembly GCF_011004875.1 of Balearica regulorum gibbericeps. NCBI lineage: Eukaryota > Metazoa > Chordata > Aves > Gruiformes > Gruidae > Balearica > Balearica regulorum. The sequence continues at coordinate 117,543,230 of NC_046184.1, forward strand.
CTTTATCTGGAGTACCCTGGCAAGGGGATCCTGAGGACAGTGTCCAGGTCAGGCTCCAGGCGAGGCCACCTCAGCACCCCATTGCCAGCCTCCCAGATCCAGCTGGCAGGCAGTCCAGGAGCCCCCCATGGGGACAAAAGCTGATGTGGGAGTGGGACAAAGTGCAGAGTGCCCTGGATATGGCAACTCCACAGCCTTCTCCACCTGAACCACTGGGCAAGGGAGAGGTGCTCACATCAGTTGAGGGACTTGACCTTTTGACAGGGAAGAAAGGGTTGACAGGAGCCCAGAAGGGGCTTAGCCTTGGAAAGTTGAGCAAAGAGCAAGAGGAAGCAGAGCTGAGACTCTGGAGACCTAAAAAAAAAAAAAAAAAAAAAAGAGAGAAGTACATCCAACCCTGGATACAAGATGAGTCTTGGAGCAGGGAAACTTGAGGCCTAAAGATCCCTGCTGAAGGACCCATCCATCACAAAAGGCATTGTCCAGCCAAGTAGGTATTAAGTCTGAGACTTTTGTTGTGTCTTTATCCTTTTATGCCAAAAATCTCAGCTATTTAGAAAAACATGTTTTTGTAGAATTTTCAGACATTTCCTTTGAAAAGCAGTTGCTGTTTTTTAAAGTCTAAAAGTTCTAAAATATTTCCCCGAAAAATTTATTTTGCAGTTCATAGACTCTCCTCTCACAGATGCATTTGTGGACATATTTTGTAAATTAATATTTTTAGTAGGGTGTAGCTGACAAATGTTAAGCACTTCAATCCCTCCAAAGTGACTTTGCACTCGTGATTTTAATTAGAAGTCATGCCAGGTTCAGGTGGAAAGCAATCCTTTTTTTGCCATGCTTGATTAATTGCCTTGGTTGTAGCACTTCTCTGTAACTCCGTAAGAAATTCCAGGTTGAGGGGTTAATCCATTCTCTTCAAGAAATCATAGCTAGGTTTAAGGCTGCTGAAACACACGACCTCTCTCACAAATGCGGACTAGAGAGATGAAGGCCACAAGAAGGTAGGATGCTCACAACTCAGGTTTCACACACTTCACGAGTTTTCTCCTTCCTGACTTGATCCGTGCCAGATCACATCCCAGGTATTCTTCAGCCAGAGTGCAGAGACCCCGTGGGCCACCTCATTGCATTTGCTTGTTCCTGTTTGGCACAGTCAGCTGATTTAACAGGGAACCAGAGAGGTTCCCCTCCACAGGGCTATGCACCAATGCTTTTCTAAATCATCTTATCACCAGTAGACCACCGGATTGCACATTTTGCTGTGAGGCTCAATAAAATGTCTTTTATTTTATGAATTGTCCCTCCTTGCCTTCATTTCCTGCCTCCTTCAGAATACAGCCTGGTTTGTTTGCTTTTCAGTGAATGGGGGAAGGGAGTGGGAATGGAAGGGAGTTTGTTTCTATTTACTTAGTTTGATTTGATGATATTTCCACGATTAACGTTCTTAAGAAATTCCTTTTTTTTCCTGAGGCAGAGGCAGCAAGGAAAACTGCTTTATTTGGGGAAATGCAGGGCAAGAAATTTCATAAAAGTGCTTTCCCTGGCCAACCATTATAGGAAAAAAATAGATAATGAAACACCAAAGTACAGAAAACATGAAGTTCCCTTTGTTTACATATAGAAGCATAAAAATAAATGTGCAAATGGGGAACAATTTCTATAACACACAGGAGGAGAAATTGCTTGAGAAATGGCCAGTGCCAAGCAGTTCTCTATGCTTGATGCGTCAGCAGGGTCCTGGCAGCAGCCCTTAAAAAAATACAACACACGTTTGTGTGCATTCAATACCCCCTTTGGGAGACCCTTTTTCTTCAGACCACTCTGTGGGCTGTGTTCAGCACCCAACACATCCCACAAGTGCAATATCTGCTTCTTATCTACTGTAGAGAGGTTACTAATATCTGTGTAGGTAACTCTTTCCTAGGGAAAATTAGCAGAGAGCATGATGAGAGATGCTGAGCACCTTTGGAATGAACCAGGGCTCTGGGGATAAAGCTAACCACATGAAAATGTGAATCCTCTGTGACAGAAACAGCATAACTCAAGGAAAATATAGTGTAACTAAGTATACAGACAGATTAATGTCAAGACCAACACCAATACGCGACAAATGCAAAACTATTATGTCCATAGACATCTCCTGGGAGTGTTTCTGGAAAGTCAAGACACGGGAATATAGTTGAAATTAGATCATTTCATAGGTAATGTGGATGTTAACAAAACCTATATGGTGGTGTGCTCAGAGAAGGTAGTTTTGATGGGTATCACAGAACCATAGACTCACAGAATGGTTTGGGTTGGAAGGGACCTCAAAGACCATCTAGTTCCAACCCCCCTGTTATGAGCAGGGACACCCTCCGCTAGACAAGGTTGCCCAAAGCCCCATCCAGCCTGGCCTTGAACACGTCCAGGGATGGGGCAGCCACAGCTTCTCTGGGAAACCTGTTCCAGTGCCTTATCACCCTAATCATAAAAAATTTCTTCCTTATATCTAATGTAAATCTACCCTCTTTCAGCTTAAATCCATTACCCCTTGTCCTATCACTACATGCTTTAAAACACCCTCGCATCTTTAAACCTGCGAGACCGGTGTTAGCTAGTGCTGTTGACCACAAGTTACCTAACTCCCACTGCTCAAAGGGACCCCTTCCCAAGAAAAGAGCTTTTTTTTTTTCTCAGCTCTGTGTATGGTATGTATTTTCTCGCATTCAGGAATGGAAATGTAAGAAGGTACTCTTCCTATCATGCCTGAACTCACTTCTGATGCTCTAACTGAGGAATAGTCCAGGCCTGTCCCAATGTCAGAAGTAATGCTCTTACATCATTTTATACACTGAAATGAACATACTTCATAGCTGCCACAGAGGCTGCAGGCGAGCTGAACTGACAGAAGTGTTCCCAGTGTGTCGTGGACAGCCCTTTGGGAATGCCCTTCTAGGCTTGTGTGAAATGGGAGAGTGGTGGATATTGCCTTAAACCTGACCACTTTTTGACAAGCTGATCCTATACTTAACAGAAGCTTGGTAAGTGAAAGCACCATTACCTCAAGTGGTAATGGCAGCTGAAATTGATCTATTATGAGTCCTACAAATTTGAACGGTTACGCTAAATGCTATTAAAATGTATGGAACCTCTTTGCCTTCAATTATTAAATGGAGTAATTTATGAAACCTAATCTCAATAACCTCACTGTCCTACTGGCCATCCCCGATGAAAGGAAGAGTAAATGTAGAGAACAGCGGTATTGATCTTTTCTTAAGGGGGAAAGACGAGGATCAGGCCTGTTAACCCTTCGCTGCAGGAGAAAGTGGTTCATTCGTGGTTTCTTTTCCCCCCAGAGGTCATGTCCTTCTTTCATTTCTGGGGTCAGGTTTCAGTCTGACAAGTGGTAATTGATTCCGCTGCTGGTTAGGCTGGGGGTAAGTGGGAGATGAAGTTTCAGTGAAAACAAATAGCACTTCACAGGTCTGACCTTTCCTCTTTAAGCTTTTGTTGTGGTTTACTTGGGATGTGCAGCTTAAAGACTCTAAACCAGTGATATCTATCTCATGAAGTTTCAGATATTCACTCCCAAGAATTTGGCCTGGAGTTAAAGCTGGCTTTTGTCTTTGGGTCTGCTGGCAACGTAGCCTAGAAAGTGGTTTTTTTTCATCTTCTTTCCCATGAGTTTGCGTAAGACATGAGAACGCGGTCCAGCAGTAGCCATGACATTTTGCCAATAGGCTGAGGTTCACAGCTTAGGGTTTCAGTGTTCAGCAGTCCTGTTATGAGACAGAACATGTATTAAAATATAAAGGCAGCCACTGCTTCTCAACTCAAGCCATCCAAGGAGGTGGCAAATCACTACCACCTCTTTTCTTGCTACAAACCTCTCCTACCAACACAGCAGACAAATCACATCTTATCCACATAACTTCTTATGCTGTCTTGTGTACCTAATTTACTCTATCATTTAAGCCAGCTCTGAAGCAGGTCCCTCTTGCTCAGTGTGCACTTTTGCAATATATGCACATCTTGTCAAAGATCCCTACTGGAAAGTGGCACTGGATTGCAGGACAGTGATTTCAGCTACACCCAGTTAATGAGAAACACTAATTCAAAAGTGTCTTGACCTGCTTGTGAATCTTTATTCTGCATATAGCGGAAAAGAAAATAGCCTCAGGGGCTCTGTTCAAGTGCTTCCAGTTAAGGATAACATTTCTCAAAAGTAAACCTCTTTATTTACAAGCATGTTGTTATTGCCAAAGTGAGCCTTTATTTTAAGGTGTTCTCAGAGGAGCGCACACAGCTCATGTCTTAGCAGAAGCAACCAAAATGTTGCAACCCACATGTTTTGCCAACAGTAACAACACGTTTGCAAGGGGAATGGTTTACTGAATCTTTTTTTTTTTTTTTTCCCCTCAAGTGTCCTAAATTTCTGAGAGAGCCCTGACAGTCCTCCTCCAACGCCTACAATCTTCTCTTCTGTCCCAGAGCAGCTGCCATTCCCAGTAGCACCAGCTCCTCCTTTGGAGGGGCTGCAACCCACTCGGCACTCCTCGGCGCTGCTGCCAGCCCTCAGCGCTCTCGCCCAGTGACACGGGGAGCTACAGCCAGTTCAAATAAATCTGGGACCATCTGCGTGTCAGGCTTCCCAACCCCTCAGCCAAAGATACTCACTCTGCCCTCCTCGGCAGTCACAGCCCTGCCACGAGTGTGCCTGCCGGGTGGGATCAAAGCCACGTGGAAAGAGGTGGTGAGGGACGCGCCGTGCTAAAGCGTTTTCAGAGAGCCAGCTGGTGGGTGAGTCTTTCCTTTCAAACAGGGATGCAAAATGCCAAAGTCAGCATGCCAACGCCAGGAGAAGAGGGGAGGCTGGTGGATGTGCCACGGAGCAGCGGTGCAGCAGGAGCAGCAGGAGCCCGAGGGATGTGTGCAGGCACCCAGGGTCCCCTGTGCTGCTGCCGGCCATCTGTGGTGGCCATGGCTCTCCATGGCTTTGTACCGTCAGCCCCACCAGGCCAGGCCTTGTCATGCAGGACTGCACATCTCTAGCCCCTCCAGTGCCACCGGAGGTAGATGTCTTTAAAAACTTGATTCCTCTGTGGCAGTGTGCTGCAAGAACCCAGTATATGGCCTCCAGCTCTTTTGTTCTGCAACTGAGGAGCTTACCAAAGGAGTTTCAATATGTTGACTACTTGTTTTGGGGTCCATACTTGCCTCTTTGCTCCTAGCCAAAGGCAAAAATATTCAGTACTTCTGCTTTCAAGGATTTCTCCTCATTTCCCATTAATATTTTTCACTTACTGTACATGATAAGCCACAGACTGATGAATGCCTGGCCTCTCTTATGAGACCAAATTAGGGAAAAAACCCTACTCTTTTGCCAGTATGTCTTGAAAGAAAGGTCAGATACTAGCTGCTTGTGCAATAACCTACCGTGAAGCAAACCCTGTCTCGCTACATATTGGTATAATTTCTTCATTTGCTATGTGGAAGGACCACATGCCTCAGTCACCAATGTTGTGGATGGTATATCCACTAGCCTCCACCTCGCACCCAAAAAAGATCCCTTAACAGCCATGCTTTTCTACTGCGAACAATACTGCACTTTGGGGCACATTCCCATGCAGCCGTCCCTGCCCAACCATGGTGGTCTTGAGGGAGGGCAGCAGAGGAGTGATGCTAAAAATGAGACTCACCACAAAACTCCCACATGGGACACATGGAGCAGCGAGGGAGCAGCAGCTGGAGGAGGCTGTGCCGTGACGAGACGGTCCTTCCAGCCATCTGGCGAGAGCAAAGAGCAGGGCACATCTGCTGGGGGTGCCAGTCCTCGGTTTGGCCCAGAATATTCGTATTACAATATGATTTGAACTGATTGTCAGGAGCGATTGGAAAAAGAAGCAAGGAGACTCTTTATATGTTATAGTAACCATAATCAAAGTAAAATAAAGTAAATCTCTGTCCTTTAATCTGGACAAAACCATTCCATAAACACTGGAACGTTTCTGAATTGTGCAATTGGGGCAATAATTTTTATTTCAAAGGTCTGTATATAAAATGCATTGGACAAAATGTACCAGCACATGCAGATACAGTAAAATGCATAAGATGAGGGAAAATGACAAGGACATTAAATCACAAGGTGAGCCAAATTGTGCATCCAGATGTGCCGGGGACTTTTTAGGCTAATAAAAACTCTGATACTGTATGTATCATAACAAAGCTTTTCTATTTGAAGGAAAGGGAACCAAAAGACATTCTGAAAAGGATAGTTATATTTGCTCAGGTCAAATCCGGATCTATTTTAGCACAGAAAGAGCTAAAGCTAGCCCAGGAAATATTTAAACATTTGCTATAGTAGCCATGCATACCATGAGATTTTTTTTTTTTTTTTAAATGAGCAGCACCAACTTTTCCATCCTGATGAAAGAGGAATTTAATTGGGTTGCTAAAAAAAATAATAAACAGATGTAATAGAAAACATTTCTGAAAAGGAAATTCATGTTACAAAAACCCCTTGACTAATCATAAAGTGATGCAGCTTTGAAAGGAAATACTTTGATTGCATTTTTACTCCTCTGAGAAGTCAGATGTTTGGAAATACCCAGGATTTTTAAAAAATATTTCCTGCTGTGCACATAAAAACAGATTGTAAACTCAGGAAGTAGGGCCTGATTCTTATCTCTTTTTTTCTTTTTTATTTTCAAATCAGGTGAACCACCTGTGTTTCACAAAAATAACTCCACGAACTAAGATGGAGACGTTTCTGATTTTCATAGATGAGGGGCCTAGGAGATAATTCACTGAATAAGGCTAGTAATATGAGTGCTATTTGTATACTTCCCTGTTACAACCGCATTGAAAATTTTGCAACTAAGTCAGTGTTTAAGTTCAGCAACACAATGCCAGCTATTTGCAGTAGGTAGTCTAAAGTAGGGAGGTATATATATTAATACGCTTTTTATATATTTATAAACTGGACTGTTTCCCCACTTGCCTTAAAAATAAAGGAAAAAATGTATTCCGTATCCTCTCACCAACCCAAACAGGAAGAAAAGTGATGCCTGTGATGGTGTCCCGTGAGTTACCTTGGCTTTACATCAGTATCATTGTGAGCAAAATTTATTACTACAAGCAGCAAGGGAGTGCAGACAAGCAGAGAGAAATAAAGGCAGGCATTCATATGTTCTCTGTTTTGTATTAATATTTGTCCTTCACACTTAACTGAAAGGAGTAAAAGTCATGTTGCGTGCGGTATGTTGTGTTGTAACTGAGGAGCTTCCAGCCAGCTGGAACTGTGTCAGGCTGAGGAAATGCAGCATTATTGTCTGAGCATGAAATGGTCTATATCATCAAGCAAACTTTAAAAAAGGTTGTCCAGCTACCTCATCCCAACCCACTGGCTGTATACACCATTAAAATTAATCAACATATACCATGGTCCCTTTTTAAAGTATATCCTGTCAATATACAAAGGAATAGAAGCAACAGTGTTTGCCAAACAAGCTGGCCTGAGCTGCCACGCTCCCAAGGAGAAATATAAAAAAATAAACTGTCAGGTGATGCTTTGTAATTATTGGCACTGGCATACCCAGGAATGATTTGGCGGGTGACTCCACACCTGGACACTTGTGACCGAATGAAGCTGTTCACCTGCAGGAATAACATCCCTGAGCTGCATCCGACTCGGCCCAGGGCTCCGCTTGGGTGACACGAAGGGCTGGTTCCACACTGCTAGCCGGCTTGCGGGCACTTCCACTGCTGCTTTCAGGTCCAATAACTTATCTTCTTCCCCGAGCCACAGAAAACAGAGGAGAGTCACAGTGCCGAGTATTCAGGCTACATTTCTGACACCCACCATATATCTTGCTGCCCTCACGTCTGCCCTGATGGCTGGGAGCAGGCTCTGCCTGAGCTCTGCCTTATTCAGGGTGAGACAGGAACAAGCAATCTGTCACAGCCGTTCTTACCAATTTTAAAATGCTTTTGCACTGCCAAGGTAAAGAAATGAAAAGCTGCAGCCTGAAAATGACATTGAATGGTTTAGAATGTACCTCCCAGGACAACAATAATTAATATTCTTAAATGAAAAGTTGAAAGGTCATTTGTGATCTTCAAAATTCAAGAACAGCTTACAGCTGGAGCTTCACACTCACCCCCCGTATTTTTCCTGTTCACACAAGACCCCTTTTTAACAGCCTCCCTGTTTTGATATTGGGCAAAAATCCCGTACTCACAGAAACCAAAATAAGATCTTCCCATTGTCTTTGGTGGGGGTGTCTTCTCATTTCAAGCCTTAAAATATATATTTGAAATCCAGAAGTCTGGAAGAGGGAGTTGGTGGTAATTACAAGTCTGACACATGCTCGTCTTGACAGAGGCGCCACATGCGAGATGTTCAGAGCCAAGTGTTTCCTGCTTCACCGTACATGCAAGGTGCGTGTGACAAGGGAGTGAGGGAAAAGCTGAATCTGTGGAGGACAGCTAGCAGCAGACTTAAGGTGCCCTCACGTACCCTCTTCCAAAGCTGTAAGTGGGTAGATGGACTATCTCCTGCTTCTGAGCCTTTCAGTCCTGCCCATCGATATCCAGGCAGCCCAGAAGTGACATGTACAAACACTTGTGGCAGGTGACTGGAAAGAGAGCCTGAAAAAACCTCTGTGCAACATGATCCACCTCCTCCTACACACGCGTGGCCTAGGAAAATGCCTTTTTCCAACAGAAAGTCGTGGAAAAAGGTATTACAAAAAGTGTTATCCAAAACCATCTGAGTGAAGGAAAGCAACTTTCACTAGGTAGAGCATGAGCCAGATTACAAAAACGTTCAACATTTACTTAGATAATAAAATAGGACGCCAGGACTCTAGTGATGAGTAATATCTAGTAATATCCTCACATGTTGTGTGAGGAACTGTTCTGGGAGAAAAAAACCTTCAATTGAATGCTTTCATAAGTGCTGTTGGGTTCAGAGCAGTTCCACAAACCTGAACCTTATTTGTATGTTCGAATGGAAACTGAATGCTTTCAAAAATCTGGATCAACTCATGGGATGATGAGATCTATGTAACAAACAGTTTTATAGAGAGGTATAGCCGCCCTTGCATTTTGTGTAGCATAGAGCACACTGCATGAGCCCTAAAGACAGCAAACTCTGATAATAATTCAGTAATAGAAATATTGGTATTTCGGTTGTTTGCATGTAGGAGAAGAACATAGGGTGCTGCATTATGATTGGCAGAAAATGAAAAGAAAGAGACCATTATCTGCATTTTCTTGGGGAAGGAAAGTAAAAACAAAGGAAAGCCTGAAGGATTCTAGGCCATTTATTACAATTATCCTTAGAAGAGAATCATCCTGTCCTTCTACACTCCAGCAACAGATGGTTGTAAGATAAAGTATCTTTTAAAGAAACAGAACTATGCAGAAGACAAAGTATCATTCAGTGGTCTTAAACCAAAAGACACAGTTCATTTTTAAAGATGCTTACATCTGGTGATAGACCATTTGGGAAGCTGGCATTTTCCTATTTATAAATACTTTTGTTGCTTTGACTTTTGTTCTACTTCTGGGTATTACATCGACTCCCATAGGGAAGGGGCTGTCCTTTTTATATCCTTCTGAGATGTTTATTCAACATCTAATACCCCAGAATAGGGCATTGTCAATGATGAACTCGGGTCGGACAAAATAAATTCTGCCAGTAACCTTTGCCCATCTATTGCCAGGGTCCAAGACGATGCCACCCACTGGGGACCTGGCATTTCTTGCTCTTCCCCACATAGCAAGAAGGGCAGTTTCAGGCTCTCATTGCTTCTCCCAGGCATGAAGGCAGCAGTTCCAACAGATTTAATATCAAGAGACTTGGCAAAGTGCTTCCCACTGAGTCAGTCTCAGTAAGATCCCACAGCAAACCTCAGAATAAATCAAGTAGCCTGCCACCTGAACTGCCAGTCAGCTGTAATGCATCGGTTTCACTCATAACGACAATTTTTATCTTTTCCGTATCCAACATAAACCAAGTGAACAATGTTCAAGGAGTCTTTTTTTCAATAATGTAAAAGTAAAAAAGTAGCAACCCACCCGGCGAAGGGTGTATGCTCCTTTACTGTATGTGAAAAGGGTGACAAGAAGCACCACTGCAAGTTTGCTCTGTGCAATTTAGCTTTTCAGAAATTCTTCCAAAAACAACATATCCACGCATATCCACATCTATCTATTTATCTGCAACTCTGTACGTAGATCATTACAGTACAATATATTTTACTGGAAAGCTTTAGGTGATATGGTGTGTAAAATTCTTACTTTACTACAATTTAAAGTAGAAAAACATAGTTTGCTGGTTAGGAGACACTTCCCTAATTTGCACAGCAATTTTGGTTCTGACTGCTACAATTAGCAGCTCAACTTAACGACCAAAAGGAGGCAGTGACTTCAATTTGGCAACTCAGCTTGTCCCGCTTGCAGTGGTATTTTAACCCACATTGGCCACATTTAGCCAAGTTAAATGTGCCCCATCCTTTGTTGAAGTGTAGAACATCATCCAGGAGTGCTCTCGTCAATGCTCCTGTACGGAAAGGTCACAGGCCAGGGGCGGGATGAACAATATCGAAGAAGGCTTCACTTTCTGACCATCAGCACTACTATAACCCAGGAAGGGAGAAGGAGCACGCTACAGCAAACACCTTCAGGCAAGCCAGAAAAATGAAAGCTGAACATGCAAAGGCCCTACCCAAAGCTTCTTGAAGCCAATGGGAAACACATCTGTTGATTTGGACAGAAAAACAAACATATCAAAACACCTTGGGTCAAACTTTTAAGAGGGATAAGTAATTTTTAGCATTATTTGCAAACTAATATTGATACAGGCAGTAGCTGTTTGATTTTAATGAATTTTCCAGTTTGCTCACCTAAAAGTTTACAGAAAGCGTCTTTCAGATGTATGTAACAATAAATGGAGGCTCATTTATCAAAATGCAATTCACTTCAAGTAGCAGAAGAATTCATTTCTGAAAGCTGGACCATTGACTTCACAGCCTTAGAGTGATATGACTTGACCTAGCTTAGCTAACCAGTCACACAATTTAGATAACATTTGTTCACAGAATAATTAAGCCAGTAGTCTTCTGTAAAGATTCATCATTTTGCATAAGGTGAAAATATACTGTACATATATGGTTAAAAATACAAAGCCATTTGTGCCCAGGCTGGTACAAAAAATGCCCTCCAGAGATGCCATGCTCTGAATATCTTAATTCAGCTTTTTTAGTCTATTGCTATGCTTTTTAATGTTTACTTTTTTTCAGAAACAGATCAAGGCAGCCCTTTAAACTGATTTACGCTCATGAAATTATTTTCTCTGCTAACTTATACGTTTATTCCATTTTGGGGTAAATTATTTCAACCCAAACTCCTATTTTGCCCATATTTTCACATTATATCCCATAATTTTCCACTGCTTTACTAATGTAAATAATTTCTCTCTACCAGCTTAATCAGCATTATTCCAAATTTGATGATGTAGAACTTAGTTTGCTGGACAGGCAGTTAGCCATTTTATCAGTATCTTAGCTAACAATGAATTTAATACTAAAATAGAAGATCACCCAAGAGGCCTGCATGGGTGAACAAGGAGCTCCTGGGCAAAGTCAAACACAAACCGGAAGCCTGCAGAGGGTGGAAGCAAGGGCAGGTAGCTTGGGAGGAATACAGAGAAACTGTCCGAGCAGCCAGGGATCAGGTTAGGAAAGCCAAAGCCTTGATAGAATTAAATCTGGCCAGGGATGTTAAGGATGACAAATTTCTACAGGTATGTTAGTGATAAAAGAAGGATGAGGGAAAATGTGGGTCCCCTCCAGAACAAAACGGGTGACCTGGTTACCCAGGATATGGAGAAGGCTGAGGTACTCAGTAACTTCTTTGCCTCAGTCTTCACCAGCAAGTGCTCAAGCCACACTGCCCAAGTCACAGAAGGCAAAGGCAGGGACTGGGAAAATGAAGAACCGCCCACTGTAGGAGAAGATCAGGTTCAAGAATATCTAAGGAACCTGACGGTGCACAAGCCCATGGGACCTGATGAGATGCATCCATGGGTCTTGAGGGAACTGGCGGATGAAGTGGCCAAGCCACTGTCCATCATATTTGAGAAGTCCTGGCAGTCCAGCAAAGTTCCCACTGATTGGAAGAGAGGAAACATAACCCCCATTTTTAAGAAGGGAAAACAGGAAGACCCAGGGCACTACAGGCCAGTCAGTCTCACCTCCATGCCTGGCAAGATTATGGAGCAGATCGTCCTGGAGACTATGCTCAGGCACATGGAAAATAAGGAGGTCACTGGTGACAGCCAACACGGCTTCACTAAGGGCAAGTCGTGCCTGACAAATTTGGTGGCCTTCTATGATAGTGTTACAGCATTGGTGGACAAGGGAAGGGCAACTGACATCATCTACCTGGACTTGCGCAAGGCATTTGACACTGTCCCGCATGACATCCTTGTGTCTAAATTGGAGAGACATGGATTCGATGGATGGACCACGCAGTGGATGAGGAATTAGCTGCATGGTGGCACTCAAAGAGTTGTGGTCAACAACTCAATGTCCAAGTGCAGAACGGTGACGAGTGGTGTTCCTCAGGGGTCAGTACTGGGACCGGCGCTGTTTAACATCTTTGTCAGCAACGTGGACAGTGGCATCAAGTGCACCCTCAGCAAATTTGCCAACAACACCAAGCTGTGTGGTGTGGTCGACATGCTGGAGGGAAGGGATGCCATCCAGAGGGAACTAGACGGGCTGGAGAGGTGGGCCCGTGCGAACCGCATGAAGTTTAACAAGGCCAAGTGCAAGGTCCCGCACGTGGATTGGGGCAATCCCAAGCACGACTATAGGCTGGGCGAGGAATGGATTGAAAGCAGCCCTGAGGAGAAGGACTTGGGGGTATTGGTGGATGAGAAGCTCAACATGAGCTGGTAGTGTGTGCTTGCAGCCCAGAAAGCCAACCGTGTCCTGGGCTGCATCAAAAGAAGTGTGACCAGCAGGTCAAGGGAGGTGATCCTGCCCCTCTACTCGGCTCTTGTGAGACCCCACCCGGAGTACTGCGTCCAGCTCTGGGGGCCCAAATACAAGAGAGACATCGAGCTGTTGGAGTGAGTCCAGAGGAGGGCCACAAAGCTGATCGGAGGGCTGGAGCACCTCTCCCATGAGGACAGGCTGAGAGAGTTGGGGTTGTTCAGCCTGGAGAAGACAAGGCTCCGGGGAGATCTAATTGTGGCCTTCCAGTACCTGAAGGGGGCCTACAGGAAAGATGGTGAGGGACTGTTTATCAGGGAGTGTAGTGACAGGACAAGGGGTAATGGGTTTAAGCTGAAGGAGGGTCGATTTAGATTAGATGTTAGGAAGAAATTCTTCACTGTGAGGGTGGTGAGGCACTGGAACAGATTGCCCAGAGAGGTTGTGGATGCCCCATCCCTGGAAGTGTTCAAGGCCAGGTTGGATGAGGCTTTGGGCAACATGGTCTAGCGGAGGGTGTCCCTGCCTGCAGCAGGGGGGTTGGAACTGGATGATCTTTGAGGTCCCTTCCAACCCAAACCATTCTATGATTCTATCATCCAAACTCAGCTGGAAACCTTGAATTTGCAGGACCAAGAGGAAATCTATTCAAACACTTTCCAAGCGATGAAGAGCATTGATCTAAATCAATAGCTAGATTTCATTTTTAAAGGTTACTTATGGCTGAAAGCAATTTTTAAGATATCATGGATCACGTCACTAATGTGTGCACCTATTTTTTCAGGATACAAATGTCTCTCTACCTTTATTCTCCCACATATGGCAACAATATTGGAGCAAAACCACTGATGGGTGAAAATAGTGGAAGACCACTTTCTTCCTCCTTTTTCCACCACACCTGCAACACTGCCACTGTCAAAACCAATGCTTTTTGTGAAGGCAACTTTAAATACTACACACACTGAGTTCTTTCATGGGCTTTGTATCTCAGGCTTCCCCATATTGAACAAATGACTGAAAAGCTTAACGTGTACGGGGGTGGGAATTCACATGGTAACTTTACCATGAAATATCTCTCTGTCTCTCTTTATAGAACATTAGGCCCCAGGGATAGATACGGTACAAACGCTTCTCTGTCTTTACGTATTTGCTTTAAGAAAATTGTGTTGCATCTCAAGAAACATCATATGAAAACACTTTTGCTGATCCCCTTCAGCATGAAATTGCTGCTTGCATAAACATGGGAATGCTATGAAGTAGTAACAACAATTATTTTTCAGAACCAAATCTCAGTTCAATCAACATATAATAATATCTGGTGACATAAAAACACACAGTTTGCAGACTATAATGCATAACTAGGTTGTTCTTCCCACTGATCATATAGCCTGGTTTTGTAAAATGACAAACCATTTTTAGGTGTTCTAATTTTTAAGTGCTCATGTTGACAGACCTATCTAGGACTTTATTAAGAGTATGAATACTCAACAATCTCTAAACTTATATCATACAACTGGGGCCAAGGTCATCTAATTACAGTCTCCAACCTATAATACACATTAAATGCATGTTAAGATAGGGATACAAGGAGTTAGCAGTGCTAGAAACTATCCTATTACAGAGAAAAATGGCCATCCCCAATACTGTTATATTAGACTTTCTTAAAACTATTTTCTTTTCCAGGAAAAACAAAACCAGCATAACAACTTTAAAATTTTTTGCAATCTTTGCATTTGTTTTAAAAGAGAATAAAAAAAATCATAGCATGACATATGAATTATAATGAGACATTTGAGATGCATTAAAGTAACTATTGAATTACTATATAGTGTTTTGTGGTGAAAGATAACTTCTGTCGGTGCTGGTCACTGAAACCTAATGACTTTTAATGCCCAATGAAGAAAAGAAGAGAAGGGGAAAGAAATCCAGCTAATTCTGATGATTTTGAAAAGTTGTTAGCCTTTAGAAGATAACAACTTGGAGTAAATAGAATCATAGCATCGTAGAATGGTTTGGTTTGGAAGGGACCTTTAAAGGTCATCTAGTCCAACTCCCCTGGCATGAGCAGGGACATCTTCAACTAGATCAGGTTGCTCAGAGTATCATCCAACCTGACCTTGAATGTCTCCAGGGACGGGGCATCTACCACCTATCTGGGCAACCTGTTCCAGTACCTCAACCACCCTCATCATAAAAAATGTCTTCCTTATATCTAGTCTGAATCTACCTTCTTTTAGTTTAAAACCATTACCCCTTGTCCTATGGCTGCAGGCCCTGCTAAAATGTCTGTCCCTATCTTTCTTATAAACCCCCTTCAGGTATTGGAAGGCTGCAATAAGGTCTCCTCCAGGCTGAACAATCCCAACTCTCTCAGCCTGTCCTCATAGGAGAGGTGCTCCAGCCCTCTGATCATCTTCGTGTCCCTCCTCGGGACTCACTCCAACAGCTCCATGTCTCTCTTGTACTGAGGACCCCAGAGCTGGACGCAGTACTGCAGGTGGGGTCTCACCAGAAATTGTGCTTTGATAAATGCAGAGAAACCCCTAGGTTTTTAACAGAGATTCCTTATTGGCATTACCTCAAGAAAATTCAGAAACAAAGCCTGTGAGAGATGTTAACGCCAGCATTGCAGTGCATAAGGAATACTGCTGACCCATTTTACAAACAGCTCACTTTTTTCATGTCATATCCAAGTAGGAAGTCCATGCACCAGGGACACCAGGAGCCTTTCTGTTAAATCATACCAACTCTCACTTCACAGGATCCTGACTTGCCTTACCTTAACCAAACAACTAACATTGCGTAGTGGTTAATAAGTCTCAGAATTACATGTTAGCAGGTGATAAACATCAGTAGATCATACTCTAAAATTACATGCAAGTGGGCCAAGTTTCTAACAATAGTTATCTCTGGAGAAACATCAACGGAAACTCAGCATGAGAATCTGAACTTCATTTTTCAGAATGTATCTTTCTAGATTATTTTTCATCTTTGGTATTTCACTTTGTGCTCTGCCCTTAAGAATATTTCACTTTGTGCTCTGCCCTTAAGAAGCATATGCATGTTTTCTATGTTTTTTTCCAGTGACCCTTTCCCCAGTGTAGATTACCACACAAACATCAAAACAACCAGAAAAATAAGGGAGAAACAAATGAGCAGCGAATCACTAACAGGAGCAGTAGCAGACCTCTGGGATGGATTTGAACACAGAGAATGTAATGAGCCATAGGAACATATAGGAGTTTTAAGGAAAACCTTGTAGATAATGGCCAGGCAGAAGTAGAGAGGGAGATGATGGTGCCATCACACCACTTGGTGCTGGCAGTCTGGCAGGCACAAGAGGAGGCATGGTAAGTCAGATTGGATGTACGGACAGAGGTAAAGCTGCATGGGCTTTTGAAAGTGAGTGCAACAGCTTGAGCAGAAAAATAATTTTTCCAATTGAGGGCTACAGCTAAACTTACCAATCCTGTGAAGGCTGATTTACAGTTTTTTGGAGTGTAAAAGGAAGAGGAGCATGTAGCAATCACACCACCTTGCAAGGGGAACGATACAGAATTTAACATAATCCAAATTCCAGACTTGGCAGCTCTTGGTATCTCTGGTTTCAGACAACTCTAGGACAAGCTAGATATTTCAGAGATAGGTCAGAAAGTTCTGCATGCTGCTGTGTCTGCTTTTCTGCTATATAAATCACTTTAAAGAAGGTGAAAAGAATGAAGATCTGTTGACTACAACAAAGCTTTCATGATTTACACATCCTAAAATTCTGGCTTACTAGCTTTTTTTACTTTTTTTCTTCATAGCTATTCATATCAGGGTATTGTGAGGCCTGATTCTCTATTATCTTTCTTTTACTGGTCATAGCAAAATATCACCACCACGTTCCACTTTCCTTTTATACTTGCTTATTTACAGGCAATTGGAGGAATAAGAAAAATTAAAACCAATTTACTACCTTCCAGTCTCACAACTAAAGCTGTAGAAAAAGCAGACTAGGACAGCCAGAGTGACAGTGCAAACCCAGCTCCTGAGCGGGTTGCTGTCATGCATGCAAATGGAAGTGGCCGTGATCCACCACAGTCCTTAGGAAGGCAGCAGGAATTACTCTCCTCTCCTTTTCAAAGAGGCTCATAACAATCAGCAAAACTCGCATAAGACCAGAATCATCAATGTTGGAAAAAATTTACAGAAGAGCTGCAATAAATTTTTTTGCCTTCCCATTTTCTAGGGAAATACTAGGAGTCTCTTGCCTTAATGGGGGCTGAATCATAGCTTCTTTAATGATATTTAATTCCCTTCTGATTTGTTTGACCTCACTTTGAGAAGAAGTCATCTACTAAAATGCTACCCAAAGAACTATCTGTAGTAATGTCCTTCATCTGTAGCAAGCTCCTTCATTGCTAGCCCAACAGCACTTCTGTTGGCTGCAATTGAAACAAGATCCTGATAAGTTTACAACCTCAATGAATTTCAATGGCTTTACGATCCTCAGTTGCTTTAGGGTCCTTTGAAAATCTCAGATGCAAAGTTTGGACTCATCATTTAATTTTACAAGCTGTACTTTGAACAGAGGAACTAATAAAGCGTGGTTTCTTACGGAAGTGTGCCCTCCATCCTTACAGCTCCCTGCAAATTCTCATTGCATTCGCTCTCTTCCCTCACTTTACTCCTTCTGCCACATCTTCATGCCACACCCTAGATTCATCTGCTCTCCATAAGATGTCACTACTGGCTGACAACAACGTGGCAGGGGCTGTAGCCTGAACTGGGCTGAGCAGGTATCTGATAATCCAAACAAAACATGCAACCGTGGAGTTTGTGCTGTGGCCCTCCTCTCAGTGGGGTATTAATGCAGATCTCTCTCCTCCACCCAACCTTAAATTTTCACAAATACCTACAGAACATCATCTGTTTGAGGTGTTAAGTTCCTCCATGAATTTAGGTGAAACTCGTCCAGTTTTAAGGCGGTGCTGTGGCTTAACAAAAACCAGCACTAGCAAACAGGCAGCATGGTTCCAGGAGCTGTCCTTAAGAAAGCAAGCCAGAAAATAGAACTAAAGCAACAATTCTTCATCACACAGGCTTTTTCGGTTTAGCTAATCAAATCAGGATACCTTTTGCAGTGTCAAGTTAATATTAAATACAGAAGATCTTAATCTTTTCCCATGTTTCTATACACTGAGTTGAAAATTTATATTTGGTATCATTTAAATACTTTCCTTTAATTGCAAATGCTTGCCTGAAGTCCAGTAGCATTGATCCTCTAGAGTGCGTATTTTACTTTATTCTATATATGCTTTTGAGTCAACCTTTGTAACCAAGGCAGTTGAACATGTAGAGCATTTTGTGGCATGTCTAACACCTGACACCTGTAGCTTGTTCATGCTCCTATCAGCTCTACACAGAAAAGTTGTACAACAGTTGCGATGTTTTATTGGGGTTAATATCAGCACACCTTAAATTTAAGTTAGAGAAGGCACGTCAGATATAACTGGAATTAAAGATAGTAAAGCCCAGGATCATTATCAGTTATTGCAGGGGTTTGTCCTGAAGTCTCAGAACAGCCCCTGAAAAAAAACATAAATCATGGCTTATGGTAAAAATCTCCATCTTCACAAATTGCTTTGTAGTGGTTTGCCTCCCAGAGATTTAAGTAGATCTTTAGAAAACCTGTGTCCAGGTCACTGAGTGCCCTGAAGATAAAGACCAAAGCATTAAATTTGACTCAGTATTCCATTATGAAACCTCCTACAACGTTTCTACCTCACGGGTAGATGCAATGAATCAGGAAATCAAGAACACTCCTACACACAGAGAGATAAGTCATTTTGACCAAAGGAAACTGCAAACTCAGCTCATTTCTCATTTTCAGCCCACCAGCACAACCTCTGTGTCGCCTTGGTTCAGCTTAAAGAGTTATTCTTCAGCGATTCTTTTTTAAAAAGGGAAAATAGTAACAAGGGAAAAGCTCAAAACTTTCACTGCATCTACCTTAGTTTCTTATGTGAATGAAAGGAAGGCAGAAGATCTCATAGACCTACTTTCTCCTATGAGACTTTTCCTTAAAAATGGTCCAGAGATGCTGTGACAGCCCCCTTGCCTCCAGCATGGCATACGTTTCCACTCACAGGCAGGACCCAGAGATCTAAGAAAATGGAAGATAAAGTGGGAGAAGGATTCAAAACAAGCTTAGGTTTAGTTTGCAGTTGAGAACTCTATAGAGGAACATACAATGGCTTCATTTTGTACAAACCAGTTTCTCCATAGTGAGCATACAATTTCAACGCGTATCATGCCTTAGACCTTTCCAAAGACCTATTTCCCCAAATGAAGAAAACCCCTGTGATGGCAATAACTAATTTTCCCTCTCAGTGGAATAAAACTCCCCTGCAATGCTAGGAGGAATCCAAGCTCAGAGAGAAATTCCATTCAAACCAGCTAATCTATCAATGAGACAGACCTACCCAGAGGACATACTCTTTACCCAAGAAAACACTGTTCACTTCTTCCTGAAACAATACTCTCAATAACAAAGCCATTCTTTTTACTTCAGTATTGTAAGAAGGATCCCAAGGATCCCTTATGTATATTCAAAGAGTAACTTCTCCCCAGGACAACTTCATTCATAGCATCACAACAATGAAATGAGCTGACTTTAGTGGAAGATTTGCATTTAGCCTGGGACTTTGTACAAAGCTAGACTTCTCCATACACCCCAGCATTACCTCTAAAACAATCTGCCATGAACCTGTTCTTTCCCTCTATGACAAAGAGAGTTCTTGCTGCCTGAAACAGACCTTGTGCTGAGCACTCTACACAGCAGAGCTAGGAAGATCCAGCTTTAGCTACCTCCTTGTTACCATACAATCTGCCAGAACTGTGGGTACCATCTCACATCACAGCAGTAGCCCCAAAAGCTCCATCCCATCTTTTGCCTAAGCATCAGAAAGCACAAAGGTTACATAAATAACAGTGACATTGTTGCCCGGTGCTCATTTTAGAAAGTGGAAATCCCGGTAAACATACCGAGGACAAGACATGAGCAGGCATGAGGGGCAAGAGAAGGTTTGGGCATTATCCCATCCACTCCTGCAGGGATGAGGCTGATGCCAGCAAAGCATGTACCAGGCACGCGTGTTGTGCACGCTCACAGCAATGCAGTCAAGCTGAACACCTAGTGGCAAGCAAGGATAGGAGGTGTTTATGGTCTTTGCATCAAGGAATGCAGGGGTTTATTTCACATGGGATGGAGGGAGTTCCTCATTCCATAGTGATCACAACTTATCTGCACTCTGGTGGGTGGTCACAAGGTTGCCGCCATTGATGCCTTTTCACTCTGGGCTCTTTAGTTTGGATTCTTCCTTCAAGACATGGTATGAAAGCTCACCTACTTACATGCATCAAAAGTCTTTAAATACAGTATCAGGCCACTCTTAAATAAATGTAACTCTTTAAAATCCTATGTTCATCCACTCACATGGTGTGTAAATGTTGCAAGGTAAGGGATGAAATGCAGCCCTCTCAGGCTTTGAGCCAAGAAAAGAGATGTGCAATAACTCACCTGTTGGCAGTGAGGCATCCTGGGCTGTCTAGTGAGATCAGCAGAGGAGGCATTATTTTTCCAGTCCTATCTAAAGAGCACAGAAACCTGCCAATCACTGTAGTGAATAGAGCTGCATCCTGGAGACACCAAGCACTTTTCTGGAAGAAAGGCAGATAGGTAGGGCATCATCTTGCAAAATTGCCTTGTGATATGGGGGAAATGCCCTGAAAAGCAGATCATTGTGGTGCTCAAGGTCCTGCCAGGTACCTGCAAGCTAGAAGGCTGCAAAGGCAGCTGAAGACTATCTTCACTAGCCCCTTTGCTTCTGGATATCAGCCAACACAGCCAAACCATGCCATGATGAGGGCCAGCACCTGAGAGTACCCAGGAAAACAGGAGGGAGCCCTGGGGAGCCCAGAGAGGCTATTCACCTGGAGGAGGAAGCACATGTACCGAGTCTCTAGTCATCCAACTCTTGTATTTTCACACGATGCCCTTTCACATCTGCAGCACACTTTATAAAGAAAGGAAGTGTTCTTCTGCAAATGACATTTCCCACAGTTGTCTTTAATTGCTCATGCCCTCTGGATAGGAGTTTTTATTTTTATTCTTAGTTGATTGAAGTTGTGCCTAAAATCTCAGCTCCAAATTGCCCAATCAAGCAAAAGGCAAGCAAATGAAATCCATGCAAACAGGCTATTCTTGTTTTGTTATTATTTGGGTTGTTACCACATCCCATAGCACACTTTCCCATTAGCAGTGTTGGGAAAATGTCTTTTTAGCAGCCACTTGTGGGCCTGGTGTCATTTTGTTCCTAAATAGTATAAACATGTAAGAAATAAAGATAGGTAGATTGACAGGCAAGTATCTGTTTATATATCTGCATGACTCCAATAACTTTTTACATGCTCTAGCTTTATATACAAAAGCAAAACATCTGCTATCATTAAAAATTAATTCAAGAAACCAACCAGCAGGAAAGAAGAGACACTCTCCCATGATAGAGAAAATAGAACATATTGCTTGTTCTCAGGATGCTTCCTCTAAACCACCTGATGCTGCCCTGGCAGGTGGGTAGGCAAACCCCTGACATTGAAAGTCCTAATACAGGAATCATGTATGCACATACTGCTTTTGGTTTCCCTGCAGGAATTACTCTTTCTATCTGATCTACCAGAGAAACTAATTGTTCTTGCGGTACCTCTGTCATCTACTCTCCTGGGGTACATGAAGGAAAGGAAAGAAATACAAAATAATGGTGAAATGCAGTTTACTTTAAGCCCTCCAACATTAAATCTGGCTTTTATAACCTAATGTTCTTTTGCATCTCCAGACATTTTCATCTCCTTTATCAGCTGTTTTGCAGTTGCAAAGAGCTTTCATTCCCCATGCTGCTGCTCCTCCCTCTGATCCTTTTCTCTGTCTCATATGAGAGCAGGATTGGACTCATGAGCTCAGGGTCCTCGTGATTTCAATGGGAAAAGCATTCTCCTACTCTCAAGGAAATAACAGGAAATTCTTGCCAATACATCTTGCAGAGGAGGGTAGAAATCCCTACTACTGCTACAGCACATCTGTCCGCAGCAAAATTGTGCTGACACCAAAGCTCTCTTGGTGCTCCTTTTCCATAACCACAAAGAGACTACTGTCCAAGGCAGTGGAGAATCAGGCCGATTTCGTCAGGGCATAAGCACAAGGAAAAATGAAGGTGCTGTGAAAAATGAAGCAGGAGAAAATTTTCCAATCCTTTTTCACTTTTTATTCATCGGAGTAAGCCTCCCTCAGAACACCTTCAGCAAGAAGGCACCAGGTGCTGTGCAAATGTGTGGGCAGAGGTTCTGCTAGCATCCACAGCAAGAGCAAGAGAGATGAAGGGGCAGGAAGCAGAGCAGAGCTGCTGAAGGAGCCCAACATAAGGTACCTCAGCAGGCCAGCAGCTGAGCAAGGTGCAATGGCGGCTAGGTCTGCCTTCCCAGTCCTGCACCCTACTTACCCTGGTGGGGCAGGACAAACATCTCAGAGTCCCCTGTTTCCACCTGCTGAGCTTATGAGTCATGTTATCCTAGTGTTCAATAAAAAAGTGTCTTCAGGGAAACCTCGCATGGGAAATAACTTGCCTGGAGTCAGAGGGCACAGGGAGGTGTGACTTTCCAAGCAGCAAAAACTGGCTTCAGGTTTTAAAGACCTGAGATTCATCTACCTCTCTTCTTATATAGTGGACACATCTTGAGTCATCACAGCAGCTCAAAATCATCGTTTAAGGGTCATGATCATAACTAAGATCAAGAGGAAGGAAGATTAAGAAGTTATAAATTAGGCACAAGTATGAGCTGAGGCAGATATATACTCATTAAAAAATATACATCTTAGACTAGCAACCAGTTAACATGCTGGTTAGACAGAATAAATATCCTGATAGAATTACACATTTTTTTAAAAAAAAGCTTCTAAACCATGGCGCTGTTTTATGAAAACTGCATGTGTATATAGAAAACTTTCACTTTCTGATACAAAGTGACTGTTTATTTCATCAATGCTTTATTTATAAAGGTCTGCACTTGGCCTTACAAAACATCTATTCAAATACCAGTGACTCAGATTTTTGGGACTTTCCTGCTTGTCTGGGAATAATGTTTATGATACAAATGTCTAGTTAATGAAATGCCATTTTCTGGGTGTCACTGACCTTTGTGTTCTGTAAGAAGCAGGGAAATAGCACCAGTCCTTCTCCTTTATTCTTGGAAATACAGAATGACAATTGCAGTGTTTCATTAGCAGATGACAGTGACAGATCCTGTTTTGATCAAGTGCTACTTTTTCTGCGCATGCTTCTGCAAACAAAAAACTTAGCACAGCATTTTCTAAGTTAACACACTGCTTTCCTTGAAGTAGTAAGACCCTTATTAGATTGAACGGGAAACAGTCCTTCTGGGGGTAAGGACTATATTTTTTCCTCTGTTTTTACATTGCCGAATCCATGGTGGTGCATTAAACAGGTGCTTAAGCATTACAGTAATATTGTATTGTGATGTAAGCAATGACACTACATGAACACTTGGAATTAATTACAAGAAAGGATTGATCACTTAAATTAGCTAGGATGCTTTATAACTGGACCCCAAGTGCAGAGATGCACAAAGAATAATGTAACTGCTCCTGCCTGAGACAGGGAAGAGCCCGTTTTTGACTCATCCAGCAAGTGTTTCTTCCTATGGGTGAGAAGGATCTCGTCTGGGGGCTGGGATGGAGATGGTGCCTGTGCATCCCATTTGTCTCTTTGAACACAGCAAATCCCTACTGTCACCTCTGCTCTGTGACAGTGAGCCCTACAGCTTCACCCCACACCACTGCACTGGGATGTTTTTGTTGACTGTAAGTCTTCCATCTGCTAGTTTAATTTGTGCTCCCCTCCTCCCTCCCTGCTTCTTGTATCAGAAGAGACAGCAGCCTTGTTAATTTTCTTTCCAGGCCTTCATTGGCTTTTCCAGTCAATTATGCCAATTTTCCTCTTCTCTTAAATATCCTGATATTTCCCCCTTTTAGAACTTTATCTCTTCTACCCTCATGTTTTCTGTTGGAGGAAGAGCCTAAATAAAGGTGGCAATAACACTGAAACCAACATCAGATTTTTTTGGAAGGCAAAAAGTTTACAAACCATTTTCCCAACTAGAAGCTTCTCTCAACATTTCAGTTCTCAGGAGGAAAAAAGGTAGATGTGAATGCATCCTGGTGTTAAAAAAAAAAAGACAAACAAAACCAAAAAAACCCCAACCAACCAACCAACCAAACAAAACCTGACCCAATACAGCATTATTAAAGCATATACACATGCCCAGATAGATCAAGCACCGATCCACATTGGGAAGGGGGCTGGCCATTGACCACACTGTGAGCAGAGCTGGGCCTTTGGTGTGCCTGGAGTGAGGGTGTAGAAGTTGCAGTAAATGCCACAAAAGAATCAAAGTAAAGCAACCATAGCTGATTTACAATGAGACAAGACCTGGAATGTGGAACCATAAAATTTTCATGTACTTAACATGGGCCTTACGGAGGATACATGGCACAGCCCCTGAATTGGGTTCCTCACAGCCCCTGTTCCCCCACCAGAGGCCACACATGTACCCCAAAGGTCATCAAGTGAGCAGTATTTCCTACGTACTCAACAGCAGCACAGCACTCTTTGGGTTTACTGACATTTTTCTAATGAGCTACAGCATAAGGTCAAGGACCTAACTGCCCTCACCTCCTGAAGCTTCTCCACTGCCAAACTGAGTTGTCATTGGCCAAATGCTGAAAAAATCTGCTGGGAAGAGGGTGTACTGGTAAACAGACAAACCAAAAGGTAGCATCCTCCCTGAAGTACGGTTTCCACTGCAACCAGACCAAACGACGTTGCGAGATGTTATGCTGCAGTAGTTGGAGAAGAAAAGTAACAACCAAGAAATGGCAGCCCAAATTCCCAGCCCTGGCTCTGCTGCTGGATTGGCAGCCAGTCTTTAGCAGCCCGTGCACTATTGCGAGGATTTGCTAAAGGCAGAATATCCATTTGAAATCTAGCCAGTTAGTTAAAAAGAAGTCATGCTTTTAACTTCTTTTTCCTCTCACACCTGATTCTGAGTCTTCTTGTCTGCATTATATTTTTCTCAGTTTTGTTTTTCTTGTTTTTTAAACATCCTGTATCATTGCTACTGAAAGTTAGGCATCGAAGAAGAGAAACTGACTGGCTGACCAATGTCAGTGCAAAGATTAAAACGGACCCCTGAAAAACATCTGCCAAGCACATAAAAAAACTGAAAAAGAGAAAGCACTTTTTCTGCACTCTGTTTCAGTACTCATGTATACTCCATATAAAATAGGGTCAAAAAACCCAGCACAGGCTAAATGGGCTACTTTATACTGTACACTGTTTTGAAAACACAGAGCTGTATCTCGCTCTCAGGTTGAGTTGCTCCAGTTCTTTCAGGGGAAAAGAAAGTGCTTACAGGCAAGGGTTTAAAAAGGAAGGAGTCTTTCAGATGTATAAGCTATTGGTAAACAAATCTGTGTGGATACCATGCTAGACAGTGTGCTTAGTTTAATGAGTCATTTCATTTTACAATTCTTTCAGTATATGGTAGAGGGAAACGGCCATTAACCCACTCATAATTTGCTGGCAAGTCACCTGTCACATACGTGATGAAAATAACCACATGACTAAAAGCACTGAATGATCCTTGCAAGTTATTTGCAGAGTTTATTTGCTACGTGCAGCGTGTTCCATGCATTCTTTTCTCTGGGCCGAAGACTGCTTGCAAGTGCTTAAATGACAAGACATAAATCGTAAGACAAATGCTGCCGATGGAGCCGCTAGATACAAACACTGCCGGGTGGGAATAAACAGCTATAAAACCAACTGGAGTATTATGGGAGCGGGAACCCCATGGGAAAAGTTAAAAAGAATACATTTTTTTCTGAGGCTGTTCTCCTACTAGTAGCTAAACAATGTGCACTTAAATCTGCCAGTGTTTTCTGTGTTTCCATCAGCTTGTCTCCCATTGTTCATTATCCAATATCATTCAGCCTTATAACATCTGAACAAAACCAGGGCAGCAGGCATGACAGTTTGTTACTGCTGGTGATTAACTGCCTGGTCGCCGTCACCCCCAGGGAAAGCAGAGATTGAGCTCAGGGGAATTTCTCTAATTAATTTAAACCCTATAGGCTTAAGATATGCTTCTCTAACTGCCATCATTTGGAAGCGCAGTGCTGTGAGCCAAGGGCACAGAGCTGGGAGCCCTGAGCCGATGTGGAGATATATATACAGCATTTACTGAAAACTTGTTTTGAGCCTTCTCACATTTTCTACTACAAAGGATTTCTCGGGGGGCTTTCTGACTGTCATTGATCCTCTTCATGCCTTCAGCTCTCTGGGGATGACATTTACCCCAGGAAACTGAGCCAGAGAAGTACTTCAGCACCACATGTCAGCCTTCAAAATAAGGCTAGGATAGCCCTGAGTTAACAGGCAGGCTGATAATGGCCCTCTGCACTACCTGGCGAAACCTCCTCTTTCCCCAACATGCTCATTAATGTTAATCAGGCACGGCGACATTTATACACCTACACCAAGCACAGAATATGCCCCATGGCATTTGAGGGGTAATGATAATTAGAAATCTCCTTTAAGATGAAAACCAAAGGAACGGATTTTTTCCTGGCTACTCTAGAGCTTTCACTGTAAAAGAAACTTTCGTACCTGCAACACATGCCCCCTTTGCACCCTGTTGGGATCATACCAACGCTAAATACTGCTCCTGACAGAAAAGGGATATTTGTAGCTCGACCAAGCACGAGGTGAATTAATACCTTAAAGCCACGAGTTACTTCTTCATCAGACCGTCCTGTTCAGGCAGACATGAACTGAGAGCCCCTCAGCGCCAACCGGCCAGGGAGGCTGCCCAGTGGGGGCCGGGGCGCAGCCACAGAGGGAAGGGGCGTCCCTGGACAGGACCCTGGAAGCACCAGGGGCAGCCATATGGGGCAGCCACCCCCTTCCCCTGCCCCCTCCAGGACACCCCCATGGGCAGCTCCCTGCACCCCTGCCGCAGCCCCCGCCCTGGGCAATGTGTGCCATGGAGCCCACCCTCCTTGTGCCCTGAATCAGTCCCGGGTTTGACCCCTTTTTAAAACCTGGTGCACGTTCTTGTGCTGTACAGGGGGCTGGGGGGACTTCCGAAGCGTAACTGTGAGATAAGCGTGCAATGCCATCACAGCAGCTGGGCAAAAAAGGGTAACGTTCATTAGGTTTGTTAATTATGGAAGTTTTGCAGCTCAGTGCTTAATATTGAACAAATTGCCGGTTTGGGTCTGCACAATTACTGTCTGGATTGATAAATACCTCTTTAATTGGCAAAGCTTGCGTGAGATGAACTTTTAAATCACAGCGTTTCCACACAATACAGTGTGAAATTTCTTTCCTCTTTTTGTTTTAAATGAGTCACAAAGAACTTGATTTAAGATATATTGCTATCTTCTTTTTAAGTGGAGTCAGAATGGCTGTACCATAACCTAATATTGCCAGTATTTGGTGCCAACACTTTGATCCATACACATGAACTGGATATAGACATAAGAGCTTACTAAACAAACTGGACAGAGTCCCAGTGGGAACACTCAAAAATGTATTAATCAAAGTCAAGCGGCAGAGCAAATTGAACCAGTTCATTAATTATGAAAATTCTCTCACGAAGTGACATGTTGTTAACTGTGTGGATACTTAACACGTTTGAATCTGTAGACTTCTCTCTATACATGCAAAACTTAGTTACAAATGGAAGTTTTCTTTTTTCCTTCTCCTTCTTTGAATTAAAAAAAAAAAAAAAAGAAGTATAAATATCATGTGGGCATAGCTACACGCAGCACTCTTACTGCAGAAAAGCAGCTTTGCAAAGGTGGGTGCATCAAAGAGTCAGGAAGCCAAGGAAAACATGTTATCATCAGCAATTTTGGGAAGCGTATCCTTGAAGGGAAGAGCAGACAACCTGTCAGCTGTGCTGTAGGAACCGGTGAGCCTCTACAAGCAAGCACCGGTGATTGCACAGGCCTCCCAGCAGCACCATCTAGCCAAGCTGCTGAGCTCTTCCCCCCTGTGCTCAGAGGTGGGGAAACGTGAGGTCCAGAAATGTGGGCAGGGGCCAGTGACTGGGCAGCCAAGTGGAAAGTTTTGACATTTTCTCAGGGCGTCCCCTTGACTTCCCCATCCTTCCCATCCATCTTGGAAAGGGTCAGGCGGAGCCAGAGAAGGAGCACTAGGAGTGACCAGGCACGTAGGGAGCCTGGGCAGAGGAGAAACTAGAAACCTGCTGGTGTTGCAGCGGGAAGGAGCAGGATGGCTCCCCAGGGTGCCCCCTCCACCTGCCCCACAGAGTCCCGTGGTCCAGCAGCCGGCATGACCCTGATGGGTGTCCACGTCCCCAGCAGGCACTAACCCCTGTGCTTTTACGCTGCCTCACCGCCTGGTCCTCGCTAAGGCAGTCTGGGCACTGAAACACAGAAGGGGATCTTAGATTAGCCAGTTTTGCCCATTTTAAACCAAAACTATGCTTGAAGAGAGGCAATTTCACATATGTGAGATGCAGAATGACTTTTGCAGCGTTTGGTAAGTTGCAGTATGACTCTCTGTGCTTCAGTCACTCCACCTGTAAAAGAAAAAAAGCAACATTGTCTTTGCAAAACATCACGCACCCTACTGATGACTTATGTATATAAGAACTATAAAAAAATACATAATAAACCCCTCCTTTTAGGCTCTTTATTGGCTTGGGGAAAAATGATATGAGAGAGAAAACGTTTCCTTATTTTGCTCACTAGTATAGAAACGTCACAGGCAAATGTTTTTCAGTTGTTTGTGCTTGATGGATTCTGTTACCTTTAGCAGACCAGAAGCCCACAGAAGCCCACAGATTACAGGCTAAAACAAATGCCAGTCACTATTGTTTCCCTTTCTCCCAGCAATGGGAGAGAAACAGTTGCCCCTGGATTAAATCCTGGAGCAAAGTAGTTATTTTTTAGGGGATCTTTTGCTGATTATGGGCTCAGACTCAATTACAAGAGAGACCCTGAGATTTCCAGGAGGGATGCAAACCACATTTTCCTACAGACCCCTTAGAAAAGGAGAGCAATGTGAGTGTGTGTCATCAAATCCTGTGAAGGAAATCACAGGTCTTTGAATGCTGGGATTACCAGTCCTATGAATGCTGTGATTACCAGCTCTACAGTATATACTTTTTCCTAGTCTTTGGCACTTCTGTACATCATGGACTTAAAAAAAAAAAATTAGAAGAATGTGGTTTCAGATTTTTCTTGCCTTTCAGACTGATTCAAATAAACTATCTTTCTAGTGCAGGAAAGAAGAGACAATTTATATTTCTAAGGTAAAGAACAGTGATAAATTATAAGATTCAGATAGCCCAATTCAGCAAGCTCTTTCTAATGATAGCCGGTTTTGAGAAAAATAGAGAACCTGGTTTTCATCAGACAGATACAACTTAATTGAAAAAGTGCATTTCATTCAAAGTTTTCAGATTTATTCTGGGTATTTTCTGCTTCTTCTCAAGGTTTCCTCGGTGTCCTTCTCTTTTCCATTTTTTTTCCAAGTTCCCTGCTGCCTATCACAATCTGCCCTGGTCAGAGATGTTTATTCTTTTTCTTCTCTTCTTTCCCTGACCCCTGAGAGCAAATGGCCACTCCGGTATTTCTTGGTTTAGGAAATATACTCATCACAAAAGAGCAAAACATTTTGTTTCAATATTTTCAACATGAGAACATGTAAGAATGAAAGAAAAGCACTAACTGCCATGCTTTGGCATTTTTTTATAGAAAGACTCAGCCTCACTTCAACTAATTTCAGCTTTCCAGAAGTTAGACATTTAGTGAGCCAGCCATTTGGACTTCCTCTGTAATCAACAGAGACAGGCATGCGCCCAGGTGAATTCATCCTACCAGTCTTAGTCACCTCTCCTAGGATGGGATGAATCACATTTGTTAGAGCCGGGGAGGTGAAACCGCTGGCTTAGATTAAGCCCTGAACCTTGAGACAGCCAAAGTTTGGCTGGAGGATTTCCACCCACAATGAATATACACATTATGAAAAATATCACTGTTTATGACAGAAAACATTCAAGCACATTTAAGCAAATCTTTTGGGCATTTTTAACTGGTGAGTCTTTGTTCCTATTTTTAATCCAAAATTACTTACATAAATGCTCTACTCCACACTTGTTAATTTTTTTGACTTGTTATGTAATTTTTCCTGAAATTGTATGTCTTCATCTCCAATTTGAAATTAAATTTAATGTTAAGAATTCAATGTTTTGGCTGAAATAAAATTACTTTTTCGTAGCTCTGTTGATTAATTTTTATTCACTGAAGTACTCTACTGATTTCAAGATGTGTTACTTGTATAGAAGCTGTTGATATGGGAAATATTTCAAGAAAAGGGCATGCCTCAGCAATTAAAACAAAAACGTGTTTGTCATATGGAAGTCCAATGGTATGGGTGTTACCATTTGAAAGACGAAGCTTTGCTTAAACGTCGACTAAGATTTAAGCTTTGACTAAGATTTAAGGAGCACTTTTGCTCAGGAAGTACCTGAATATTTTGTCCACAGGTATCTGGTGAGTCCAAGGTAGAGAACAGTGACCACCCTTTTGCCTTCCCTAGGGACTGGTCAGATGAAAGAGGACAACTAGCCCATCCTTCTTTTGTGACCATAACCCATTAGCCCAAAGTCCTACTGATGCCCAAACAACTGCTATATTCTTGCAAAATCCCTTTTCTAAAACAGTAGCGATCAGCAATTAAAGAGACTGTTTGGTACATCTACTTTTTTATATATATATATTTAAATATGAATGCTTTTATATAGCAGTACTGGGAAGCAGTCACACACTGGGAATATTAAACTTATGTTTTACTTGGGAAGCCACTGAGGACAAAGGTCTCAGGAGGAACAAATGACTCTCCAGCAGCCCGGGGGGAAGACGAGAGGTCTTCTGGTCTCATTGCAGAGCCAGAGTAAGGTCATGCCCGTTGTTCCCCATGGGCCACACTCAGGTCCTCAGCGACAAGGGCTGTTTGCCTAAATCCTTGTTTCTACAGGGCAAATAACATTTCCCGAAACAGCTGGTGTTAAAAGTGAGATTAAAGTTTTGGGTGATGGGGAAATCTGCTTTGCTCAATGGAGTCCATTAATATAGGTGGACACATGAAATGAGGAAAGTGGGGGCTTTTTTCTTGGTAACTTTTATAAACAGAGTGAAATAACTCTTCAAGTTGTAACGGATAGTAATGTTCTCCTCTTATACCTATAAAGCCCTCTAAACCAGCCAAAATGACTACTAACATAGATATCTAGCAACATCTAGTGACCAGATCAGGCTAATGCAGGAAAATATTAGGAATGAGCTCCTTGATGAACACTCTCAAGTCTGAGTCTGAAGGTAGGCTAAAAAGCTGGGTTTATGGTCTCACTTCATCAAGGTTTTGTTCTAGCTAAAAATCAATTCATTCCTGCATAAAATGCACAAGATTTAAAATCTCTCTCCCTTTAAAAAAAAAAAAAAGTTTCCTAAATCCCACACAAAGAGTCATAAAATGAATGTGAAATTACTGGAAATTGTTGCTAAATTAATAAAAAAATCTGTGTATTGTACCCTGCTTTTAAGCAGCAGTGCTGGTGTAGAACCATTGGGATGTCCATGATATGGACTGAGAACTATGCTGTATCTGTATTTAGGAGTTCAGAATTTAATATATAACCTATTAAAACATAGACAATAAGATGTTTTAAGCAATATGTTTAACAGATGGTGGCTACCCAGACTCTGTGCATGGGTGCTGGAGTTATATGTAAGCAGCAGAACTTTTTAAATATCGCTTTTATTTGATGGAAAATGTACATGAATGAAGAAAACTTTCTTCTGCTTTTTTTAACCAGTTCCACTGACCAGCTGTTTCCCATATTAAATTTATCAAAGACCCATGGGGAAAAAATGTGCAGTTCCTTGGGTAAACAAATTACCAGCAAAAAGACAAAAGTGGTAAATTTGTGACTTGCACGTCAGCAATTTCAGGTACAAATCTCTGGGGCCTAATTCTGAATTTGTTACATACCCACAAACCTTAGACCTTGTCAACTTTCAAAAATTAATCCCAACTAAGATGATAGGATGAAAATTTAAAGCAAAATAGCCCTTCTTGAATACTACCCCACGTATACAACTCTTAGCCCAGAACACGAATGCCTTGTTTGGGATGAATGAGTGATTTTCGGATGACAATAACCCTTCGAGGATGGCTCTCCCCGAAGGAACCCAAACACAGGCAGTGAGTCCTCCGGGGCAGACTGCACTATAAAAATCACAGGAGAAAGCCACAGGGAGCTGGACTGGGAATATCTCCTCCCAGCATGTGACAAATTCTTCCCTCCTGGTTTGGTTGTCCCACTGCACTCCTGGGTGTTGAAGGTCTGGCCACAAACATGGTTCAGCCCTCAAGACACGTAAAAAGCCCCCGACGCTGGTTTGCCCCAGGAAACCAAAGCTTCCTCTGGGTGATACAAATTTCTTGGCCTCTTCCCAAGCCTCCACATCAGGTGCAAATACCCCCAGGTACAACTGTGCTTAGCAACTGCAACTAAATGAGCACGGCTTGTCTGCTGGCTTTTCCACTGCTTTTTTTTCCTGCCAAACCAATCCCAAAACGCGGGGCAGGAAGAACCTATGGAGTTCAGTGACTCAAAAGGATGGACAGGCAACAGCACACAATGAGGATCTTGGGGGGTTTTTTTGGCTTTTTTGTATGAAAAAAATTAGAAGTGGGGGTTCAATTCAAATGTGCTGGGTAAAGCAGTTTCCTAGCATGGCTAATGCTCTGCTCACGTGACTTTCTTTCACTGGACGTCGGTGAATTTCTGCTTCTTCCCTGCATGGTAATTCATTTCTCAGTCATGTTTCTGTGCAAAGACACTAAAAGACAAGCTGATTTCTCCACAGTTTGATCATGGCAAGGCTCCTGGTAGGAGTCTACTTTGGAAGATTTTTACGTTTATTTAGGAGAGGAATGATACAAATGACTCTCACATCATCAGCCTCATGAGTAGAGCCTCATTAAATAATTACTGATCTTTTTAATTCTGGGTGAATG
The DNA here is from genome assembly GCF_011004875.1 of Balearica regulorum gibbericeps. NCBI lineage: Eukaryota > Metazoa > Chordata > Aves > Gruiformes > Gruidae > Balearica > Balearica regulorum. The sequence continues at coordinate 117,576,450 of NC_046184.1, forward strand.
AAATAGAAAGTTCCCATGAAAATTCATTTGACTATTTGAATTAATTTCCAATGACCTTTTGAACACACTTCTCATAAATAATTTTACTGGCAAAAATGCTCACTAAGACAGCAACTCTCCAGTGAACATTGCAGGATATGTCAGAAAACAAATTTGTATGCACAGTCAAGAGCGCCTGCACCAGGAACCCATCGCTAAGAGGCAGTCGGAGGATGCAGCAGTCCAGCTACACACCCTACTCAGTCAAAACAGGTACAACTTCAGGTTTGGAGTTTGCTCACCTGATCCTGGAAGGACAACTTGCCTTTCTGCCTGCAATTCCTGACCGAGGGACCAGGTCACCTGTTGCACACACAGCCCCTCATGCCGCAGCAGGAGTCCAATCTCACAGGTCTCCATCATGGACCTCCACGTGCTTCATGAGGAGCAGCCTGTGGCAGGGGCAGTGCAAGACTGCTGCCCTTTTGACAGCAGCCAAGCCTCTGATCGACTCAAAACACTTGCAGAAGTGGCCACCATCCTTACTCAGGGCTATCCTCCACAGCCCTCGATGGGGATCTGGAGGAGTGGTTGCTGTGGGACCATGGGGCTTTGACAGCACACTGATCTGCACCAGAGGCTCTCATCATCATTTCCAAGTGCCTTCTCGCAGCACTACAAGTCCTTTCACGTACACTCTCTGCTTGGATATCCCAGTTGATACTACAGCCTTGATGTCCAGTCTTGAGAGTCCTTCTGCACATCTTTGCATATCTGATGTGGAATCCAAGTCCCCCCCAGTCTCCAGAAATTACTAAACATGTGAAGGAAGTTATTCTGAGGCATTTCTGTCAAGATTTTGCCCAGAGATTACTCAAAATCAAAGGCTGACTAATCTGCCAAAACAGATGAAACTCCAGTTTGGAGAGCGGGAAGATTCCCCTGGGTAGTCCACTATAAAAAGAAGGCTCAAAAAATAACATAAAATTTAAAATTCAGGTAAAAGAAGTATCTGAGATCTATGAAATCTATTACCAAGTATAGGAGATAAAATGTCTCTGTTAATCTACCAATTAAATAATGTATCATCTATCATAAAATGATATAATCCAACTATGTAGAAAACAAAAAAAAATAGTTAATTATTGTAATTCTGGGGGCTAGGAAGGTGAAACATCTCAAATTCTCTCAGACAGATGCTTTTCTGGTAATGTGAGGATATTCACAAACCTCCTTACAAATGCCGTGCCGTATCCACATGTGCCAATTTTCGTTCTTTCAAAGACTTCAGAAGTCAGGTTTAGTGCATATGAGTGCAGCTGATGCCTTTGATTGAGGATATTGTTATTACTGAATGCATTTCTGTCACATTTGCTCATCTGAATGCAACCTCTGAGGAGTTATCTGCACACAAGCTGCTTTGGAGAGTGTGCAGCACAGACCTTTCCTTTTTGATATTACATGTGTTTGTTCTCTTGAAAGGCTTTTAGCCCTGAGGTAAGGATTAGACAACAATTTAGCAGCCTTAAAAGACATCATCATAAAAAAAATAGACTCAACTGTCATCTTCAGAAGAAAGAGGCCTCATTTGGTTTTCAAGGGTGTTGCGTTTTCCACACTAAGATTACTGCTGCTTATAGCAGATGCAAAGCAGAATTGTTTCAGCAAACTGAGTTGTAGTAGCAAATCCATCTCTGTAATATCATTGCGATAGCCACTTTTTTTAACCAATGCTCATCACCTGTCTAATTTGTAGTTCACCTAAACAACAGGGAAAAAATGTTTCAATTGACACGCTTTGAAGTGAAACATCGAAATGGAGCCCACAGCATCACTAGCCTGGGCATCAAAACCAATTCACGTCCCATCTGGAAATGGAAACTAATTTGTGTGAACAGTCGCTTCCAGTGCTCTGGACAGAGCTCCCACCCCACCACCATGCCAGCCAGCGTGCAGTCACATCATCTCAGCAGCCCTCTGGAGAATATTTCCTTCCTCCTAGGACAACAACATTTTGCAAGTTAGAGGGCAAAAACATAGGAATATGTTTTTTTCTGGAGTACTGTCTTTCTGAGGAAGCGCCTCAGGTGACTATATTTCCTTTTGCACAACAGAACTGTATTGCACAGTCTTCTCCAGACAGTGTTGGTGGTGCAAGAGGTGCACTCTTGCACAACTTTTATACTGACAGCAGCACAGGCAACCACGGCTGTGGTATGTCTGCAAAAACAGGATGTGATCTGTATGAAGTATTGACATGAAATGGCTCACCAACAAGTTGTATGTCAGAAATAGCAACTAGTGCAAGAGAAAATGTACTCTGTTTTAAATCCATGACATGCCAAAAAATGGTGTTATAGATTAAATCAGTGATAACTGTAATTAATGCCCAGGTTTGATGCAGAAGTACATAAAGAAGCTATTAAGCTCTCTTACAGAACCAGACAATGAAAAGAGTGAGAGCACCCACTGTTGATCAAAGCATCGGCATAGATCTAGTCCCGAGCAGAAACCATCTGGTGTAAATGCATTCAGTTTTGATACAGAAAAAGGACAGGTTAGACTACTCATCAATGGAGCTGGCTTTTCTTTTGCTCTTTTGCTAGGAATTTCAAGGAAACAATAGCAGAAAAAAATCAGAAAAACTAACAAAGAAAGCAGTAAGGAAGCACCAAACACAGGAGCTGTGGCAGCATGGTGCAGAGAAAAAGCTGAGTTTTTAAAGCAAGCACTGTTAGAAAAGTCTTGAATCTGTTACAAAGATGCTACTCTTGCTTGATCCAAAGTCATAAGACATTGATTCAAGCCTCAGTTTCTAATGGAAAACACCTGGTAGGGCCCAAACTACTTCCCAAATGCTTGAGTCCAGAAAGGGGTAACAGGATATTCTCACCAACATTTGGGAGCTGCTCCAGAGCATTATTTTTCAGGAAACATTGCTCTGGGTGTTGCAGCAAAAAGTTAGACCTCAGCTAGGTGGTAAAGTTAGAAAGCTAGTCTCCTTTGGATCTTCTTGGTACTGTCATTGGGGACTGGCAGGCCCTAAATAGGCTCTAAATGAGCTCAGAAGACACTTGGTCCATGATGTTCCAGTTATTACACCACTGTGGTTACAGTTTGACATGTCATTGACAGGGTTTGCAATGAAAGATATACTCCATTTCATTCTTTCTTTACCAAAGAGCAAGGGGAATCCATTGTGCGAAAATCACTGGTTCTTCCTCAAAGTTCAGCCATTTTTGGAACATTTGATCAGACAGCCTAGGCTGCTGCTAAGTCCTTTTATCCTATGAGAGTGTAAAGATTTGCCTGTTAATGTTGCCACATTTTACAGCTAATTATGCTGTTAAGTATGTTCTGCTGCAATACTGCTGGGGGGAAAAAAAAAAAAGAGACCCTCCTGGAATAACTCGGGTTGGAAGGACCTTGGGAGCTTCCAGCCCAATCTGTTGTTTAGAGATCAAGCTGGACACAGAAGGCAGTACAGGATTCCTTGGTCAGCACAGAGCCTGATCATTACCACAGAGCAGCACTCTGCAAAAGAGACCAGAATGAGTCAAAACATCATAGCTCTGCAATGAAATGTATGGAAAAATATGTGAGGAAGAGTCAAGCTAGGCTAGGCTAGCACAGCATAGCACAGTACAGAATTCCAACTGAATTCTCCAATTGCTAAGACATATTCCCAGAAGGGTTTGCTGTTTAAATTGCAAACATTGAGCAAGAAAAAAATAATGAAGCTCCACTGAACTCAAAGTAATCTTTCAAGCAAGTACCTGAGATTTTAATTCAGATCTCAATGCTTGGCCATTACATTTTCTAAGGAGATATGAAGTATAAGCATGCCCCCGTCAGCGTCAGAGAGAACCAGAATCAAAACCAAACCTGAACCTGGATGGTTGAGAAAAGCCATAGATATTTACGTTGAATAGAGGGCAAAGAAACACAGCACAACTGTGTTCAACCAAAAGCTCAAGGTTGTGATTTTGGAAAGTACTAAATAAAATGAAATCTCAAACACTGCCTCTTGATGAGGGCAATGTGATTTCAATATCAAAGCAGACATTCATGCCAATACCTGCACATGACGACTCCAGAAACTTTGAAGCTTTGGAAAGAAGTGCTCTGACTTTCCCAGATGTTAATTAGTCAGTGCTAGCATAGTTATCAAAAGGAAGGCCTGAAGTCCATTTTATCTTGCATCATAGTAGATAAACTGTGTTATTTACTAGACAATGGAAAAGGGGTCATACATTGGAAAAGGGGGGCAGGAGAGACTCTGGGCTTCTGCCAAAGCCCAGTCAAAGCAAGACGACACAATGTATTTGGTCTTTCACAACTGTACATGGCTGAAATCAGTGGGAAGCTTGGATCTAACTGAAGAGGTACAGGTTATGCTGCATAGACTGAGTTTATCTGAATATACAGTGCAATGAAAAGCATTTGTAGACTACTTTGGAGTAAAATTACTCCACTGACATTGTAAGAGAAAATTGTTTTTATTTTAAACGATATAGTACACTCCATTGGAGGATTATTTTCCAAATTGCAATTGCAAGAAGATATATAAACTGAAGTAAAAGTATCAGGTGAAGTAACAAAAAAAAGGAATAAAAAAAAGAAAAAGTTAGGTTAGATGTATCCACCAGCTTACCACATATATCGACACAGGAATGGAGATTGCTGGGGGTCAACAATGAAAATTATTATACTTTTAAAAATGTTATTTTATTAGCCTGATAAGGATCTCCAGCGCACATAGTAACTAGATAAAAGACAACATTTACTAACATATAGAGCTATGAACTTGAGGAGCTGGTCATAATGCACTAGCTGGAGCTGACAGCCTTCTGGCTCACACATTATGTGCTATAACCTGTCTTCCAACACCCGAAGAAATTAGTTTTGCTCTCTGCTGTGTAAGGCACACACTCGCCTATTTGTGTGCAGATATATGGATTCTGATACAAGGCCTGCTGAAATTTGTAGGAAGGCTCTTATTCATCTCAGAGGAGCTTTGGATCAGTCTGTAGCTGACAGGAATTTAGACTGCATTAATATTATGCATTGGCATAGTTGAAGATTCATGTATTTCCACAATGAGCAGCCAATACCAACCCCCTGAAATATATTAATCAGATCTTATCTTTCCTATGAGACCACTGCTTTCATATTTTTTTATGTTTTATGTTATTGCTGATGCCTTTTTCTTCTATATGACTCAAACTAATAAACTGACTGCCACGCTGGCAATAAAAGCTCGGAGTTGGAGGCACCCCATTAAGCATGCTGTCCTGACAGACCAGGGCAGCTCTGCCCTCCAGACAGGACTTATGGAAGAAGACTAAGGAAGCACACCTGCATCCTTTCTTCTTCCCTGAGAAGAAAATATCCATCTAGCCTTGCAAGATGTGGGTGTTCATCGTTATGGAAATCTTATTACAATGAGGTGGCAAAGCTGCTGTTATTGGTCACATGAACATTACAGGACAGACACCTAACCAAAACTGGACATTTTGATTTTTAAACCAGGATTAAAGTTAGTTTTCAGTGATTATGATTCCTGGCACAAAGTGCTCCAAATGCCGTATCAACATGGTTTTTTCTTTCATTTATTAAAGCACATAAATGAGATTTCATCATGCATGCGTATGGTAAACACAATCTTAAGATAGCACTTAGGACACAATCTTTGTTAAATTATAATCTCTTGAGCTTCACTCTATATTCCAGCTGTCATTAGAGAGACTAAACTGTACCTTTTCCATGCATTGTTTATTTTAAACATTCAGAATTCAAAACCAGATAAAAGGTAAGATTTACTGTACCAAAACACAAATTCATAGTGTTGTTTGAGGGAGACAATGAAACTCTCTGCATATGCTGCCACTGATACATTAATTTGGAAGTATCCCACGTGTTTATTTCAGCCAACAGAAGCCTTCTTAATTTACAAGAACAGTTACGGTTCACTCGTTATCTAGCTTTTTTCCTTCTTTTTTTAGGGGGGTGCAAGGTCAGAGTTTCTGTACATTCGGACACAGAAGATACTGGCTATAGTCACCGACGTGAGCAGCGCATCTGGAAGCTGTACGTGCCCCCCCACCACGTGCTCTCATGGGTCGTTTCAGACCCTCAGGGTCCCCCCACATCCTCGTTCCCTCCACCCGCGCTGCAAGCTCGCAGCTCCCGCCGCTTCCTTTCTGATGATGTTGGCAAGGCAGGGACCATGTGTGTGGCCACGCTGGCAGAGACGCGCAGCCCAGGTACCCTATGCAGGGGCTTGTACAGCAACAAGGGGTCTGGCCACCAATGCAGGATGACCCTGAAGATGCCAAGTTCCGCACTACCACGGGGATGTGAGAGAAAACTGCAAAGGAGCTTAAAGAATGGAGGGAAAACTGGCAGACAGAAAGGGAAAAAGAGCAAATAAAGCATTAAGAATCCATGGACAGGATAGGCTGAATAATGAGGACCTAAATATTATGGAAGATCAGAGAAAAGCAAGAAAAGATGAAACAAATAAATAAAGCTGAAAGATGTGAAAGAGAGTATATGAATAAAAAAATCAGAGAGCGAGAAGAGGACAGTAATGCTCAGTGAAACAAGGTCTAAGGAGTGGCTATTTTAGGGAATGGAAGAATTCGTTCAAGGTCAATAGTCATATCCCCAGGCACAGTAAAACAGCATTGGATGAGGACTTTATATTACAGCCAACCAGGCCATGCTGCACACGGCTTTTGCAATGATGAGTCTCCGAGATCTCCTTACTGTACAGGCTTCACAGGGAAGGGGCATGCATACACCAGACACAGCATCCACTATTACCAAGCGATACAACCAGAACAGCCACCTGAACGAGGACTCAAACAAAATGGGCAATAAGGTTTGCAGACAACTTTCTCAAAAGAATAAGGCATGTTGTAAACAGCCAGACTTCAGACAGCTAATGCTAATAAATTCTGGAAGATGGTTTACATGGTCGTTTTAGGCCAAATGTAAGTGTAGAGGCTGGGTGACACCCACAACTCCCCACTATCTATCCAACACCCCACATAGCAATCTCCAAAGCATGGCAGAAGGGAACATCTGAAAAGGAAGACGACTTTGTTAATGTCTAGTGGAGAGAGGGGACCAAGAGACGAGCTTTAGAGACATTTGGTTTATGCTCAGAGGGATTTCTGTTAAAAGGGGACACACACCAGAAAGTGGATTGTATCAACAGATGGAAGTTTGGGTTGGCAAACTGCCCCTGAGTGTGTCTGGGGTGAGTAGTTCCCACACCATCAGCTTCCAGCACTGGGTACAAATACCATAGCCCATAATGTGGAGTTGTGCTAAACACCCTGTTTAATCCATGAAGTAGAAGAAGGTATTTAAAGGTCTTCTGTGGAGAAGAAATTTGTCCATTTTGCATCTTGTATGCATTATTGCCAAAAAATAAAACTATAAAAAAATTACAGAGCTGCAATGGTTAATGGATCACAGCTAGCAGAACAAGGTGCAGCCAGGAGCACAGCAAGGAGACATCGGTAGATCTGTGTCTTGGTTCCCTACAAGACTTGACAAACACCTGAAAACTGATGCCTTATAAACTTCCTTTAAAATTGAAACCTGTCCCTTTTTTGAAACCAGTCAAGTCCTGGAAGAAGGGTTACACAAATTCAGGTATTGCAGGATTAGTATCAGACATTTGGCAGAATAAATTAATCCATGGTTTTCTTTTTAGCCTTGGTTTTAAGCAATTGGTTCTGGCCTTGAGGACAATGTCCTAAAACATAGCCAGTCCATGTATACAAAAATAAAGCTGTCTACCTCTAAAGTGATACACTGAAGAGGATGTTGAGTGCAAGTAATCTCAGAGGGAGGTTTGATTTTATTTTTTTAGTGGTAAAACCATAAAGCATTTTTGTCATAACAGTTAGTGTTATTTCTCATTGCACTTGTGTATTCTTATTCCGAGTATTTACTAATAAGAATGATAAATTGCAAATAATTTTTTACTCTTGAGATATTTAAAAAAAATACCTGACATTTAAAATCTGCATGCTTAGCAGGTCATTAATTACTTCATTTAAGAGTTGACAGGTCTCATGTCATGCTATACGCTGTTTTTCAAACTGACACACCCACGCTCTGCCTAAAAGCTGTTGAGTATAAGCGTCATCATTTATAATGCAAAAAGGGTATCATTGATTATGTCCTGATTATTCATCATAATGCTTTCTTTCATGTGTACTTAATCATTGCGGTTTCTTGGAATATGCAAACCTTTCAGGCAAACCTTTCTACAGAGCAATCCAAACAGCGCTCTGAACTGACACCAGCTGGGTAAATAGGGCTCGGGACTTTGGGAACAATGCAGCGGCACAAACTCCACCTATGGCTGAAGGAAGCCAGCTTTGGAGGGGGGGACTTGGGAAGGAAGGACACGCGGGGTCTGCAGAGCTGAGGTCCGGTTTCCACAGCTGAAGCAATGCATGGCCCCGGGCCCAGGTTTGCCGTGATGTCTTCTGGATGATCGTGGCAAACACAGCCCTCTTTGCACAGGTGGCTGCTGCAGATCAGCCATCAAGAGCAAAAGCATCAGAAAAACATACCAGTGAGGTCAGGTAATGATTTGCACCAAAAAATTTACTTTATCACAACTATTAGCATGTGATTTTCTAGGAAAAACTTGTGTTGCAGCAAAGTCCACACACATTTTGGCCTCCAAAGAAATGGGAACATTCACCAGCAAATGTCTCAAAAATCACACTGCTCCCCTCCTGAGAACTCCTAGAAGGTTTATTTTATGAAGGAGGTTTACCAGAGTGAGCATTTCCAGCAGTCGCAGAGACATATGCTAAAAGAAAAAGATAAACTATCACGCTCTAGCGCTTTACCAACCAAGACAAATATAAATGCTAAGTATAAACATCTGATCTCTAATTAACCAATAAATTCAAGTCACCCAATGTATTTTTAACAACGAATTTTTTTAAAAAATCACTATTCTGTGGAGCTAGAAGTCTTTCTTGCTATGTTGTTGGGATTTTATTCCACTAATGAGTGTAATGGTGGTCAACACCTTCCTAGAACCCCATGGAGATACTGAAGTTCTCGGGGCTGTCCTTGCTGCCAGCATCACACCTGTGTGAGTGCAGACCAGATGTGCTGGAACACCTGCATTCCCTGCTGTGCTGGCATGCCCCATGACAAGGATTCAGGATTCTCCTCAGGTTGGAGCTGCCAATCGGCATCATGGGCCATGCCCACCATTTTGGGCTCACACTCATCCTGGACTACCAAGCGCTGGAGCAAAGCAGGAAGCTCGCCTCAGAAATTAAATCCGCTTGGTTGGGAGCTCAACCTTTGCTTCTGCAAATGTGTTTTTGAAAGGAAGCTCAAACCTTAAAATATTTATCAGTTAGAGGAGAAGAGCCCTGCGGTCCCAAGTGCTTTCAGCCTTGGGGAAGGAGCCTGAGGAGCCAGTTTTTCTTCATCTAAAAAAGGGAGCGAGAGCGTCTCTAAACTGGCTCAGGCAATGCTTCAGCTGACGGAGACGAAATTATTCCCAGGGGAGCTGTATTTCTCCTATTAAAAAACCCTTGCTTTTCACATCTGTGAGCATAAAGCTCTAGCTATTTGGCAGATGCTTAACAAAGTTATTTTAAAGGCAGAACGTCATCTGGTGGGAATATCACCACACGGCACTAGTCAGGGCAGGAGGGAAAGGTTTGCCTTTCCATTACTTGTGACTTGGGCACCAAGGAGCCTTGCCTCTGTCCTCTCTTAAACTTGCTGGCCAAGCAACGGGCAGATAAAACCCTGGTGTGACGGGGGGGCTGGAGGGCTCCGGCTGCCTCTTCAGGCCCTGGGCAGAGCCGCAGGCACCCGAAACATGGACGGCATCTTCCCTCTGGCATAGGAGGCAAGGGCCAGGCGGGAAGGCCTGGAGGTTTGATTCTACAGGGATCTTCGTCACTTCAGGCAGGCCCAAAAATGCAATACTTCGAAGGGCACTACAAGGAAATGTATATCGTTTTTACATGTTCTGAAGCGTCTGCCACATTTTTGCCAAAAATAATTATATGGAACATTTCAAATTATCTTTCTGTTCCTTCATCACAGTAAAGTAGCCACAGCCTTATTCAGGGGTCGAGGCTCTTTTGTGCTGAACTATGCGGGTTAAAAGAAACTGCTGGTGGGCCTCTCAAAATCAAGCTGCAAACAATTTTCTTCCTAAAGATCTTAATTAAACATTCTGAGCTGATTAATATGTAAGACAGGCCCGCACCAAAACTCCAGACTTGGTCACTCGAGGCTGAACTTGAGCAGGGAAAGATGCAACAATCTAAAAAAAATAAGCCCCTTTCTTTATGAAAAAAACCCCAATTGATAATTCCTTCTCTGAACACTCACCCTATCAATGGTGAGGCTGAAGGACAGATTTTTCAGTTATGGAAACCTTTCCCCAGGCCACCCTGCAGACCACTTCATATGAATGAATTTTTATTTAAAATGGAGCTTGCAAAGATGTGAATTCCCTATTTGAATAAAACCTACCTACAGGAAGAAATATGCATCCACAGTACATATATATCTTTCTACAGGTAATTAGACAGTCCTCAAAGGATAGGACAATGGAGTTTTCCAATTTTTCGGAGGAAAACTGAGACCCACAAATATTGAAAGGTTGCCCACATCCATGAAGGAGAATCAGGGAGCTGAACAGACACTGCACAGTTCGCTACCTGATCAATTGGACTCTTCCGCCCTTGCAAAATGCAGTCTTGGGGACAAGGAGAAGCTACTAAGGGGTCTCCAAAACACGCAGGCCAAAAAAATTCACCCCCAAAGTTACTCAAGCAGTGTCAATGTTGAGATTAAAATGGAGAACAGTGTTACAGTTCATAATGGCAGAAAAAGTAACGCCAATAACTTTATCTGTAAGGTTAATTAATGCATAATTGTTCCTTGGAAGTTTTTTTCTTTTGTTCCAAAGCAGGTTGTTTGCCAAGCAAACAGCAATAGATGTGTGAACCACCTACAGCAAATGTTCATACAATGAAAGTTTCAGAAGTGACTGGTGATATTTGCCCAGGTATTATTTTCAGCCACCTGCGCTGAGTTTACAAAGCGGGCGGGCAGCCGTCCTATCTTTTGTGTTTCCAGTTTTCGTTGCTGAGCTACCACAACTCATTCCCAACAGTGAAAATAAACCCAGGTGGTTTCTTCCTTTGCCTGAACCTCAGGGCTTCCAGAAAGAGATTGTGTACCTGAACCACAAGAGGGGACTCCCTTCCTTTAGACTCTTCTATGTGCCCAGGCAGAAGCTGCATTTTGAAATCCACAGCAGTGGATTGTGGTCTGGGGGATGTTTTCCTACATATTGAATGAACATGAGAAATGGTCCAATCAGCAACATCAAACCTCCAGTAAGTTTTCTCTGACCGCATCTTGCTGTAGCCTTGAAGCCAGCTTTCTGATAAGGCACCATGGTTATGCTATTCCCACATGTGAAGAATTAAGGAAATGATTGCAACAGATTATAAGTGCCGCTCTTATTACAGAAAGCCACCACCGCATCTTTTTTAAAGTCACCTTCAGTGTGACTTTACATCTATAACATGGAGGTAATACCTAACCTCCGTCCAGGAAAAGGTGGCAGAGGAGTCAAGGGTCAGCAATGCTGGAGGCATCAGTTCAGCAGAGAAGGCATGTTTTTAACTCAATGTGTCTTGAAACAACTTTTAATACAAATGTAAAAGCAAAGGAGAAAAGAAGCCTGGGAATTGTGCAAAGCACATGCATGGAGGCAGTGGTCATGGCTGATAGGAAACAGGACTGTTCTCTGCTAAGAGAGGATAAGGGGAGAGCAAGGCAGCCATGCAGAAAGAGACTCAGATTAAACCGCCATGGAAGTGATCAGAGGAGAATTTGCAGAATTGCATTCAGGGGTTCATTGCTTTCCTTGGGTATCTGTCTCTTCTGCTTTTCAACAGTGAATGCATCAAGAAATGTTTTAATAAGGCTAGCTATTCCTTAGTTTATTGTCACTTGAATCCAGGAGGACACAAATGGAATATCTGACCTGGCTCAGACGCAGAAAGCATCTTAATAGAAGATGTTTGAAAAGCCTAAACTACACACTGCAGCAGCTCAATAGCTAGATAACAGTCACACTGCCCAGAAAAGGTACCAGGCATGTAAAGGAGCTCAGTGATGGCTTAGAGTAAGGGCACGTATTGACCAGTCAATATCCAAACCCGGTTTACTATAAATCATATAGGATGCGAAGGTTGGTGCCCATCACAAGAGTTTTGGCTGTCCAGAGTATGGGCTGATGCCCGAGTTGTGATGCTATACATACATTTGTTGACCCGGCCATCTGCTTTGTAAAGAAGTGTAAGATTGTCTTTGCTGCCTGCCTTCTGAATAACAAAATCATAGTGATATTTTGCAAAGTGGATCTCTTGTAAACTACAAGCATCAACAAAAACATTAAGTGACCCTTTTCCTGCAGTTGTGCCTTGAAACAGAGAAAAAATGCCCTAGGTTGAAAACCAACCTGAAAGATTATTTTTTAAAATGGTTTTCCAGATAAATTTCAGAGACATATTAAGCACTGTAGATTGAAGCAGTTATTCATTTTCAGACACAACCTGTGTCACTGGTTGCCTGCAATGCCAAGAAACCTCAGAATGCTTCATGGCAACAGTGTGTCCGCACGAAAGACACAGTCCTTCAATCTAAGTAGTAATTTTTTGCATAAATGAGAACTGAATTAAGGAAAAAAGGCCAATTTTATTTTTTTACGTAATTGCAAAAGATCAGCAAGTTAAAAATGACCAGGCTCTGACCCTGTACCGTGGTTTAATAGACAATACTACACAGTGCTCCTTATGGACTTCATGTGGATTTTGGTTTTTAAGTGCCCTCAGGCCTTTCTCTTGGACTTAGGACCCAAACGTGTTGAATACTGTACAACCTTAGCACACAAAATACGCCCATGCTCCAAAATATTTACAGCTGAAGTACAAACCAAGAGACATACAGGCAAGAAACACAAGGAAACAAGTGCAATTATTTGTGAGCAGCAAGGCAAAGGAGCAATAACAAAGTGGCTTGTCAGATATAGGCATCTTGTCCTGTGTGTAATCTAGCTTGCAGTTAACAGATGAAGGCCTATTAAAGCAAGAGTAAGGTACTGAAGTTGTTCCTGAATATCTTTGGGGTTTTTTGGGTTTTACTGGGGGGTGTGTGTGATTTTGCTGCTATTTGAATTAGACAAGAAATTGGCCCCATACAAATATGCAGATTATAAACTGAATGACAGGCAAAATGATGTTATTGTGCACTCGCAGTGATGCTGTTGTTGACCTGACAGTTAGACACCCATAAGGAGACTGCCAAGGGACAGCCAAGATTTTTGTTTGGACAGAAGGTGATGACCTGGATTAGAGAGGTATACCTCTGACTCATCAGTATGAAGATTAATGCTGTGTTTACAAGTGAGATTATCCTGGGAGAGGATGTAGAAGATTATTTCACAGACTCCAGGAGAATTATTTGTGGGGTAAGAGTCTAGTATTGAAAGTGAGTAAAATTATCAAAATCTGGTTTATAGAGGTACATCCAGCTCAAAGAAAACTTCAGCAGAACAGCAGCAGCTATCTTAACCCTGCCACTTATTTGCCCCATGATCTGTTTGAGCTAATTCTTTGTCATGTTTTATATTGCAACAGGTACAGACAATTCATATGACGCAAAAGGGAGTGTGTGTTTGCTTTGGAAAGTGTCGTGGTAAATTCTACATTTAACATTACAATACCGAAAAAAAAAAAAAAAAAAAAAAAAGAAAGTGCACTGCCCTTTTAAGTGAATAGCACTGTTGCCAAAATACAACTAATGTCTCAGCATATGAACTTTTGGTCCTCGTCATCTGCCCGGCCACCTGCTACAATTTTCGTCGGCACTGGGATGTTCGGCTCTCTCTGCATTGGGAAGGCAGAGGCATGTCACATCCAGCAAACACATTATCAGTCAGGGCAGCAGCTCTTCCATGTGCAGCACCTGATAGCTCAGGACACGAGCAATTCTTCATTGCAGAAAACCATGATATGTCATCAAAGACCTTATCATCAAGGAGTTATTTGCTCCTCAGAGCGGCAGTGTGCAGTTATTTTCAAATATTCAAGAGGCGTGTTGCCCACATCCCTTCAGAACGAATGAAAACAGATGGAAACCTCAACAAGAGGCGCACTTGCCAGAATGGCTTTTTCTCATCCAGACACAAATGTTCAGAGTGGTGCTCTGGTGGCATTGAAGAGTGGGTGGGCCACATGACTGGCTGCAACTACTTCAAGAGCTAAGATTATTATTTTTTTATCTCAGGCTGAAGAAGTTTGCATTTTAAGGTCCCAAGGTGAGTGCTACTCTCAACGACATCCTGAAAAGCACAGCATCTTCTACTCGCAGAAAGAACAGGCTCTGCAGGAAATGGAAACATAGCCCTTGCAGATGTTAAGAAACCTGGTTAAGGTCCACACCATACACATCTTAGGTGCTGTTGCATGTATCTATCCCGTAACTGTTGCATCATGCATGTGGCATAAGAGGCAATCGGCTCAGGAGACTAGCAGGTCCAAAATATCCTGCATGGAAGCAGAGCTAAGACAAACAAAACTGCAGTATACTCTCTATTACTGGGCAGGCATCTGTCTCTCACCATTTAGTGGTATGAAGTCAGGACACAGTAAAACGGCATTTGTTCCATTGAGACATAAAGTTTCATCCAGAAATTTGCTACGTTAGCACGCAACCGAAACACAACTGCACTGCGGGCAAGCATTATGGACTGAGAAGTGCTCAGCTGCCAGGTGCCTAGAGAGTGCCCAAATCCTGCAGACTTCACATTAAAACTTGTCATAGAGTGAAGAAACCCTGGCAATGCAAGAGACATTGAGGTTGTGGTTTTCTGATTCTTCCAGACCTCTAGGTGTGTGCAACACAGGAATTAAATGCAGCCATCCTCGTCTGGTACATTTTAACCCCACAGAGGTTACACAAGGCAGCATGAGGCCCAAGACAGTGCTGACCACAATGCAACAGCTTGTGTCAGTACAAATTATGGTAGGTACATTGATACTGCAGTCAAAAGTTGTGTCTATGCCTTGTTGTAGGCGTAACCAAGGTAACTGTCAGGTATCTAAATCCGGTTCTGATTAACCGGACAGCTAAGCAGGATGGAGCTCTAATCATCTGTGAATCCATGAGATCATTAACATCTCTAATCATCTCAGAACTGACCAACTTCTCAGATGAGTGCTGCAGGCTGCTTCCCTGCACTCCTGGCAGCACTGGAGCCAGCACTGCACCAGCTCAACTATGTTTGCAGGAGCTGTGATTACACATATCCCATGTCTTGTTTCCTTGATACAGTCCTCTATAAATCAGTCAGAAGTGTAATCAAAAAATATTATTACAGTGAAAATGCTGTAAAATTCTTGTCTTTAAGACAGTTCTTTGGCTCTGTACCTATGTTGGAAGAATAAGCCATGATATCACCTTTGCTTTGGATTCTCAAAGGTGCCTAAGGCAATCAGGCACTCAACACATGTTGATTTTCTTTGGGCACACCTTTGAAAACCCTAGCTGGTGTATTTTTCCAAGCAGAGGTGTCCCCCCGGGAGCTTGACCGTGCTAGGAAAGGCACTGGCTTTACACCTCTTACTGTCTCCCAGCACAGGCTTGCAGTTCCCTTACACCATTTGGTGAGAGCCAACTGCGACGTTACAGTAAGCTACTTTTTTTAATTACTCTGCCAGTCTGTACACATTGCTAAAGTGTATCAGCGCTGAGGTTTTCGTGGTAAGCTGGGAGAGGAGTTAACAGCATGCTACTAGCACTATCTAACCTCAGTTGTTTTATCCCAACATGGCTGTGGTTTGGTCTTCAAACAAGCTGAAAGATAAGCAAATATCTGATGTGACCCCTTTTGCATCATGTATATTTTATAAAAGCAAACAGCACTGTGTAATGTTGTGATTCATACCTCACTGCCAAATACTCAACAGAGTAATCACTTCACCACAACAGGTGTTGCAAAGTGCTTTTATTCCTCCCCAAAATGAATAACAAATATGAATAACCGTGAGGGAATCCCATGCAGAGATTGCTGGGGGCAGAGAGTGAGCCTCTGCTCTCCCTACAATCAAAATAGCAGCCAGAGGATTTTGTACTGATTTCATTAGTTCTCACAGGCAGGTAACCAGACAAAAGACAGATAAAGGGCATGTAGTGGTAGACCGAGAAGTCAGCTTTTTTGATTCCTGTTCCCTGTTTAACAGGGGCACCCTATCTTCCTTGTCACTAGCACCCCAGAGTTACATTGCCATAATTATTCATTTGGTTTCTTCTTAAAATAAAGCATGGACTACACAAACAGGAGAATCTTATTTCAGTGAAGCATCTCATTGCAAAAGCATCCTGGAAAGAGCAGAAAAAGGCAAAAAAAAAAGCATTCACGTCATTAGTAGAATCACACAAGTCAAAAACTAACAACAATTGCGCATATTTCTCAGCTCCCTTGAGACCTGACATTTAAATCTCATATATATTTCCTGCAAGTCTTACAAGAGCTTCTTAAAAATATGCTTGTCTGCAGCTAATGATGAAACACCAAATCCAAGCCATACACACAAAGAATCTTAAACCAACTATTTGTTAGTATTTACTGTCCTAAATAATTTTGAATAAAGAAATGAAAATTTGAGTAAAAGACACACTGAGCCAAGGTTACTAATAAAATTTTTTTAAATTGCATTTAGATCTCAAAACATCTGGAGGAGAACTATAAGGCAGAAATAAAACACCATTTGGTTTTGAGATGGACTTTCAGGATCCTAAGGTCCTGAAATGCCACTGAAATCCACTAAACAGGTCGTATTTCTCTTTTAAACATCATAGGATTTTAAATTATGTGCAGTTTAAGGAGTAGGACACTGTTACAGTGCCAGTGCTTTTCCCTTAAAAGCTTATCCTGACTAATAAATACTAAATACAATTTGTAACCCAGAAATGATTTGCCAAAGAAAGGCTCTTTAAAACTTAAATAATAAAAATGTTGAGCAATTCTTAAGTCTGTTCTTAAGTCACAAAGTTGGACAGCTTAGAGCAGACACAGGATACTTGTACATTTTAATAAGCACAGTTGTCTAGATAAAGGGGCAGACGCCGCAAGTTTCCAAACTGCAACCCTATCGCCTGCTAACGTGTGGGCTCTGCACTGCATTTTTGGTCCTTTGCCAGACCTGTGCCAATTCCTTCTTTTGTTTTAACTTTCTCAAGTTTATTGCAGTACCATAGTATTAGTCCATTGTTCTGGGAAGCTATATTATCATTTCCTTTCATTCTGCCATGAATAATTCGGCTTGTTAGCCAGAGTTCTCTCTCAAGTTAATCCTCTGCAAAACCAGAAACAAGCTATTTTACTGCTCCCTATCAGCATGCTCCTCAAGCGCTATGCTAGCCCAACCCCACGGACATCTTTCAGAAATTAGCTGTGACGAACTAGCCCTGTTGTGAGCTGCATTACTGAAAAATATAATGGCATGCTCACATTTTCAGCTGCTTTGGATAAGAGTTTAGCACACAAATTACCCATTCAGGAAGCAGAAATCACCTCCTATGGCAATTGGTGGCTCACGGGCATATAATGCACCTTTCATGGTTATGGAGCTGGAAGAAAGCCAGCAGCGAAACATACATTGGTGAGACTACCATCCAGCAACTTCTGAATATAAAAGCATAGAAAGAAACGTCAATTCCTTATGAGAACTAAGATCATATGTCCCAATGTCCAGTCTCTGACAAGCACTCAGGACAGATGCTCAAGGGAAAAGCATAAGACAGAGAACAAGCATGATGATCTTGTTCCAGTTTGCATCCAGACCATTGGCTCTGTCCTTGTCTCGACTCTTTTGGAAATCATTTCTCCTTTTGGTATTCAGGACATCTTGCGGCAATAAGCTCCATAAACCAACTACACACTACTGTGAAAAACTTTTCCCTTTTGTTTTTTTTCTTTTTTCTTCATAATCCCACTAGGCACCCCCTACTGCTTGTGTTTTGAGAAAGAATATTTAATCTTTCCCTATCTGTCTTCCCCATACTATTTAGGATTTTATAATCTCCTGTCATAACCCTTTCCTATACCATTTGTCTGTTTTCCAAAATTTATGAAAATTGGCATGTTAAAACTTACTTTCTGCAGGGATCACTTCAGTCTCTGGTCTTCTCTTTACCTTTGCTAGTTTTGCTGTATTCAAGAAGTGATAATCAAAGGTGTGTTAAATTATTTACATCATATTGCATTATATTTTACTATACTTTGCTGTATTATTCCTATCTAAAAGAAGGTATACTCATGAGTTATACAGATGCTGAAAGATGCTCCCTTCTTTCTTTGTCCTTTTCCCAGAAACCTCTAATAGCCTATTTGCCTTTTTGACTGCTGCTGAGCGCTGAACCTGTATTTTCATATACCACAACCCAACAGTCACAAGGTGACACCGGTATCCTGAAGGCAGTCAAATCCCCAATTTAAATACCCCATTGACTTCAAAGTGTCTCAACCAAAGAACAAATGAGCAATGGAGTGAATCTGTTCCTGAAGAAAGGGCTGAAATATGGCCTGTGCATCTCTTTTAGCTCCTATTCAAATAGCTCGTGTTGGAAAGTAAGTGGAAGAACACCTATTTTGCATAGAACTGAATTTAACCCCAAATAGTCTGAACTGCCAGCCAGTACTAGTTGGCATGAATTCAGCAAGAAAGACTCTGATTCATTTATTTAATCTTAAAAGGTCAGAAATTGTGTACATGTGGCAGATACAAATGCTTATTGCTCATTCTGAGCATAAACAAATTGTTCTAGGAAAGAGGAAGCGCTCCGTATCTCCACTTTTTTTGTTCCTGATGGCTTTCTGCAGATCTGCATGGCTCTTGAACACAGAAATTATACTGCAGAGCATAGACATGTACTGTCTAGGAGGGGCACTAAGATGAATTAATTTAATCAATAAAGGATTTGGATCTGAGTTCAGTTTTATGCATTGTGATACTGAGATGAACATTTGGAAGCACACCCTAAAATAATCTTAAAATTACACATACTTAATGATAAAAAAATATTTTAGCTATTAAAACATATTAAGAATTATTAAAGCAAGTAAAAATATGCATTTGCAGAATTTCTACACCCTAAAACATTATGTACAAATTAGAGAAACTGACAAAGAAAAAACAACTTCTAATGACTGCCTCAAATCAAAGACGTCTTGATCTTGGTTGGAACTTCAATGTGTTTTCAGATATAATGAGTCAATTAATTACAGCCTAGGTTACAGGCTTTATTTAGAAGGCTGTTTAAAACCATACCCCATTGGCTGGCACCCTGGGAAAGCTACAGAGCAAACTCTGATATCATGCTACACAAAAGCAGCCCATCATTTCTGCAGAATGCTTCTGCTGTGAAAAAGTGCATGACGTACTCAGAAGTGATCATTCATGTGAAAACCAAGACTAATGTCTGAAGCCCTCGTGACTATTGCATATATTCTTCTCTTTCCCATATGCCTCACAGTCTGTATCTTTCTTAGTGTGGAGAACCAGACTGTGCTCCTGTGCCACCTATGTTTTCAGCACAGTGGCTTGTTTTCTTGCTTGCTTACTTGCTTGCTTGCTTGCTTTTCTTTCCTTCCTTCCTTCCTTCCTTCTTTCTCTTTCTTTCTTTCTCTCTCTCTTTCTCTCTTTCTTTCTCTCTTTCTCCATTCCTCCCATCTCTGACACACTAGTGTGCACCTTTCAGCACATCCAGATTCATTGGTGCAAGGCTGTTCCCAAGTCATCATCAAGAGATAATCCAGACTACCAAATCTAGACTGACTTGAAACACCCCAAAACCTTCAGGTTTTAGACCCAGAGCCCTTATTTGGATCCATCCCTGCTACGCCCTTCTACGTCTGAAGGATGCTCTAGCATCTCCGTGGGCCTCTGTGGTTCCTCACACTGTTTCACTGACCACGTGGTCCCGCATGTATTGTGTGTAAAGAACTTAAGTGACATCAGGCAGAACTATTCTGCTGGATCTGGCATCACACCCTCTCCTTCTGGTGAAAACATTTGACTGGCACTTTTTTGTAAAAGACTGACCATTTCTCACACACATCACCAAGTCCTTGGCTTCATGTGTCAACAGAGGTAGAAAAATTAAGGGGGGTTTGTGCATTTATTGTTCTGCTGATTGGTGACAAAAATAAAGCAAAACATTCCTGAATACTTGCACACAAGATTACAAGAAGACAACGGTAACTGCCTGAGGATAATAATTAAACAAAGCCCACAAAACTTTTGGGGATAGAAGACTGTCATAGCTTCTCTTTAATTTTGTTCATGGTCTTGCATAGTTTTTTGTTAACTAATTGTGCTATTGGCTTAGGAATCCCTGATGTGGCATTAATTTGGGAACTGTGGAAAAGCGACAGTCATCAGAGCCACAACAGATGTGGCTGAATAGCTCAAGTCACAGGCTGCAAAAAAATTGTTATTTCTTACTGAATTCTACCCAACAAGAGTGGGAGCTCATCCCTACACACAGGAGAGAGGGAGTTCTCATCGCAGCCATATGAGAGAGAAAACACCAAGTAATATACTGCACTAAACCCAAGTCATTCCATAGGAAGCAGAATTAACAAATGCCCATTTCCTATGGTTCTGCATCCACCGTTCCCAGCGGTCGGTGCCCCGACGTGCAGGGGGAATGGCCCCTCTGGGTTTGGAGCAGCCAGGCTTTGCACTGCGGCATGGGGGGAGTGGGGCAACAGCACCCCAGGGACCAGGCGGAGGGGTGCACGCAGAGGCAGCATGGCGGGAGGATGGCATCCCCACATCCCCCCGAGCCCCAGCAGCCTTTCTAACGCTTTGAGGAGCAGCCACGACCTCGGTTAATGCCTTTGCTCCCCTCTCCCAACCTGCGAGCTGACCCTGCCCACTTGCAGCCCACAACAGACCCCGCAGGCACCACAAGAGAGGCCCCTGTCCACCCTTAAACACTTAATTTAGCTAACGAGGTCTTGGGTTGCAACCACACAAGCCTTATCTGACCTCCCCTGACCAACAGTCTCACAATGAGTCAGTGCAAAACCCACAATCCTTGGTGGAGGGAAAATAACTTAATTCATTAATGGTACAAAATAAAACAAACACAGTGTTGTTGGCAAATAAGCTGTCATTTCTCTCCCATGGGTTTATACAATGTTTTTAAGGGTGTTTTGACATTTAAAAGGAAATTGTATGTATATACATGTGTGTTTGTGTATATATCGTACACACACACATCTCACAATGAGCACTGTTTCTCAAAGCATCATCTGTATGACTGACAGCATTTTGGTTAACTGTAGCAAACCAAGCCACATGGCATAGTTTTCTTGCAGGAGATGATAGCCAGGATTTTAATATTTCATTTGTTTCTGGTGATATAACCAAGATGCTACATCTCAGAGCTGCCCACAGCCTCTGCTTGTTGCAGAGCTCAAAGCCTCTGTTTGCAGAATCAAGCTTCTAGCTTGCATGGAAAGACCATTCTTTGCTTCTTCCAATTAGTATAAAGAAAATTTGAGATTAGTACAGCTGGAAACCAAAAGACAGGTAAAACACTACCAAAAATCAGCACAGGTTTTTCTCATGTAATCTTGGCATTTTCAGGCCAGCCCTGTGATGGCAGGGAGAGGCAGATGTCAGGCCTTTAGGCACCATAAAGGTGCTCTCTGAAAAAGTTTTCAGCAATTTTGCCTTTTCTAGAAAGACCTCCAACCGGTGCTAATTTCCTCTGGTCCAGCAGTCAGCAGGAGATGGGAGAAGAGAAGAGCCTTGCCTGCCATGCAGACCTTGATGGCAGAGGCCAGCCCGGTGGTGCCTCGTCGCAGGAAGAAGGGAGAAGTCAGCCCATGGGGTGCCAAGGCACGAAACGGTTTCCCTCATCGGGCTGGGAGCAGCAGAAAGGAGCCAGGCAGCCATCCCCCACTGGAGCAGTATCCCATGGAAAGTGATATGCTCACTTGTCTCTTTTTTTCTTTTTTCTTTTTTTTTGTTGAAAATGTCATGGTACCACCAAGACGTTGCTGTGCTTCAGGTGGCTGGGAGAGGTCTCGATTACTGCAGAGCAACTGCTGCCCTCGAGTTGCTCAGGCATCACTTTGGGATTTCAGACGCTTGGGAATCGCTAGGCCAGGGCATTAGTGACTTTTCCAGATGCAAGGCAGTAGGTCTGCAGCCAGTAACAACATGCTCACCTCCGGGACAAAGGGACATTTTGCACGCCTGATCTGTGCTACCAGGCTGTTAGCATGCTGCAGAATTAGCCATCACCCACACTGGAGGTAAAAGAATCCCTCAGTGGGCATTTTGTTATACATAAAACCAAAGCTAAAATTATTAAAAGATGGGAATCAGTTACACTTTACATGCCATTAGGTTTTAAAATGCTGAGGAGCCCAGCAGTGGCATTTTTAATCCATGTTGGAGGCTGTCAGGGACTCCGAGAGTTACTATTCACCTGCCATTGTGTCCTCCATTTCCTGGTACTGGGCTTTACTTGGCACTAGGAACAGCCCAGCCCTGCAGACTGGAACCACGGTGTCCATGTGACATTCTATCTATCTATCCTGTGTCTTGGTGACCAAAAAGCACACGGGCAAAGGTGACAAGACCAATAACACATTTGTACAATTGCATTAGGGGAAAGCCGATTTATTGCAAGGCAATCTTTGAAGGAGACATTATTTAGAAAGAAGACGTCAGGAGAAATACACGTCTAAATACAAATGCAGATGAAATGCAATAGCCACAGTTATCATTCAGAAGATCTGAATCTTGCCAACAAGCAAAACCACAATAAATGGCTAATAAAAACGAATCTCTGTAAAGTATAAAAAAATTTACATTACCATTATGTTGTGGTTAATTCTCAGACAATACTGCAAAATAAGAGTGAAGTGTTACTTCCTGTCATTTCAAGGAAAAGAAACCCAAACACCAAGAATTCTTCAGGCTAAGGAATGCAGACATACATCATGTCTGCAAGAATCATAAAAAGATCAAATGTAATATTTTCTTTCAGTGCAGACAACTGCTTTGAGATTTTCCATTCAGACAGCCTTGAAAACCGCCTCCAGCATTTGCCAATTACTACTGACAAATACCATTTGGTAGTGAGTGATGTTTTAAGTGAAATAAAACAGTGAAGAAAACTGAACATGATGAAAGGATTTTTTTTCTCCCTCTGAAGTGACTGTAAGTTATATATTCACAAGGTAGGGTTTACGCTTCCTGCCAGTGACAAATTCCATGTGATGTTGAGCGCGGAGGTGAAGTTTGTTTGACAGTAATGGGAAAGGAAGACAAAACTCGTTTTCATGTTCTTTTAAGCAGTCAGATATTTTCTAGCTATAAACAAAGGAGGAGTTGCTAGTACCTCTGTTCCACATCATTCTCCATAATATAAGTGCACTAATGGAGAGAATGATTCTCTAATATTGAAGTGGTCAGAGTGCAAATAGGGCGTACAGTGGTGCTTTCTGTCAGCAACACTTGATTTACATATAAGCTGCAACCAGTAACAACCAGTGTATACCATATTTTTAAAAATATTTATCAGTCATGGAGAGCAACCAGACAGGTAAAAATAGCTCAAGCTATATGACTGGAAGAGGTGTTTAAAGAATTATTTAAATAACTGACTATTAGTCCTCTTTTGACCTTTTCTCCTTTTACACACAGGATTGTGGTCCATTTAGGTCTACATTTACTACCTAAGACTGTCAAGAGTATTTGTCTGAGGCCCTTGTATCGTGGTATCTGCTCACCTCACTGTCTCTACACCACACCAGAGGCAGGCAAGCGGCCAGGAGGAAGGAAGCATGGCGCAGAGACCCCAAAGCCCAAACCCCCTGAGGTATCCCCGTCCCGATCTCTGCCTGCCCTGGGCTCACCAAGCATCACAACCATGTTGCCTCTTGCCCCTAGGACACCGAGTTGCCAGAAATTTGCCTCTTCCTCCCAAGGGGAGTAGCATCTTTTCCTAACTAGTACAACACTGCGTAGCTGCAGCAGCTGTTTTCTGAATTATCCAAGTAATGCTCACATTTTCCCCCCTACTTGACGTTCAACAGTTGCATCTTGTTATTGACTTAGATTCAAATCTTACTTTCATCTTGAACCAGCGGGGAAAGCAGGGGGGAAAATCCAGTGAATGTGGGTACATTAAGAACATTTTTCATGCTGTTTCATTTTGCAATGTTCTAGGGTTTCTTTGTTCAATAATTCTCTGTTTTCTTTAACAAAACCATTTTATTTTGAAATTAGGAATGCTTAACCCATTGTTTTTCCAGTGCTGCTTCCCTTTTTTGTTTTTTAAGGAGTCTGTGTGTTGTGTTTATCTTCATCAGGTCATTCTCTCAAGAATTTTGAAAATTATGTCAATAAAAATAATGAATGCTGTGATATGAGTTTCCACCTACTTTTGATGTTACAGCTCAAAACTTCAGCAGGGATATTCCTGCCTCAGGGTCCCTGATTATTCTCAGGGAGGCACAAACCAGGGACTCACTTGCCAAAAGGCCCCACAAGCATGAATGAGGTGGCTTTATCGTCCATGTATGACTCTATTTATAAGGTCCAGGTGGCCAGAGCACATACAGGTGGCATGTATCAGACTATGCACGGGGACAGATCAATTGTCTGGCACACGTACATGGAGAGCAACATATGTAGGTTTCATTGGATATAAAAGCCTTTGCCGAGCTGCTCAACTGCATCGATGTGGCTGGTGAGGCACACTCCAGTCACGGTTGCATCAAAGGAGCTCTCTGGCTTCTGGAAGTCCCAGAATAAGAACCAAATTCTGTGTTTTCCACCTGAACAACACTCCTTTCAGTAAAAATCTGGCATATGACAGCCTAACCATAACACTTAGCCATGCCAGGTGCATGCAGGGAAAACAGAGTTTTCCCCAAATGTAAGAGTTCAGGAGATCCCCCGGTGCTTCCAGTGCAGAGTAGGTTGGAAGAGGATTCATGTTCTCTGATCCTCCTACCAGGTTATAGTAACTCCCCTATAATTGCAATGCATTTTGTGCTTTCCTTGGGGGGGGGGGGGGGGGGGAAGAAAGAAAGAAAAATAAAGCTTGAACCCACATAAACCAACCGATTTCTGTCAGCAAGCTTTGGACCACAAGTATGCCTAATGAAGCCCTGAGGCCAGATATCAAAGGTGAAGTGTAACTCTGTTCAAGCCAAGTGGAATTACATCAGCATAAAACTGACAGGGGATGAACTGATTTTTCAGTTTTTGCTGGAAGTGGCCAGGGAGAGATAACATTAAGTTTTGTGAGATTCAGACGAGACTGATCTGCTGTGCTCCTCAGGGCTTGTTCCAAGCATAAGTGGTGCTATACCTGTATCTAAAAAGGTAATGGCCATTCCCATAGGCAGGGACTACTTTGGAAGAGTTCAAGCACCCATCATTGCCACTGTCTCCAACATAGTTATGCTCAAGGTTGGGTTCAAAATTTCTAATATTCTGTTGTGATTTCAGCCTGGATGCATGAGAAGACAAATCTC
Source organism: Balearica regulorum gibbericeps (assembly GCF_011004875.1). Classification (NCBI taxonomy): domain Eukaryota; kingdom Metazoa; phylum Chordata; class Aves; order Gruiformes; family Gruidae; genus Balearica; species Balearica regulorum. Next base: position 117,602,095 of record NC_046184.1, read on the forward strand.
AGTTTATCTGAATATGATAGTCTCCTCTTCCTCTCTCCTGGATTTTCCTAACTTATTAGCCAATTTCCATCAAATACAACATAAAAAGAGCAGTCTCAAAGGCCACACCTACACGCCCTTTGTGAATGCTGTTGGCCATATGCTCAGACACCAGCTCTCTGACCATCCACACTGTCTTAGCCTTGGAGCATACTCAAAGGGGTGATCGTGAGAGCACCCCATTTGAATGCCAGGGGAAATCTGGGGACTGTTCACTGCCTTCTGTTTCCTCCAATACACATTCCCTACTGCACCAGACAACTCCATGCCCAAGAGCATCCCAGCCAGGGCAGCTCACTGACTCCTCCAACTCCTATTGCATACAGCAGGACAACCTCTCCAGTGAATGATGGTGGGATGCATTGCATGTCTTTCCATGACAGAGAGGCTGACCACACTGCCATACCAGAAGCCTGATATGAGAGATGTCCCACCTGGCAACATGGAAAGGTCCATGCCCATTTCCGTCTCTGCATGACAGCATGGAGCAGCGACACACTGAGAGGGCCCAGCACAACCAAAAGGCTTCCTCTATCACTGCAGCTCTGGCTCAAACAGCATTATTTCTCCCTTGTCCTTCAGCCTAAGGCCCCTGCTCTAACACTGCAGAAGACTTGCTAAAACAGGGTTACGCAATGAAGTAAACCCAAGAGTCCTGCTCCCATGAAGCTAGGATAACGCTGACTAGCCACAGCACAGCACACAGACACACACATACGTGCTTGCGTGACGCTATATATTTCTAAGGATTATTGTCCCAGACTGTATGTTTATCCCTCTCACCTTCCCACCGTGTTCCCAATCTGCACAGAAACGGCCACCCTGGCCTCCACACCTTTTCTGATGGAGCACCAGGACTGCCCATATCTACATGAACTGACAGGCAGAGAAAAGCCAAACCAACAGGAGTGTGTGCTCTTTATTAGTGTACAAAACATCCCCTCTCCAGTGGCACCACTCTGTCCCTCCTGTCCTAGTCCACCCTTCCTCTTCCACCTCCACAGCCCAGCCCTCACTGCACTCCCACGAGGCCTTTAGGAGTCTCCCATGACCTACATGGTGTTTTCCCACTCCTGAGCCAGGGGCTGGCTAGCCCAGCATCTGAGTACTCATCAGAAACAGTTCAGAGCAGTGTGAGTCATCTTGGGATGGCATGGTCCCTTCTGGTCTCTCGCCAACATCCTCTGCAGGCCAGCCTACCCACACCAAAGCATCCCTGTCTATGCAAAGTTCATCTCATGGGACAGATGATACACAAATTCACTGGCAGTTTCTTGCTGCAAAGAGGGCTGGCTTCTTATGGATAGAGATACAGGCTCTGGATGCTGGCCCAGACAGGGTGGTACAGACAGGCATGGCACCAGTCTCATGCTGAGAATGTCTTCTGTCCTCTCCATAGTCATCATTGCCTGCCAAGGGTCAAAGGAGCCACAGTGCCACTGCCAGCTCCTTCCAGAGCAGCCTGAGCAGGAGGGAGCTACTAAAATAACACATCCAGTGCCTGTGGGATGTATCTGCAAGGGATACAGTGCTCATCTAACAATTTCTCCAGCCCAACTCTGGCATCCTAGTGGAGCGGTAAAGCGCTGGACACAGCTGGCCCTGTCAGACTTGGAACAAGTGCAGGTGTATGTAAAGAGGACAAACATTCTTACATTAAAAATGCACTGCAAATACCTGCCTCCTGCCATGTATGGGGTGGTACTAGAGCCCAATCCACTTCAGTGCTATCAAGACTGGCATGTTGCAGTATGGTCCAGTACTGGAGGCAGGGGAAAAGAGCTAAGGAACAGAAGACAGGGCTTCAGGAGAAAACAGAAGCTTTGCAAGCAGCAGATCCCTCCAGTCCTCCTCTTTTAGCTATAGGACAACTGGGACAATCTGTCGGGGCTCTAAGGACCTGCAGTGTAGAGGCACACTGGCTGTTTCAGAAGCTCCTGGGAAAGTGAGCAAGACAACAAGCACGCATCAAAAGTAATAGACACGTCATGAAAACGGGCATGAAGAAATCCCCAGGGAAGGAAAGGGTCAAACATCAGCTTATTACTGTTAGACACTGGAGAACTGACACTAGGGAGAGCCCGCAAAGTTGCCCTACACAGAGGAAATGTTTCGATTGGAGTTCAGTCAGCCACATCAAAGGATGTTATTGAAAGAGATCTGTGCAAAAGATGAATCTGTCCCTTAATCTCTGAAGAAAAAACACATGAGCAGACAGTTGTCCATTGCAGAGGGTTAAGTTAACGTGACAAAGATGATTTGAACCACTAGTTATGTCTTGGGTGATAGTTTCAGGGAAGAACATGATTCAACTTGAGAGAGGAGCAACTCCAACAAAGTTAAAATACAATAAAACTGAGAGAAGATAAAAGATTGCAAAGCTTCACGTTTTACTTGAAACCAGCAGAAAGAAAACTACATTTTCAACTATTTATCTGATAGAAAACATGGTGCATCATTGATGACAACACTTTTACTATTAAAAATACAGTAAATAGGATTACAATTGCATGTGGATATACTGTAATTTCTTATTTCTCTGCAGTACAGTTGCATCATCTAGTGGACAACACAGGGATTGCATTAGTTTTACACAGTTTAGTTTGGGGTTCATTGAGTCTCTTTGCTTTTCCACTGAATACAGCTCATTGCAGTGCTTTCTAAAACTTAATTCTGGAATTATAGATATCCACTAAAATATTCAGTAGAATGAATTGGAAATGTATTTTTTGTTTTTTTCACTCCAACGTGCAACAGACTGATGCCACCTAAGTGTTGCTGCAGATAGCAATAAAATCATTAGTTTTCTAGTTGAATCCAGTCACTAAGCTGTGATTTCCCTTCTTTTGTGCTGAAATGATAAAAATCATTAATTTCACATTGTTCAAAACCAATTGCTAGTCCAAACTGAGGGAAAAATTGTACATCCTTTAACAACTTCTTCAGTGCATATGTATCGTGTAAAGAAACTAATAAATTTTCTTTTGGGACAATTCCACCCTAGAGTTCACTATCTTCATCTCTGTAGTCACAGATGTGCTGAGTGCAATCAAACACTTCAAATTATGCCAAACTGTGGCATTTTTAAAGGGGTATTCTTTACCTTCTAGGTGGGGAGGGACTATGTACCCTGGGAGACATCATTTTTAAAAGCTTTCTTTGGGAATGTCATCTTTGAAATGTTTTCATAGTGTACCTAAAAGCTTTAATTATCAGGGTATGAGAGTTGATACTCCCTTATCTTGTCCTGAAACAGACAGGTCTAAAGGCACTTAGTAATGATGGATGATCTCCACACATTACAGCCGAAGAAAACTGTAAACTAGAAGCCACTCTCTGTAGAAGATCAAAGAAAATCCATGCTGTATTTACATAAATTGTCACAGGAAAGATACTGTCATGAGGTTTCATGTTTATCATTTTTCAGTGACTTCAGACTGCACTAAATCAACTCCCTCCTCTCAAAAAAAAAAAAAAAAAAAAAAAATATCAAGCTGTGCTATTTCGGTCTTACACTGTTATCACAAGAAATAAAGCTTTTCTCATTACACCTACCCAAACCCAGTGTCTTCACTGCAGTCACAGAACACAGTCCTACTTTAGCTCTCTCTGAGTAACACTGCATAAGCTGGAAGAGAATCTAGCTCACTGCCATGGTCTATACTAGGTTGGTATTGCTGATGGTAAAAAGCTGCGGTTTATTCCTGCTATTGCTGAGATTTGCAGATACAATCTGAAAGGAAATTTATACAAAGAGGGAAATTCAGTATGCCTTTCCACACTAAGATCACAGCTAAATCCCTTCTTAGACTAACAGAGAGCCAGAGCCAAATGTTAACAGCATGTCACTAAAGCTAAGCAATTAAGATGTTTGCAGCTCAGAGGGGTTCCAGTTAAAGCAGAGGCTGAGAGTAAGCATCTTCACTCTTTGAAAACTTGATTGAGCGCTCTGTAAGACAGCTGGAGAGCACTCCCAGTGCAGTTACTTCCTCAGGCACCCTAGCTCTTAGCCCAGCTTAGGATGCCCTGTCTTGCATGTAGTTTAGGTTTGATTCAAAAAAAGAATTTAAGCTTTTGCTGACTAGGCATATATAAATGCTGAATCATGACCTGTGTTACACTGGTTTATTCCTGTTAAAAATCCACTAGCTCCAGTTCCATAGTTTATACAGGCAGGATTTTGTCTTTGACATTAAACACACGTGGCTCTATTCAGAACACTCACTACAGTGCTTAAGGTAAAGCTGGGGGCTTACTGCTGTGCTTACATGCGAGAGGCAGACAAGCAGTTCATATTGCCCACTCTCCCCCACTGCCAGATCCCCTTCCTACACTCCCTGGAGGGCATGTAGGAGTTACAACAGTAGAGCCCATATTCAAACCACCTGGTATCAATGTGTGGTCTATAGTGCAATACTGAAGCAAATAAACTTCTGTCAAACTAGTATCCATCTTGCAAGACACATCATACAGAAGTTGTTCTTAAAATAGCCATCTCCAGAAAAAAGGGGGGGAAAAAATGACCAAACATCCTTATCTTCTTTAACTCTGGTACCATCTCATTATAAAATTATAAAATGAGAAACACATCTGTTCTTAGAGAATGAAAAATTTTTTATTAAAATAAAGTCAGAGGTCAACCAGTTCAAGTGTAATCATCAAAACTGCAGGACATGTTCAAAGCAAGGATCCTTCTAGCCCAGTACCCTGTTTCCCACAGTATCCACCAACACCTTAAAAAAGCAAGCACAGGTCAAGCATACACAATACCTGCCAGTAATACCCTTCTAACCTTCAAGTATTTTGAGATCAGGGGACTATGCAAGACCAAAGTTGGCTGGCTGGCTGGCAACTGCTCCATCTTCTGTGTATATGTGCTCTGCATCCATGTCAACTTTTGTATCCTTAGTAACCTCCATGGATTTGCTACCACATTCTGTTAGTTTTGAACCCAATTCCTTCAAGCTTCCTTTGAAAGTCCTTACTTCTTGCACTGTGACTGCTCAGTCACCATCCACCCTTTTCATGTCATCCATGACTCCTGTAGACTTTTTTGTAGACCTAGTCAAAATGAATGAGCAACAGTCACAGGGTCAGGCTCTCAGCCCCGCCAATCTTTGCTGTAGCCAGGTTCAGGGGTACAGAAGGACCCTTACGCGAGCTGATGAGAATTGCCCTTGGTGAGATTAACAGATGGCATTCCCAAACCCAGTCATCTCATCCCAGGAGGTACTTCAGAACAGGCCTGACTAGAGCATAAAATACGATGCCAAGTGACTTTCAGGGGTTAAAACCACAGTTTAGGCAAATATGAAAGTAAGTTGGCCCAAAAGATGTAATAAATGCGCTTCTCGCTCCAGAAAGCACTTCAGTTCCTCTCCCAACCCATTCACCCTGCCCTCTGCTCTGAAATGCAAAGTGACCACACAGTCAGCATCTCTGTATGAACAACAGAGAAAGCCTGAGAGTACAAGAGAGTCTCAGTGCATTAGGGTAAACAAGGCAGAAAAAAAGCTTATTTTCAGAATTTCCTAATCCTAGGAAAAGGTTATACAGATGGCACCTCAAAACCAAGAATTTTTGTTTTTGAAAACTGAGTAACAGCAAACAGTTACACTGCAGTTCCCCCAGTCTTTTGAACCTAACCCAGAATTTCCTTCTGGGTAAGGAAGGGCCCTTCTTAGAGCTCCAGGTAGTAAGACATTTCCTGCCCCAAATAGATCGAGGCAGAAAAAAGAGCAAGGAAAAGCCCTGGAACTCTCATATCCAAGCACATTTACACAGTAACATGCTTGTTCACAAGGTACCAAAGAAAGTCTGAAAGGGCATTTGAGTTTGAATACTTAACAGTTTTCATTTACTGGATTTTTTTCCTTAAATGATATCATTAGCAAGAATGCCTTTACTATTGTGTACAAAATTTCATTTATTTCAAAAATAGAGGTCCTGTAGAAAATGAAGCAGTATATTTACAAAAATAAACACTTTTTAAATACACAGGTCTTAAAAATTGCTAAAAAAATAATGAAAAATTCTATAAAATGTGATTCCCCACAAAATGGAAAATAATCACAATTACAATTATAAATTACGTTTATACAGCTTAAATAAGGGTCCTGCCCTGAAATGCCTTTTGAAGAGGTCTCCCTTCTCCAAACAACATAGGGAGCTCAAGCTCCCTACCTGAGTAGAACTAATACTGAAAGGCAGCTCATGAGACTATCCCCTCACAGATAGGATAGGAACACTTCCCAGTGTGATCACCAGAACCAAGCGGAAACAGAAGGAATTGCCTGGGTGGTCTTCCAAACAAGGGAGTTCAAAGCGATACATCCTTTCAGTTCTCATTCCCAGCAGGAGGAGTCAGAACAGGAACTACCAAGCCTGGAGGGAGCCTTAAGAGTAAAGGAGGGAAATTCATGCTTCCTTACATTGTGAGAAACACTTGGGCTGAAACTGTGAAGGGAATGATTTGGAGTTGGTCACGATAGGGCTGATCTGTGCTCTAGTCCTCATCTGTTACTCCAGCAATGAACAGGCACTACACGATCTGCTAAATCTTGGGGACATGCATAGATCTCAGGGAAAAGTAAAGGATCAGTACACGACAAATAGAAGTGGCTCTGTCCTCTTCCTCTGTCTAGCACCGGAGCTCAAATAAATGCCGAGGAGCATCTGCTTGACCCTACAATCCACGCTTTAGCCACACAGGCAGCTGTAAAGTCTAGGACTGCTGGAGCCCACAATCGTGGGGCTGCTCAAATTACCCCAGAAGCTGTTTTGTTCACTGCAGCCACGATTTCAATGAGATGTGATGAAAGCCACCTGTGTTCCCCCAGCATAACCCTTTGTATTACTGAAGGTCAGCAAGGAACTAAATAAGACTCTGGGTCCTGTGTGATCCTGTAAAGAAAACTAGGCATATTCTGATGACTTTTTACATTATTCTTTGCTGCTCAGGTCCATTAAAACAGTTGAGCAAGGTGCATCCATGGCAAATGAGCTATCACAGCTCCAGATGGGTCAAGTTGTTGCCATATTCAAGTTGCAAAGAATCTCAGCTGATTTTTGTAGTATCTTCAGATCTTCCAAGCGTAGTGCTTCTACCAAAGCCAGGTGTTTTTTCAGGTTCTCTTTGTTCCTTTTCAACTGGGAAATCTGAAGTTTGTACAAATAGGATGAAATTACTAAAAATTCAGATTATTTAATGTAGCACATGAACATGAAACTTGTGGAAAGCTCATCTGTGGTAGTGATTCCATAAACTATGTCAAAATGCAGTATTTTTTTTAAATTTTCTACAAGAGAAACTGTAAAAGAAAAAAAAAGAAAAAGGAAAAAAATCATCACATGGACAGGAAGCAGATCAAAAACCAGGAGAGGAAGGGAAACATTTACCTGATATCAGGCTCCTAAGTCGATACTATCCTCAAGATGTTGCTCAAGACCAGATTCACCTTGTAGTCTGTGCATATATATGTTTCCTTTGCAAAAGTGTGGTTTTAATAACCCTTTTCCATGATAGCTATCCAACTTGACATTAAGTACACATGTTGTTTGCCAAAATTCAAAAAGGAAGGAGAGATTGGGTTTTTTTAAGAGCACAGATCTCCCTCACAGGAGACTGGCTGACATGGGTAGCTCATTTGACTTAACTGCCTTTAATGAACACAGCCTTCACTTTCCACAACAATGCACTCATAGCAGGTCTGCAACATCGTATGTGCCCACCAGACAAAGCCTGCATTGTCTTTTAAGAGGTAACCTCAGCAAATACACTGATACTGTAGGCAGAGAAAGGCTAAACGTTTTTCACTTGTTTACTTGGATAAGCTTTGTAACATGGTTCCTTTCTTTGCTGCAGCTACAAATTCTGCTGAGCAATTCAGTGCTGTCAGCCACCCTGGAAACAAATTCTATGCCACCCTAGTGCAGTCAATTCCCTCCGTCACTCTGTTCTCGCCCCAGAAAATTACACTGCAGTACATTTATGCTAGGAGAGAAAGGAATCTGGGCTACCTCATTCTTCCAGTCAAATTACCTGGAGAAGGACATGCTGTGTCTCCTCTATTAAAAAATGACATATTTTTGCTGTTATATTCAAAGTCTGCTGTTCGTTTCTGGCTGAAATTAAATCACCAAGCAGCGTTCTCCTCCAGCAAGTACTAGAACCAAAATGATTGAACAACACACAATCATTTGCTGTATTCCCCAGCTGAATGATAAACATATGGTTATGCTAAGAATAACATCGCTGGCATAAGGCAAGTAAGGTTAGCATACATGAAAAAGGCACATGGCATTCAGATATGAGACCAATAAGACAAGCAAAAGAGAAAAGAGATTTAATGGTCTGGAGCAGCGGTTCCAATCCTCCACGCCCACCCCCACCCTTTCAGCCCAAGCCACAGTCTGCACTTAGACAAACGCTGATGAGAATTGCCCAATTGCCAACGCTGATGAGAATTGACCAATGATCTCTGCCGCTCTGCCATGCTGCCACCAACTTCAGTAGCACCAGTGAGGAGTAAAAGCTATTAAGTCAGAACTCAGTAGCTTGGCTTCTGCTAAACTTCACCTCACATGCTGACACGTTTCATGGGTTTGAAACCCGTACCATGGGGATTTATTTTTAGTTCTTATAATCAACTTATTCCAATGAATCTTCAAAGCATAAACAGCTTTGAACAAGGTGGGGGGGGGTAATTTATTTACTTTTACAACCAAAGCGCAGGTAACCATTTTCTGTCTGAGCCATGCTGTTTGAGGTAAATTTGCCATTTGGAACAAATAATCAAAACTGCGCTGACAGTCACTGGAGACGAATTCAGCAACTTATTTGGCCCTAGAATTTCAGAAGCAGCCTGCAGAACACATGCTTTAAAGAAATCAAGCAAGGTCAATACATTTAAAAGTCTCATCAAACCAACAGGAAAAAGATCTGGGGTCTGAACCTAATATCTGAGTCTCATAATGGAAAGGGAAAACAATGGGGTATGTTTACTGTTTAATACAAGAAAGCGTAAGACCAAAGTAGCAAATATGCAATGACTTTACATTATATAGTGTTCTCTGCCTTTCTTTTTTGAATTCTCACCTGGAGTCAGTAAGATACACCCAGGAGATACAAATAGTTGTCCCAGTATCTCACACACAGCCAGCAAAGAGCAAATAAAGGAAAATGGCATATGCACATTGTCTAAATACTCAAAAAGTACTGAAACTTACAATTCATCTGCTTCAAGACATAACAACTTGAGGGCTGTGAGGAGTCTCCAAGATGGTCCATCCCATCCAAAGGTCAGGTTTCTAAAAAGTCAGAAGTGATAAGATGCAGGAAGTATAGGTGATCTTTTACAGCATGATAGCTTTCTTCCTGACAAGCGTTAACAAGGGAAGACCGGGTCTTCAGAACTAGGGGACTCCCTGACTCCCCTTACTCTGCTGCTATCCACAGCTACGAGACAGCCTGGACCTTGAAAACTCTCTCAAGCTTTGATATTGGTGTTTACCACTTCTACATTCTCTCACAAAAAGCAAACAAATCAATTGCTTAATAAACCAAATAATTATTTTATGCTGCATTGTGATACTAGAAGAAAAATTTGACTCCCAGAAAAATTGAAAAGAAATCTCACAGGGAAACAAAATCTCCCAATACCTACTCTAAGAAATCATGATCCTTTAGGATGGAAAGTTTTGCATTTCTCTGCTTGTCCAGTGGTGGAAAATATCTGAGGAGAGTATCTGCATAAAAACACATTTTAGATATTTAAATAAATGGTATGTAGAAGAAACCACAATCCTCAACTCTGAAATAATGTTTCAACCATGTTTTTCAAGTAGCTACCAAAACCTGCTACATTTTCGTGAACTTTAACATAATCAAAAATGTATCTACTTTTCAAAAGCTATCCACAATCTCCAGGATTGTATCCTTAAAATGGAAACCCTGACTCAAACTGAAGTTATAAACCATTCTCAGCAACTTCAGTTTATGGGGATCAGGATTTAAATCCTGAAGTCAATGGTGCAATCTAAGACATTCAATTGGAAACTCTACATACATGCTGGTAAGAATTGCAATTTTACAAAAGGAAAAGTTACCAAAGAACGCTTTCCATTTTAAAACTCCAATTCTTAAATTCTAGGCAGTTCAAAGTGGTATCAAACTCTATTCCACATCTTGGAAATACATACAAATATTTTGATGGTACTAAAAAAAAAAATCATAATGCCTTATAAGCATCGTGCATATATGCAAGTGCGTGAACATCTTCACTATCCTTTAGTTACCCCTTTTTACCCACATCTCCTGTTGAAGACAGACAGCATTAATATGCCCAAATGCTCTGCTCTCTATTGTTGTACTTTTCAATGTCAAGACAATCTATAAATCCAACCTGATGAGACATAAACACTGCTGTGAGGGTTATCAGTGGCAACAAATCCATATTCCAGTAGCAGTCGCTGATTATCATGGGGCCCATAACAGATAAATACTTCTTCATATTTTTTGCACTGTGAATTTGTCCAAATTTCATAGCTTCTTGTCTGCTCATTAAATGCAGCCTTTACCTTTGAGAAGTTAAAAATAAAAGGTTTTACTCTTGACAGGAAGACCAACTAAAAAAAAGAATCAGATCCTCAATATTAAAACCCATGAGTATTGAACATTCCTCTAACACTGGTACAAAACAGATAGGGTTACAGATGCCTGAAAAGGCAACCCATTTGGACAATTCCACACCAGGATTAGTCTATAAATACTAGTATAAAGAAGAACAAACATCAAAACCTTAGTCCACAGGATGTGCCGCCCACTGCGCAGACGTATTACAGAGGCCCCAATTTTACAAATAAAGATGGCTTCAGGCGGAGTTGGCTACTTCTATGCTGTCCCAGCTCTATGTTGGCACATAGTCCCTGATATAAGGTAGAACTGCTTTATACACTTTCCTAAGGCTGCCCAGAAGCTTCAGCCAGAGGTGAAGTAATACAGGGACCATGTAACTTGAGATTTGTCTCAGGAGCTGAGCCTTTTGAGAGAGCAGAGCAGGGTTATATTTACAAGCGGCTCTTCCCAATAGCTACCCCAGACACCAATCTCGCCCAGCCTTTGTGGGCTCTCCTTGTACTTTTGCTTTGCTACATAAACTGAAACATTCAAATCGTCTTTATTCAGCTGCCTTGGGGTGAATAACAAGCTCCAGGGTATATACAAACCATGGGTGCTCAGCCTGTGCGTGACCTCGGTGGACAATTTCCCCCCATGAGAACTCTCACAGACTTCCAAACACTCCTAATCCATCACATAAATGCATACTGTATTGAGATATTGCATTCACAAATAAAGAACTTAAATGATCTCTTTTTAGTTTCTTACCTGTACATTTGGTCTGTGGTTTAGCAAATCTAAATATGGTGCCAATGCATAAACATCTGGCTCAAGAGAAAAACATTCCCTCTGTGAATGTTTCATGTATATTGTCCTGGTATTAACAGTGCACCAAGCCCACTCTAGAGCACTGTAGTTAAAAATAGTCCCTGTGTTCTCAGCAAACAAAGGCTGCAGGGAAGAGAAAAAAGCTTTGGAAGACATGTACAACTCATGGACCATCGTTCTCTGCTCCTGAGCCTTCTTTCTTAATGGTTCAGGAAGAAGGCTCACTACATCGTGCTCCAAAGAAACAGGACAAGTGTACGTATTGGGTAAAACATCAAGATACGGCTTCCACAGAGACTTCTCACCAGCATGCTTCTCTGCTATTAAAAACGTGCACAGTGCTATCAAAGGAGATACGGGAGGCTTCCATCTATCAGAAAATAAAATAAAAATACAACATAGCAGATACACAGAGATGAGATAGGAAATGGATGCAGCAGTATTTTATTTCTCTTCTAGTTCTTTTAAATGTTATAAATAGCTTCTATTTTAAACTTCTTTGTAGTTCATTTCCAAGTCCTTTTGATGATTTCAAAGGAGCTATAAAAGCTGGTTTGTAGTATCAATTTCAAGTTCACCTCTTGGATTGTTTTTATTTGGGGTGGAGGGGGTTTAAGATACATAATAAGTACTCAATGTCCAGCATAGGCCTTTGTTCTGAATTTTCTAAGGTCATGTGACTGCTTTGCAACCCCACTTTATCCTCTTCCTATTGAAGCATATTCACGGATTCCCCAGAAACCATTCGTAACTGGCATGTAGGTCCAAGCTGGCTCTAGAGACAGATCAGGTTCAAGCCTGTACTATCCCTCCAACTCTGCCTAGTTAAAAGGGGATGCTCTGTGTCCAAACCTTACTTATCTAAGCATTCCACACACATGAAAATCCACAAGAAATACTCATACAAGTTAGCATATGCAGTGTAAAGTCCTACCACCACTTAAGATGATTAATCGAGTAATGAGCAACCCACAGTAAAGGCCAGCTTGCCCATAAAGTCTCACTTTTCACTTACTTCATAATGTATTTTCCCAAGCAGCTACTAAGGACAGTGCCCGTGGTGAGTAAGCATTTCTCAGGCAATGAAATAATCAGATCCCCTGCCTTTGAGGGAGGGGGGGAAAAAAAAAAAAAAAAAAATCACACACAAAGAATAGTAAAGGTCAAGTGTAAATGACTCATCTACTATGTGACTTCTGAACAGAGACACATTCCCCAGAGAACACTAATGTGAGGAAGCAAACAGATGTGATGTAAAATTGATGGAAACTGGCATGGTTTTAAGAGAGTCACAGTCCTGGGAAGGAGGATAATTGCAGTCAGAGGAACTGTCACCTACAGAAAGTTAGCTGTTCACAGAAAGTCTGGTGTCTGGCTACTCACTTTCTTTGCACTGAGATATATTTTAGATTAGATCTCACAAATACCTTAAGTTCTATCAACATAGTAGTATGGGGTAGGCATATTTTAGGTCATGTCTATCCTGACTTTGTCTGCCAAGCTGCTGTGCGTGTAAATTAACTTTCATGAGCCATATGTAAGGAGAAGAAATAACTCAAGTCATTAGTCTCCCATTCCTCTCCTAAGTTTCCCTATCCTACTCAAGCCCAGTTGAGTCTAGCTCTCATTTCATTCACTGCAGACTCTCAGTGCTGTGGATAACCTGAGCCTCTGGCTTCAACTGCTGGCTCTAACCCTGAGCCAGCATAAGAATATACACTGTTGTCCACACATGACTCCTCCACTGCATCTCATTCCTACTCTTGCTATACTCTCTATTTTGCAACAGGCTCTGGGTCTGATTCCCCATTATTTGATATTGTGTTGGGTCTGGCTGAGATGGAGTTAATTCTCCCCACAGCAGCCCTCATGGTGCTGTGCTGTGTATTGGTAGCTAGTGAATTGTTGATAACACACCAGTGTTTTGGCTACTACTGAGCAGTGCCAGCACACATCAAGGCTGTCTTTCCAACATTTCTTTTTCCCCAGCAGCAGGCTGGAGGGGAGCAAGATCTTGGGAGGGGACACAGCTAGGACAGCTGACCCCAACTGACCAAAGGGATATTCCATACCATATGACGTCTGCTCAGCAATAAGAAACTGAGAATAGGGGGAGGAGCAGGGTGGGGGCATTCGTTGTTTTTGTTTGTTTGTTTGTTTTTTACAATGTTTGTCTTCCAGAGTAAGGGGCACGCATACTGAAGCCCTACTTCCCAGGAAGTGGCCGGACATCGCCTGCTGATGGGAAGTAGAGAATAATCTTTGCTTTTTGCTTTGCTTCCGCGGACGGCTTTTTGCTTTAGCTACATTAAACTGCCTTTATCTCGACCCATGAGTTTGGGGTTGTTTTTCTCCATCTTCCTTTCTCCCCTCCCTGCCTTGCTGAGGAGGCAAGTGATACAGCGGCTCTGGTGGGTGCCTGGACCCCAGCCAGGGTCAACCCATCACAGATATACTACTCTCATACTAGTTAGGAAGCTTCTTCAACAAGTCTATTTTCCGAGATGCACTTTTCAGTCAGAGTTTAGTCTTTCTGTGACAATATCTGAAGGGCAAGGTATTTTCTCTATCATTCCCCTTTTCTGCTGGGAATGATAAAAATTATGACTCTATTAGCTGGTCTATCAACAACGAAGACGGCCATAAAAGTTAGGTTAAAACCACGGTTTCACATTATGACTAAGATAATCTAAAGCCAAATGCTGCTTAAAGCCCCATCCCTTTCCTCCACCCTCCTTCCTGATATGCCATCCCTCCCTTTGTACCAGCACTGGTCTTACCAAGGTGGGAGACATCAAGGAGCAAAGCTATCAAAGCTAATAATTTTTTTGAAGAGAGAGTTTTTGGTTAGTTTAGCTTCCTGATGCAACTTACTGCACAAGCGAGGAAGACTGCTACAGCCAGTGCAAAAGAAGCTGTGGGAGCCAGTGGCTGAGGGAAAAGGCATACAGGAGGGAAGAGGCCAGCTCCTTCTGGTTTCAGTTAGCCACTGATTGCCTTAAACTGAAACACAAGACTATATACTAAAGCTCTGTAAATGAGTACAGGAATGTCTTCATCCTACAAGTCATTGGGGTACATAGGATATCATCTTATAGATATGCCAACACTGCAAATTCTGGTATTAAGCTAGAAATTACATTCACAACAGGGACCCGGAATTTTGAGCTTTGCTTGTTGCAAAAAGTCATTACATCTCAAAGAACCTCAGGAGCAATTGCATTAGAATCAACGTTACTAACCTGAAGAGCTTTTGTTGCCATCAGTCCTCTTCCTGTATCTGAAGCAGGAACAAAGAGAATACTTAAATACACGTATATGTGTAAAATACAGGAGACTATGATAAGCTGCAATAAATTAACAGGCCAGCAAGGAAAAGCTCTAAAAGAACATATCTCTTACAAATTGTAAAAGTCAATTATGGATTGTTCCAAATATATACCTCATCGCTTTATTCTCTGATTCTCTTTTTAACTTTCCAGGACCCTGTGAAAGCCCTTCTCATGCATTCCCTGCAATGCTTGCTGCCCAGTTATTGCTCAATTTCTTTTCCTTGATTTTTTCTTTAGCCACATCTTTCATCACTGTCTGCTGTTCTTGGTTTCAGCGTTTTATCTAAACTTTACAAATGCTATTAGCAATATTTTTTCTCTGATTCTTACTACTCCTTCTTTAATAATGCAAAAGTTTTGAAACATAATCCAATTAAAGAGAAAAAATACAAGTATATGTCTTTATTGTAAACAGTAATAAGTGAATCCCAGCTCTAAAATTATTTACTTTTCTGTATCACTAGGTCTGCTGAACTTGTATAGAAAAAAAGATGATGATAACAAGGTTAGGTTCTGATACTGGAAACACTTAAGAGATATTACTTTCTTCTTTAAAACTGTGCTACTAACACTTAAAATGTTGATTTCTACAAGGAATTTGGCACAGGTGATTGTTTTGTAGCATACCAGAGTATTCTCATACCAGAGTTTTACATAAGAGCATCTTTATATAAGAAACAGTTTACAGTATTTCAGGCCTCCATACCTACTTGTTTACATTACATGACATCCACTTGCATTTGCCATAAGTCCTTAAAGGACTAACGGTAACGGCTTTTTTTCCTGATGCCAGCCAGGTGTGTGATTCAAAATGAAACCAGGAATCTAACACTCTTAGAAGAATGAAATATGTACCACCAATGGATAATTAAAATGTTACCCCAGAACTGTGCTGGCCTTAAATTCTTGTCTTCAAATCCTCTCTCTTTCAGCCACTTCTTAAGTTTAATGTATTCCAGCTTATGACTGCAGTTGACTAAAAAATAAAAAAGAGGGGATTAATGCTATAAAATAGGACTGTATTGGAAAATAAAGGAAATTGAAAAGTACCTCCATCCATGAAGCTCTGCAAGTGTTTTCTTCTTCTCCTTCGACCTGTCCGGCCTCTGTTTTTCTTCATATTAAGAAACAGATTTTGCCTTATTTAGGCAACCTGAATAAAAAAAAAAAAATAAAAATATTTAAAGTCCCTTTCAAATACTGCATGTTTCCTTTATCTCAATAAGAGAAATCACAGCACAGCCTGTTTAATAAGCTGCCTCTTTAAAGTTTAGAAAACGCATTTCACGCTAACCCCTGAGGGAAGGTGGGTGACCGGGGGCGGGGGTAAGCCTGGATCTCCAAACATCGGCTCGGCCACGGCATGGCCCTAGCCCCGGGCTTCCCTGCCGCACGGGTAGGCCTCTGCCCTGCTTCCTGCTCTGACAGACAAAACCTCCAAAGGCCCGAGGGAAGTGAACTCCGCTTAGGACCGCCTGCGCTCCCTCTCATTTTAAGACACTGAAAACTGAAGAGCGTGACGAGAAATCTCGTCTCCCCTCTTCGGCCCAACAGCGGCTCCGGCTCCCGATTCCCTGTGGGCTGAATTCACCATGGAGAAGAGGGCAAAGGCAGACACAACGCCTGACGCCTCCTGCCATCTTACAGCCGCTCATCCGCTGCCGGCTCACCTGCCGGGGAAGACGCAGGAACCACCGCTCGCCACTGCTAACTGCCCGCTGCCCGCGGCCGGCTGCCGGCCCTCGCCCGCCCCTGCCCGCTACAGGAGGCGGGGCTGGCCTGCCGCCATCTTAGATGCGTTCACCTCCATCGCCCCCCGCGGTGTGTGAGCGTTTGAGGCTGGTGGCCAGCTCGTCGTCTTTTCATCGCTGCGCGGAGCTGAGGAGTGAGGAGAAAGGCACGCAGTGCTAGAGGTGGGTGAGGGGGTATCAGCTGTTCCTTCGGGTCTGCTCCGCAGCTCCTTGCTGCATTCAGCCCCTTTGCGGGGTGCGGCGGGGGCGCCGAACGACCGCCCGTGAGTCAGTCGCCGGGATCGTCCCGCGGGGAGCAGGGAGTCTCCTGAGAAGTCGGACTTTTTCGTGGCTTGTGGGTTTGCTTTGCGTTCTAGTTAGGAGGGGAAAACCGGTCCCAGGGAGGTGGCAGTGAGTGACATACGCAGTTTGCAGAGAGGTCGGACCTTGATGGCGAACCAGGGGGGTGGCTTCTGGCCCTCGTGAAGTCAGTGAGGAGCTGGGCAGGCTTTTAGGAGCTGGTTGAGATTTCATCCTTACTAGGTGTCTGTTCGTGGTTAGGTACAAGCTAATTTGGCACAGGAATGGCAATTAAGTCAACAGTGAGTAAAGCCAGCGTCTTAAACTTGCTTTTATGAGGGAAATACATCTTTAAATGCGCTGTGTCTGTGGGGGGGAAAAAAAAAAAACAGCAAGCAGGCTTTATATCTGCAGCTGGCTGGTGTGTTAAACAGAAGAAAAGTTGTGTGATCAATCTATGGTCCACTGTTTCCCTCTAAAAATGCTAGAATTGGTTCTCCTGGCTCTCTCTTGAAGCTCAAGCCACTCTTCCCCTCTTTTTTGAGCCTGAGTTTTTCAGTTTCATGTACATGAGTGCTTGAACTGAACCAGCTGAATATCCTCAAAAGAAGGAAATGGTATTCCTGTAAGATGTGTGAACAGAAGAGCTTACTCCCATCAAAAGTTAATTTAGTACTAAAGATTAGCATGGACTTCCTTTTTTTGTTGTTGGTTGGTTGGTTTGGGTTTTTTCCCAGTCGCTGGTTGGGCTTCAAAGTATTAACACCAAATATATATTTCTTTGTGAATACCTCATGCTACTTTAGAAAGTTACAGTTAGTGTGCACTCTAATGTAGTTTTGCATAATTCAAAGTGGAATTCTAAATAGGACTTTAAAGGAAAAACACTTTATTCTGTTTTCAGATAGCCATCTTTGTCTATCCAAGTGTGAAATTTTCTTTGCACGATGTCCAATGTGCCAGTGGCTGTGGTGACCGGGTCCAACAAAGGGATCGGATTCGCAATTGTGCGGGCTTTATGCAAGCAGTTCCCGGGGGATGTATACCTGACAGCTCGAGACCCCAGCCGTGGCCAGGATGCAGTGGCAAAGCTCCAGACAGAAGGGCTGCATGCTTTCTTCCATCAGCTGGATATCGATGATCTGCAGAGCATCAGAGCTCTCCGTGACTTCCTGAAGGAGAAATACGGAGGGCTGAATGTGCTGGTTAACAATGCAGGGATCGCTTTCAAAGGTAGGAAGCGGACTGTCTGGGATAGTCTTATGTGCCACAAAGCTATGTGGAAAAGGATAGTAGATCATAGAACTGTGGAATTGATTTGGTTGGAAAAGACCTTTAAGATCATCAGGTCCAACAAGCTTCTTATATGGGACTTCTGTGCCAATGGCATGCTGCTTTCTTGGCTGGGCAAGCTGCCTACCTTCTCAAGCATGATGAGAGGGCAATGTGAAATGGCTCTTCCCCTAGCATCTGTTGGGCAAACTGTGCATGTAAAGATGCTTCCCTAGAGTGTTGTATTAGCATCACATACAAAGCATGAAAATACTTTAGGCACACAGTGCACATGAGCAGAGTTGGGTTTATTGCCTCAGTGCCCATGAGTTTCAGCAGGCCCATGGGAGCCCATCATCTGTGTATCACCTGTGTTCCTCAGGGATCTGTGTGTTTGGATTTTTTTAATCTTCTGCAAGCCTCATACTTTGTTCTATGCATTACCTGTTCAAGGACTTCAGCTGATAAAAAAGAACCTTTGGCCCTGGGTGATTTGTCATCTTTATTTAACTTTCTCAAGTCATTCAGTAACTGTCTTAACTTGCTCTGCTCAGCAAGAATTTAACCCCTTCATCTTCTAGCGGACAGGAGGGCAGGGAACGTGAGGAAGACACAGTAGTTGAGAGGTAGCAGAGTACATTCTCCTTGTAAGTTTATAAAAACAAATTGAGAATCATGTTAGCTCCAAACAGAGCAAATCACAAACTATTAGTTTATTTGCCTGCCAGTACAAACTTGTCCTTTCCATATTTTTGATATTATTATTTTAATCACTTTGCCTGATCTCCAGTAAGGACATGTAGCTGTTCAAGTACAATGTTGTGCTGACTCATTTGCTCACAGCAGGAGTTAAGGAGGCCTGTCAGGTAGTATGCATCAAACCTCACCTGCTGCTGAAATGGAGCCTCTCATGTAGTGGGAGTGCAGCAGTGGTGTTCTGAAGTCCAGTCACTGTATATTTTGCGTGGTACTTTGCAAGAAGATTGTGTTCAAAGTCAGCTTAGTATGAGGCAACTCTTAATATAATTGTCTGAGCTTCAGGATGCGCACAAGATAGAGAGGTATTCAAACCTTACAGCAACAGTTAAAAGATTGTATCTCTGTCCATGCTTATCATTTATAAAGCCTGAGGTGCTCAGACCAGTATTTCTTCAATTCATAATCAGGGCCTTAGCTCAACCTACTAGTGACAGTAAGTTTGAGCAAGATTGGGCTGCAACTACAGCAGTTGAAGTGCAGTGTGTGTTTCCTGTTGCTGACTTTGCAGCAGCTGTAGCCTCCATCGAGGTGGGTACCTGGACAGGTGAAACAAAAGCTCCTCAGATTGCTGCAACAAGATATGCTAGGTCTCGAGGTTTATTATCATGGAGCCACTGAACAGATAAATAGGTAAAATAGTGTGACTTGTAGGAGTTCCTTTACTACACTGTAGATTTGGGTTTTAATTCAGGAGTTGCTTTCAGATGTTTAGCCCAGACTTTCTTCAAGCTGATAACTTACTATGAGTCAGCAGTAGGTCATACAATTAAGAAATGTGATAGAGGAGCCAGTTGTAACTGTTGTTGCCTAAGTATCTAGCACAGACACTAGAGGGTTTAACTAACACCTGTGTAAGAACTTGCCATAATGCTTATCTCATATTTTGGCTTTAATTCCTGCTTCTGAGATTGGTGTTTCTACCCATCTTGCTTCTTGCCTTGCCAGGTTTCTGCTAGCATCCCAGAATTTATGCTTTCCTTTCTTTATTGTAGTACTGTGTGTTACTGCTATCTGTCAAAGTTTAGATTTGTCATTAAATCTTATTTATTGTGCAGTTTTTATGTTGCACTACAGATAGTCCAGCAAAAACTGTTCATGTATGAAATGATTGTGTACCCATGGGTTGCCCTCTGGATGAGATTCAGTGAGAAGGGTTGTTCTAGTAATGCTAGTTAAATCAAGGGAGTGTGTATCTATCAGATGTTACAAGTAATATATCTTGTTAGACAAATGAGTGGGTTTTGGAGTGTAGGGAAGCTTCTCTGTTGCAGGGTGGGTATGGAAGCAGGATTTTGGGGTTGTGTAGGCTTTTAGTTTTTTCTCCCACTGTCATAACTCTTGCAATAGATCATGGTCTGGCTTCGTGTCTCAGATTTAAATGCAAGCAGGTGATTTGCAAAACTTGATGCTACTGGTGCCCATTGCTTGAGAGCATAAATCAGTTGTTAAAGCTGTGTTTTGCAATAAAAACACAACTACATTAAATACTAAATGACCTGTTACTGCTTCTCTTTTGAGTTTACGTAGGTCTGGCTATGGATACAAGTGAAGACCTGCCTAACCTATGTCACCTCTCATCACTGCAGAGATAGAGCCTGTAGCAGAAGAGGAGGAATGTTGTTACTTTAACTCTTACTTCCCCCTCAAAGTGGAGGATGCTTAGCATATGGCTTATTGCCGAGCCAAATTGTCAGCTGATGGCACGTCCTACCCCACTTTTGGTGGTGGCAAGTTGTCAATTCCGTCTGAGGAAATCATACCCTTGCAGTGCAGTTCCATGGTCTGTTTATGCTTACCTAAGTCAGTTCCCTTTCCTAGCTGCTAATTCCCACTCTTGTGCTTGTGTTAGCACAGATCTGTCAGTTCAGGGGGTGATTTATGACACAAGTATTTATCAGTTTGGGAGTTGGTTGGGGTTTTTTGTTTGTCTCATTTTTCAGACTGCACCAAATTTTACCCCTGCATTCTTTATAGATGCTTTTACAGTGTTTGTTGCAATTTGGCACTGCTCTGACTTCATGTCTTGGGTTCTTGGCCATAACCTGACAACGTAAGAGTCAGGATATAGAAGCAGTTGTCTGACATGTTGTTGGATGTTAGTACCGGAGTGGTAGTCTAACTTTTGCATCTTCAGTTGGCAGTACCCTAGATTCAGGATCTTCCCTTCTGATTTCCCCTCTGTCCCCTCCCCTGGTATGTCAGGATGGCAGCAAAGTGCTGTGCTATGTGTTTAAGAGGAGAAGGCACCTCAAAGCTTACTTGCCTATAGTAGTGGCAGCCCAGCCTGAGCACTGAGTGTGAGTAAGTACAGGCAGGTCAATGGGCAGGTTGGGCAGCACACCCTGTGAGAGCAGTCTTTCCTTGTCTCTTCCATATAAAAGGCAGAAAGACATATGACCTGTGGGTTGTCAAATGACTCTGCAGAGTGATGCAACTGAGTCCCCTGGGGCAAAGCTAAAACCTTCAGCTGAGAAGAGGTGAAAACATAATTAGCTCATTATTAATATAATATTTCAGAGATGGATCTTTTCATTAATAACAATGCAAGTGTTAGTGATGTTGCTTTCTTATCTTATTTATACATAATTGATCATATGTCTGTTTCCTAATTAAAAAAAAAAAAAGGAACTGAGATAAAATTTTGGGATTCAGTAGTTTGGTAGCTTCTTTTTAAACAGTAGTACAATCCTGATTCTTTTTATTTTATTCTTTCTTTTTCCCTTCCCTCATTACCACCTCTTATGAAAAGTTCATGACACAACTCCATTTGCAGTCCAAGCAGAAGTTACACTGAAAACAAACTTTTTCGGAACCAGAAATGTTTGCACAGAATTGTTGCCTCTTGTGAAGCCTTATGGTAAGTGTAACATAACAAGTAGAGAAATAGTTTTAGATTAATTTTGGTCCTCTTTTAATGGGAAAATCCTGTCCTGTCTCAGAAGCACATTGCCCCATAGCAAGAGGAGGGTACTGTGCTGTACTGTAGGTAAGAGAACAGATGGCCTTTCTTGACTCCCAGAATGTTTCTGTTGTGTATATTTAAATCTACTGTCAAGCCAGTCACATTCTTCTGTTATGGATTGAAGTGGAATTCTCATGGTGCCCTCAAGAAGAGGTGAAGAACTTACCCATGTTCTGTCCATGTCCTACATAATTTGTTATTGCTTCAGAAAAAATGATACAACTAGGATAAAGTACCACCTAAAACCAGTGTTTCAGCTGAGTTTGATGTGACATGCCTGTTCTTGCTACTGCTGAAGAAACCTCAGTAGGCTGTTGGTCTGTCTGTATCTAGATCACAGCTTTTGCTGTATGTGCAAGTGTCTGGTGACATAGTTATAAATGGCACCTGAAGATGTACATTAAGTTTCTGTGATTTGGTGATGTTAGGAGGAACTAGAAGAAAACACTTTACCAAAAATGATAAATGGAATTACCAAGGTCAAAGATAGATGCATCAATAAGAAAGAGGTGTTAGTATCATGCAAATAATCTGTACTTTTTGGATGACTGTCCTGCATAGAATGGTCCTGTTCTCAAAACCTGGAGCACTGGAAGTGCCCTGGAATGCTACTGACATATCACAGATGATTTGAAAGGATGGTATTTGGATCTAATACCCACACCAAATCCAAGTTGTTTGTATTTTAAAATACAAGTTTTTTCAAGAGTTGTGATCACTAGATGTTTTCGTGGATATTTGGATAAGTGCTTGCTGCTATAAATGAAATGTAGTCTATACTAACATTTAAATACATCTAGGTTTTTTAAGAGGAAAGAAGTCAAGTAGATGAGAGAGAAGTTGGGAACTGTTAGTCCTTAGGGAGGAAGGAAAGGCCAGAGTAAATGAATTTTAGGGGCCGGTAGGGGAGAGAATAGACAGTGCCAAAATTGCAATTTAGCCCTTTTGTACTAAGGGTGAAGGACAAGTGTGTTAAGTCATTAACAGAAAAGATGGCTTTTAAGATCTAAATTCTCATGTTCCTTCCCTAGTTCACTGCCTGAATGGCTGTGAACTAGCAAGTGAGACAGAAAGTGTAATATAATTTTGGGGAAGATAAGTGAATTACTGATTCAGCTGACTCATTCCTCTGTACTGAAGAGCTCGGAGATAAATAACATGCTGCAGTTCTGCATGCTGGGATTTGTAAATCTCCAGGTACTCTGTAAACAAGCTCGCAGTCTCGCTGCATTAAGAACTAGATTGCTTTTGTTGAATTCTGTATTATTCTGGCTTTTGAGGTACATTCTTGTGGCACTTTACTCGAGCTGTTGCAGGAGTGAGAATGTTTTCCACCAGAACCTCGAGTATATTTAAAGTCTGGCTGCCATTACTGAGAAAAACACTTCCTACCATAAATATGCCTACAGATTATAACAGGCTGTCTCCTGGAAGCATACCTGAAGTTCAACAGAGAGCTTTTGCAGGTTCACACCTTAAATTGCCCTCTGTAAAGGAATTCACTGGAAACACTTGACATGAACTGATCTTCTAGAAGCTCTGCAAAATAGCCCACACAAAATATTTTACAGATGTTCACCTAAGTACTAAATACATAACTGTAGAGCAAACCCACTTCAGTATCTAGCCTTCTGTAGTGTGTGTAAAAAGTAATTGGTCTTTCTTCTCTTTTACCAGGTAGAGTGGTGAATGTCTCTAGTATGGCAAGTAGCTCAGCTCTAGGAGGCTGCAGCCAAGAGCTACAGCAAAAGTTTCGGAGCGACACAATCACTGAGGATGAGTTGGTGGAACTCATGACCAAATTTGTGGAAGATACCAAGAAAAGCATGCATGAGAAAGAGGGTTGGCCAAATACTGCCTATGGAGTATCCAAAATTGGTGTCACGGTCTTGTCCAAGATCCAAGCGCGGATGTTAAATGAGACGAGAAAAGGTGACCACATCCTTCTCAATGCCTGCTGTCCTGGATGGGTGAGAACAGACATGGCAGGTCCTAAAGCCACTAAATCGCCAGATGAAGGGGCTGAGACCCCAGTTTATTTGGCCCTTTTGCCTTCTGATGCTGATGGTCCTCATGGCCAGTTTCTTAGTAACAAAACTGTTCGAACCTGGTGAGTTTATGTACGTGGGCCCATGCAAGTGGTAGTGTGACCGTTGGATTAGCCTGTGCCCTGGTAGGGGGCATTTTCCCAGAGCAGTCTCCTCTTGTCCACAGCAGCAGCAGGGTGCTTTATCTTTACAATGAGGGTTACAGTTACGGTACTCCTCTGGGATTAAGCCTACACTAGGGTACACTTCCCAGCTGCCTCCATTAGCCTGCTCACAGCACTGACTCTATAGCCTGAAATCTGATTTGGGGGTGTTCCAGCCCAGATGATACAGAGGAATTTGGTGTTGCCCTAATGCAGAGGTGCCTGACCTAGTTTACCTGAATTTACCCCTAATTAAATCATTGCCAGCCATTCTCACACTTTTCTTCCTCCCCCCCCCACCCCGTGACAGATCTCTGATGTGGAGTTGGGATGAGGAAGCAGATGCCTTATGCTAGATTTTTTTTCTAGAGACCATAGTTGCTTCTTGAGGTTGTACAGGTTTTCTTATAAGGGGGAGGAGGTTGTTCTGAGACCTATAGTCTGATCAGTTGGAGGGGAAGCCAGCTAATAAGATATCTCTATACAGCAGTGATTCTGTTCTGGTCTTACTATCGGTACAAAATGGAATTAGGTGCAAATCAGAAAACTTAATCAGTTGATTTAATTGATATATATGTCAATAAATGATTACTTAGGAATTTGTATTCATCCAACTGGCTTATTCTGATACTAAAAAAATTACAATGTTTGAAAATACACTTTCATTTTCTGCAGTTAAGTTTGTAGCTATAATGTATGTTGTTCAGATTATATAAAGATAAAATAAACTACAGAACTGATATAACAAACTATTCCTCAGGACTTCCAGTGCATTTGTTGCATACCTAGAAGTTTCCTTATTAAAAACCTGGATTAAGTGCTTTCCATGTAATAGAGAAAAGGAACTGTAAATGTGACAATACTATTGCAGGATAGGACTGAAATACATAATTATCATGGTAACTGAAACAAGTCATCCAAGCAAAATCACAAGTAGAGGAAGCAGTGGTGTTTTCCCATTATTTTTTTTTAAACGCTGGTTATTACATTTCAAATGCTCAATCTGGAAATGTTGGCACAGTGCTTCAAGCTGTGTGGTGGCAGAGCACAGGGCAGGGCACGCGGGGCAGCCCCAGACTGTGAGGCAGGAGCTAGGTGGAGTTTGGCCGCCCCCAGGCTATAACCCTGCAGCTCTTTCTCCCCCACGTCCTGCCAGCTGCCCCAAAACCCATGGCAGCAGGGGTGCCAGTGCCCTGCCCCAGCTGTCCTGCGGGGCAAGGTGCACACAGGGCAGCAGCCTCTCCCACAGAGCACGGCAGCCTTGTGCTGTGAGAAGCCCACAGAGCTGGAAACAATTGCTTGTAAACCTGTCATCAGTAGTGACAAATCAGTAATGGGCATGGTAATTATTCATCGGGAGTCAGCAGGACAATACCAGAGTGGCTTGGCTGGCTGAGTTTTACATTGGCTTCCCCTGGTACAGTTTGTGTTCAGGGAAGTCTTGGATCAAAAGATGTTGGACATAAATAATATGCGTGGGTTTAGTAATCGCTTATCAGCACAGAACAAAGGTGTGATAATTAGCTAGTCTTTTAAGGATACAGTAGCTATTGTTTTTATGAAGATGGAAGTGTTGCCAAATGAGTCATGCCCCAGAGCTCACTGAAGAGCAGGATGAGTGCTGCCACAAAAGTTCTCATGGTAATCTATTCTCTACGAAGAACAAAATCTGAGGCCTTTAGTTTAAGAGCTACAAAACCCCTGTATAAAGTTTTTAATGGATTTTATGTACTGCCCACAGATTGCCTTTAGTGTGATTGCTCCAGAAGCCATCCAGTTACTATGTTAACTTGACTAACATTCTGATGTGCAACAGAAAGAACAATTGTGTATGGTCCTCTAGTTTCATTAATGGTCTGTCAGCAAAATAACACATGGCTGTTCTGATTTAGTAATAGCTTGTGCACAAGTTTAAGAGATGTAATCCAACAGTGGAGAGTCATACCTAGTACTTGTACTTGAAATGCTGTTCGAGTCATTAAGTTTCAAATGTTGTGTGCCCTTCCGGCTGGCATGTACAAACTTTCCGAACAAACCTTGACCCAGCTTTCATAGGGTTTGTGCAAAGACAGAACTGTAAGAGTCCTCAGTAAGCTGGGTAGTATCCATTGTTAAATACAAATTAGTTTCTAAATATCCCCTGTGCTCTATAAAGCTCCTTCTTAAGTCTAACTTGGGATCTGGGGTTTTTTTACATTCAAGTCAAGCAAATTATAAGTTTGAAAGTTTTGTAAAAGATGTATTTCAAATTCTCATATTAAGCCCTTTCGCAGTGCTTGCTCTTTATTAAACTTACCCTGTTTCAGGGCAAGGAAGCAAAGTGGAAGATGGTAGCCAAGTAGTCATCTTCAGAAATGTCTTTTCTCATGGTGAAATTGATTAGAATATAGTTTTTGCTGACATGAACAGAAAGAAAAACAGAGGACAGATCCTTTCACAATGATTGCAGCTGTGGCAGGGTAGTGGAGGAAGGAGAATCAGCTGTGTGGATGGATACAACCTCAGCTGTAGGAGGCGGGAACAAGAGGCAGAACACACTGGCTGTTCACAGGACCAGCTGGAGTCAGGAAGGGGCTTATGCAGGAGAAGCACATCGCCCTGTGAGAGTGGCAGGAGGAGCGTGTCCTGGGAACAGAACTGGGACTGTGCCGGGCAGGCTGCCAGGGAAGGCTGAGAGCAGAATCAGAGGACAGGCTGTACAGCGTGTGTGGCAGGCTGGATCTTTGGACAGGACTTCCACTGTTCAACCAAAATTTCTTTCTTTTCTTTTTTTTTTTTTTCCCTCCTTAAGCTGCCTCCCACCTTTTCTCCCATGTCCCCCATGCCTGAAGCGTTTTGTTGCTTTCAGATTCTGGCACACTTGCCGAGCGGTTATTGTGTAAAGTTTAAGGGTTAGGAGAGGGATGAAATAGTAATGATCTGTTCTACTGTATAAAACTTATGCATGATTTACTATTTTTCTTTTTACAGTGTGTCACTACCATTTTTACTTTGGAATTTATTAGCCAAAGGAAATGTCTGGCAATGCAGTAGCCGTGGTGACATGTGACAGTAAAGAAATTGGATTCACAATTGTCAGAGCTCAGTGGAGGCAGTTTCTTGGGGATGCAGTAGCTCGCACAGGATGCGGTCAGGCAGCAGTGGCAAAGCTTTGGGAGTGTTAAGCTGTAGCTGCTGCCGCATCAGCTGGATGTAAATGGTGTGCTGGGCCTCTGGGACTTTCTGAAGGAGAAGTTGCAGACACCCCAGCGTGCTGGTTAACAATGCAGCTGTCATTTTCAAAGGCTGTAGTAGGCCAGCTGTTTGTCAGAGCTTTGCTTTGGAAAGCCAGTGATCTAAAGATATGGGGGCAATCAGTAAGGAGACTGGTCTGCTCTAAACCTTTTTGACTTTAAAGGGGATTACAAGCAGGTAATTTCTATCTGGATCCCCTGCAATGCTGATAACTATAGCGTGGACCAGACCTTTGTCCCTGTTACAGTTCCGATGCAGAATAGTGCAGTGTATTTGATTTCCAAAACTGCATCGTAGACATGCCTACAGAGTTTGAGGTCACTTTACCTAAAAAAATGAAGAGAATATACCTAGCTTAACATGTTGTTTCCTTAAATTTTCCATTTAAGTGTTTTCCTATATAAATAATGAAGATGACAAGAACTCATGGGATTCATCTATGTTCTTAGATAATTTTAATTGAACCCATCTCTTACAGTAGTAAAACCCAACATGTAGGCAGTGTCCTGACTTTGAATGCTGTGGCGTTCCTCTCAGTCTAAAATTCTGTCAAGAAAACTTAGATTATATATGCCACCCAGCACTACTTAAAACAAACGCAGAATATAATTCAAACTCCAGTCTCACATTAGTATAGGCATGTTTTTAGCTTTTTAATATCAAATAATGAAAAAAGAGAAGGAACAATAATGATGTTTTACAATGGAAATTCTTCAGGGTTTGTTTTTGTTCTGCAAAGACTTCATTTTGGAGCTGACAATAAAGGAAATTGACAGCTGGACAAAACTCTGGTCTTGGAGGCCAGTTTTCATCGTCTGCAGATCACTTCACCGGGTTAGCTGTTCATAGCACATCTGAATAAACAATTCCCAACTTCACATTTCCCAGTTTGGATTGTTGTCTTATCTTTGGACCCTGGTCACTAGAGTTGTGGTTACTCAGCACTGTAAAAATCTTACCCTGTCCCTGTCTGTCTTCAGGTACCACATACTCAGACATGCTGAGCCGATGGGTATTGCCTGTTTTGTTTGATTGGGGTGATGCAGTATTTAGAGGATATATGGCAGTAGTGGCTCTGCTGGTGTTGTATTTGTGAATGAATTGTTTTAGACTCTGCTAGGGAGATAAAATACTGAAAGTAAGCAACTTGTTAAACTTCCCTCAGTAAATAATAGAAATGCTAGATAATTTCATGGTAGAAATTTCATATTTTAAATTGCAGTGGATATTAAAAAATAAAAAAGAAATCTGATGAGTCTATCTATGATTGCAGTAGACTTTTCCAGTACGAACCAAACAGTTTTATGTTAATGTGAACATTCATTAGATTGAAATGCAGCCTGGCTGTCTCCAGAAGTGGTTACATCACTGTATCTACTACTTAATCCAATCCCAGGGGCCAGCATTTAAATGTGAGTGGTGCTGCTATGGTGCAGACAACAAACTGAGGAAAAGCTGAGAGAGCTGGGTCTGTTTAGCCTGGAGAAGAGAAGACTGAGAGGGGATCTCATCAATGCTTATAAATATCTAAAGGGCGGGTGTCAAGAGGATGGGGCCAGACTCTTCTCTATGGCGCCCAGCGACAGGACAAGGGGCAACAGGCACAAGCTGGAACACAGGAAGTTCCATCTCAACATGAGGAAAAACTTCTTCACTGTGAGGGTGACCGAGCACTGGGACAGGCTGCCCAGAGAGGTTGTGGAGTCTCCTTCTCTGGAGAGATTCAGAACCCTCCCGGGCGCCATCCTGTGCGACTTGCTCTAGGTGATCCTGCTCTAGCAGGGGGGTTGGGCTAGATGATCTCCAGAGGTCCCTTCCAACCCCTACTGTTCTGTGTGATTCTGTAAACTGATACATAGCCTTTCCTGAAAAGAAGTTATGAATAGTTAGTATGAGGGGCGTGCTTTGAATTAGCATAACCTCTAATACAAAAAACCAGCATTTGGAGTTATTTTTCAAATGATTTGCCAACCAGCAGATTTGTAAGCACAAGAGCAGAGGAAGTGGATTGGTCTGGAGGTTGGTTGGGTTTGGTGCATGTTCTGAGCAAAGCTTCCCAGCAGACTGAGCACTTCTGTGGCCTCTCCCCGGAGATGCTCTGGTGCCTGATGACAGCTGACCTGCATGGCGGGAGCCCAGGAGGATCTCTCTCCTCCACCTGACTGCCTGTTTCTTTGAAATTCTAGAAGACCTCTGCCTTGTGGTAGAAATCGTTCAAAATTTAGGTGGAAATTAGAATGAAATTAATATAGTTAGGCACCTGCATACAACTGATGCAGGCAAAGAACACAAATTTGAGAGAAAAAGAACTTCTAAAAAGATAGCAAACCCTCAGAAACTAATTTTAAAATATCCTAAGTAACATGCTCTATTTTAGGACATAAATGTCATGTGTTACGGACATCATAAAAAATACAAGTTCTTGCTCAGGCAGGCACATATTCAGAAGCACTGACCTTCATTTCCAAGAACTAAGCTACAGTACCTTTGAAAGTTACAAAAACCTAAAATTTTGAAATTGAAACTTAAATTGATGGCATTGTAGTTTAGAAAGGTAAGACACGTTGATGTCCTTGGTATGAATGTTATATTCAAATGGTCAAGTCAGTTTATCGTATTAGGAGGGAGCCCCATCTGAATTTGGAACCTGATTGCACGTATGCTCTAATACCACCTCACTTCTGAATATTTGTCTTCTAAAATGATGACAGATCATTAATAAAGCTGTAAATCACTGCAAAATGTTTTAGTGTTTTGTAACACGAATTTCCCACATGTTACGCATTTCTCTGAGGTTACCCAGCCTTTCAGGCATCCACGCTGACCTCAGTGCTGCGGGTGGTTGGAATGTGCGAGAGCCACGTGGGCTGTATGAAGCTTGTGAGCAATTTATATTACTAAAATCTAGCTAGGAAGAGGAAAGGCAGGTGGTCTCAAGGAAATAAAAAGAGGATATGAATGTAAAACTTACTGGAGATCATTGCTGAAACAGTATCCATGATAATCTTAAAAGCCACAGGTTCTATTCTCTCATCTTGAATAACAGAACAGGTTATTTTTCCTTGACCTTTACAGCTACTTTGAACGATCTGCCTGCATATATTAAAAAAAAAAAAAGGGGGGGGGGGGAAGCGCTGAGGTTAAATATGTTTCCACAGTGTATAAATCCTTGTCTGGCAAGATCATGAGATGTATTTTACTTTCCGTGGGTGTTTTGCTAGTTTCTTTTTTTGCCTTAAGCGTACTAAAAATCTAGCGCATGAAGTTTCTTTCAAGCCTTTTGCAAAGAACAGAGGACTTCTTGTATGGAGCTTCAGCCTACTATAAATGTGACAATCGAATCCCCGTGAAAGCTGCCTCTTCAAAATTTGTCAAAAGTCCTTCGTGCCTAAAACCAGCTGGAACAGAAGCAAAAATGTTACACGTGCCTTTCCTGGCTCCGGTGTAATAGAGATGCTGGAACTTACTTTGCTGGAGGAGCAGGTAGCAGCCCTCGTTGTCCAGCTGTGCGCAGGGACACGCATACTTGCATTGCGACGCCCCAGCGTGGGAGTGGGGGGGGGGGAAACACGCGAGGTTGCGGGTCCGCGCAGCCGCCGCCTTGTTTCCAGAGCAGCCGGGGCTGATGCACCAAGCGGAGGGAGCGGCCCGGGTACGACCCGGCGCTTCCCCGGCGGCCCCGCGGCCGCTCCCCGCCGGCAGCACGCTCGGCTGTGGGGCTCGCTACTCCGTGCCGCCAGGGGGCGCTCGGCGCCCGGGCCCGGCCGCCGGGGTGTACCATTTCTCCGCGGGGGGGGTGTCGTAGATGACCTGCTCCGGTAGCGCTTACCGGACACTGGCAGCCTCCCATCGCGGCTCGGCAGCCGGTAAAGACGAGAGCGGCCGCCGCTGGGTGGAGATACCTGGAGTCCTCCTGCCCCGGTGTACGAGCTTCCCCCTGCCCCGCGCTGTATTCAGTGGTGCCGCCCCAGCTGCCGGCTGCGGCGCGGCCCTCGCGGAGCGGGAGGGGTGTGGGTTTTTTTGCTCCCTCCTGTTGCCATAGAGACTGCGGGGTGTCGCCCCACCCTCCCGCGCCGGGCTGGGACACGTCGCCGCCACCTCCGGACCGGGAGGTCTGCGGGGCCTTTCCCAGGTACGGGGGTGGCGGGGAGGAGGGTGCCGCCGCGCCCGGGCTCGGCGGGCGGGCGGGCGTTTGGGGAGGGGCGAGGGGGGAAACGCGCGGGCATCTGGGGTGACCCGCCCGAGGGCCGCTAAGCGCCGGGGACTGCTGGTGGCGCGGCCGAGGGGGGCACCGCAGCTGGCCGCCGGCGGGGAAGCCCGCCCTGTCATCGCCGCTGCCGCAGCCGGCACGGCCTCGGCCGTCCCTGCCCAGCGGGTGAGGCTGCGGCGGAGCCTCGCCGCGGGGCTGCCCGTCCGGGGAGGACGGGGGTCTGTGGGGACCCCGTCCCGTCCCCGCAGGGCGAGCCCTCAGAGGGGCCCCGCTCCCGACGCGGCCGGGCCTGGCGCGGGGCTGCGTGTCCCCCCGCCGCCGGGGCCCTGCCAAGCCGCAGCCGGGCTCTGGAGCGATCAGCAGCCGGCGGCGGGGCGCGGGGTGGGGGTTGCCCGCAGAGGCCCCGCAGGCCGGGGGGGGCAGCGCCCGGTGCCTCGGGATCAGTGGCGAAGCGCCCGCCTCGCTGACCTGTCTGAGCGCAATGCTGGAAGCTGGGGAGTGACTGCTGACGTCTCCACTGACCAAGGAAGTTTGTGACCTGGGGTTTGGGAGACGTGCCTGAAGGTCGCTGGCAAGTGGCTTTAGGTTTGGTTTGTTTTTTTAATCTTCCTGCCTTTGTATAAAAGGACAAATACGATCCTTTGGCCGTATTTAGATTATTGGGTTTTTTTCAGACCTTGCTGACATCTAGCGACATAGGTACATGAACATCAACGCGTGCTAGATCATTAAGTCCATCGCTGCTTTTCTGTGTGGGAATACACTGTTCACCTGTATTTTCACAGCAAAGTCTAAAGTACCTTAAGAACAGAATAAGACAATTTTTCCTCTGGTTCAAGTTTTATTAGTTTTGTGAGTTTTTTCTTGAGTAGTACGTGCTATTTTACCCTTGGAACCTAATTAGATTTTACTTAAATAGACCAAGTTTTAATACTATGAGAATGCTTTAAGTCATGATTTTCATAGAATATTTAGAACATCTTTAAGTGCTATTGGTAAGTTGATTGACTTCTGTTAGATTTTAAGTGGATTCATGTGGGTATACTGCATTTACAAATGAAGAAATTTGATGTGTTCTGTCAGCAAAACGGCTGCCCGATTCTAAATGATCCAGACAAATCTCTTATTTATGAAAGCGGCAGCGCTTTTGACTTGGCAGAGAGCTGCTAGGATGCTTCCCAGCTCGTGTGTTGTCCTAGGGAATGTGAATACAGTCCAGTAATCCAATGATTAAGGTACTTACATGCAATGAGGGAAAATTTCTTGCCTTGCTTGTTTTGGGGCAGTGTCTGTATCAGATTACTCCTAATTTTTACTGACAGTATACTGCAAGTTTGCTACTTGGTTAGGTTTTGTGGGAGGGTTGACATTATTTTTCAGTCCTTGTTGGAGCAAGGATAGCTGTATCCCAGATGAATGTTATACCCTGTAAAGCAGTGGGTTTTTTTTTTTTACTCTTTCTGCTGTGAGAAGCACTGAATACATCCTGGTGAAACCAGAAAATTAAACTTTTACTGTAGCAAAACAAACAAACAAAACCAACCAACCAAACATGACCCTGATGACATTGTGTGAGAATAATTTTATTTTTTTTTAAAATATAGAGGTGGATCTAGGTTGGATGACATAGAGTGGTTGTATCAGGAATGGCTGAATCCTACTATTAGGGAGTGCAAAAGTGGCTTAAACTTGTCTTTAAAATCATTTCTCCTTTGTGGGTGCATCCAGCATTTTTCTGTTTCTGAGTGTTTGCTACCAAAATCTTGATGTAGTTATTGTTGTTTATTAAAGTTAATGGACGATACGCAGTTGTTCCGTTGATTTTTATTTTTTTTTTTTTAAGTGCTGGGATGAGCTACTTTAAAAGAATATAGAAGACTACTTATATTTATTTTTGTGTCCTAACAGTAGGAAAACGAAAGCAGATGTCTTTTAAGAAACACTATAAAATGTTTTGTTACAGGACTGTGCTTTCTTTCTGTCTCAGTGATATAGCACAGATTGACCTAAACTTGGCATTCCTAAACCTAAGCATCTCTCTAGAAGAATGTTTTGATATTAGCTAACAGAACTACTGTCATAGCTAGCATAGGAGCAAAGGTATGATTTTTCAGTGTGTAAAATCCAGTCACACCCATTTCCCATTGTTCTAAAACAGGTGCATTTTGCTTTTTTAATCTAAATGTGTTGCAGACTATGAGAAAATCAGGTCTGAATAACTTATTTTCCTCTGTAAAAAGAGATGTATACTTTTCGGTGATATGAAAGAAGATTTGAATGTATTGACACTTTGGCACAGCAGCTTAGCCTCTGCTTCTGCTGCTCACAAGTTGATGTACAGAGTTCTGAGGGCTCCTTCTGCTGAGGGCTGAGAGGCCCTTTAATGGGATTCCTCTGGAAGGTTGAATTTTGATATGAAATGTTTCACATTCCATGGCTACAGGTAACCTTTCAAAACACTGCAAAGGTGATAAGTTATGAAAACTATTTACTTCTCCCTAACTCTGTCCTTGTTTATAATGGGACTTTATATTCCTTTCTTTTGTTATTGTGTAAAAGATCCACATGCTTGGAAGGAAAAAACATGTTTCATAAATAGGAAAATGTGACTGTAAAACTTCTAAAACAGGCAGTGGAGAGTTGCAGTCATGCCTGTTAAATTATTTTTAACTTTGTGTTGAAACTTGATCAGATGACCTGTTTATTATGATCCGTCAGTGCTTCTGCATATTTATTGTTATCTTATAGTACTTTAGATTTGCCAGAAGTTAAATGCGGGTTATTTTTTTGTAATGTGTGCATGTTTTAGTTTACCAGGAAATTTCACCTTGCTATGAGAACCAAAGATGGATCCAGAAGAGCAGGAGTTATTTGGTGATTACAGATACAGAAATTATTCTTCAGCGATTGAGAAAGCTTTGAGAAACTTTGAATCATCAAGTGAATGGGCGGATCTTATATCTTCCCTTGGCAAACTCAATAAGGTAATGTCACAGGAATATTTTTTCTGTTTGTTTATTATCTTTGTATTGTTACTGACTTTTCTGCAACTTACAATATTTAACAAAATTGAAAATTCACTCAAGCAAAATATTACTTCATAAAGGAGGGGTAATGGAAGCAGCTAATTCAGTATCTTTTATATAAATGTGAGAAATTCTGGTAAAACCAACAGAGGTTTCCTTCAAATGGTATTTATGTCCTTTATACAGCTAAGTTAATTTTGGTTTTGCATCGAAGAAACCCTCAGGATGCTGGTTACTCACTCTAGAGCAGCTAGAAAAAGTCTTTATATAGAACAGGAGGTCACAAGTTTTAGTATAAATTCTGAGTCAAAATTTATATTTAAAGATCAAATTTACTTGACCATGCCCTTCCCTTGTATTTGGGGAAATGATTGATTTGCTGTGGTGGTGTCTTTTGGAATGGCTGAGTATATGAAGAAAGAAAAGGACTTTTATGGGAAAACACCTAGGAAGTGTGCCTTCTCCTCCTGCCCAAGAAACAAGGTGTGTGTTGTTTGCGTCCCACTTGGTCTCTTTTAACGTAAAGCTCTTCCTGAGTATACATGGGGCAAGAGTAGTTACAATCGTTAAGGAAACAGGGGTGGGAGACAACTCCTGCAAAATTCATAAGGAAACATCTGTTGTTATCCAATAGATGCCTCACATGCCTTTGCTGTTGTTGCTAAGCCTTAGTTCTACAGAGTTTTCAAAGGGGAGGAGAATCCATAGAATCATAGAATATCTCAAGTTGGAAGGGACCCATAAGGATCATCAAGTCCAACTCCCTGCTCCTCTCAGGACTACTTAAAAATAAACCATATGACTAAGAGTATTGTCCAGACAGTCCTTGAACAGGCTTGGTGCCATGACCACTTCCCAGGGGAACCTGTTCCAGTGACTGACCACCCTCTCAGTGAAGAACCTTTTCCTAATGTCCAATCTGAACTTCCCCTGACGCAACTTCATTCTATTTCCTCATGTCCTATCACTGGTCACCAGAGAGAGATCAGCACCACCCCGTCTGCTTCCCCCCTTGAGGAAATTGTAGACTGTGATGAGGTGACCCCTCAGCCTTCTGTTCTCCAAGCTGAGCAAACCAAGTGACCTCAGCAGTTCCTCGCAAGTCTTGCCCTCAAGACTTTTCACTGTCTTGGTCATCCTCCTCTGGACACGCTCTAATAGCTTGATGTCCTTCTTACCTTGAGATGCCAAAACTGCATACAGTGCTTGAGGTGGGGCTGCACCAGTGTGGTGTAGAGTGAGACAATCACCTCCCTCGACCAGCTAGCTATGCTGTGCTTGATGCACCCTAGGACATGGTTGGCCCTTTTGGCTGCCAGGGCACACTGTTGACTCATATTCAACTTGCCATCAACTGAAACCCCCAGATCTCTTTCCGTGGGGCTGCTTTCCAGCCTCTCACCCTCCAATTTGTGTGTATAATGAGGATTACCCTGTCCCAGGTGGAGAATCTGGCACTTGCTCTTGTTAAATTTCATACAGTTGGTGACTGCCCAGCTCTCTAGTCTATCCAGATCTCTATAAGGCCTCTCTACCCTTGAGGGAGTCCACAGTTCCTCCTAGTTTAGTATCATCAGCAAACTTACTTAATGTACATTCGATTTCTGCATCCAGATAATTTATTAAAATATTAAAGAGCACTGGCCCTAAAATTGGAGGGGGAACCCCACTGGTGACTGGCCACCAGCCTGATGTAACCCCATTTACTATAACCCTTTGAGCCTGACCCATAAGCCAGTTGCTCACCCAACATATTATGGTTTTGTCTAGCTGTGTGCTGGACAGTTTATCCAGAAGGATACCATGAGAGACGGTATCAAAAGCTTTGCTAAAGTTCAGAAAAAACACATCTGCTGGCTTTCCTTGGTCAACAAGATGGGTGACCTTGACATAAAACGAAATTAAATTGATTATGCAGGACTTTTCTCTCGTGAACCCATGCTGACTATGACCAATGACTGTGTTGTCTCTCAAGTGTTTTTTCAATAACCTCCAGAATAACCTGCGCCATAATTTTACCAGGCAATGAAGTGAGACTGACAGGTTGTAATTACTAAGGTCTTCCTTCTTACCCTTCTTGAAAATTGGGACAACATTTGCCAAATTGAGAGGATTTTTAAGGGCAGCCATGTCCTTTCCTCTTCCAAGGAAAGGAAGCTGGATGTTACTCTGGCAAGAAGAGTTACACATTTCTGCCTTTGCTGTTTCATCGTGATTCCTGTTAAGTCAATAAGGAAAGCTAGAGGCTTTCAGAATGCTTCCCTCAAAAGGGAAAATAAGAAATAATTAGGGTGAGAGATTTCTTACCTGTGGCAAGAGGTAGGCTTTGAACTTTTATCTTGACCTAGATGAACACATGGAACTGATTAACACCTATCTGAATCTCTTATTCAGGTACAGAATTGCCAAAATATGTAGCAGCGTAGTAGAAACCAAGCAAAAAAGCTTTTAGCTTTTACATCAGTCCATCTGCTGTGGTATTTTATGGACTTAATCGTTTTAGGAGCTTAAGAATTGGTACAGCAAATCATCCCCAGTGTTCATCTGCTTCTGTCTGTTATATGAAGATAAGGATGCTATGTTAGGGGAATGTGCTGACAAAAGGAAAGTTGTGAAATAAGATGTCAATAGCTATTCTCTTAATTCCTATGATTACTTGGTCTCTTACATCCTAAAACGTAAATATTGTTGTTGAGTGCTGTTAGTGTTGGGGGGGAGGAGAGGGGTTTCTAACGTAAGAACCTAATTTCTTCTGCAGTCAGTTCTGAGGGTGAATGAATGAGCAGGGAGAGATTGGGTAGGAGGGAGGAGATCAACAGTATCTCAGTGGTGAAAATGTTTTTAAACACTGCACATGGTTTATCCTGGATGTCAATAACTGGTGTGCAGTGATGCCTATTATTAAGCAAAAGGGAAAATGCTGAGAAAGAGGTTAAGTTGAGGAGTTTCAGAAGTACTATTCATGCTTCTAGAGTAGCATGGAAGATCTCTCTTAAGCATGTGTTTCTTGAGGATTTTTATATTGTTGACTTTAATTGTGGGTGTTCTTGCTTATACAGGTGTAATATTTTCTGAGGCTTTTTCCCCTATAGTCAGGCTTCAACAATACTTTGCACTATCGAGTCTCACAAGTTAACACACACGTGCTCTTATTTCAATGGAAGCTCAATGGCGTTACCCTTTCAGTACAAGGTCTGGAGGAAGCAGCACAGGCTCTTCCTACTTATATGTCAGGGGAAAAGGATGGAGGGAGCTGATCCAGATCCATTTGGCCTTGATTGAAACAAGTGATCTTGGAGCTCTTGCTGCTGTTACCCCTGGTGAAAAGAGACAGTTCTGCTACTTCTTTCTTATTACTTAGCTACCAAGGTTAAACTGAAGGTTGTTTTTCAGTGTCTCTGTTGCTTCTGTGGTTCTAACTCATCCCAGTGACTTGTAGAACCAGGGAAGCAACAAAGAAACCAGTTGACTTTAATCTGAATGGTCAGCCAAACGGGTCAGTTTGTAGATCTGGAAAGATTATTTTTTATCACTTAAGGGAGATGAGCCTTATCTAACTTCAGATTAGTTCAGTGTGGACAGCTTCATCTTGAATCACTTTTAGGCAGAGGAATAAGGGGTTTTATTTTTGTTGTTGCTGTTGTTGTGACTCATCTCTTGTTATTTAAAGTAGGCCAGATGAACGCTGTCCTAAAATTGTGTGTGTCCCTCACTGGTTTTATAGGGAGCCTGAGGTGAGTTACTGCAGTTTTGCCTGTGTTTTTTAGCTGACCCAGGCTTCTAAGGTTAGGTAAGGTGATTCTCCCCTGCAGTGTTCTGAACAGAACTGCAGGTGCCAAGTGTGAGCATGAGCGAAGGATGGAGAGAAACTGTTTTCTAGAGTTGGCAGAATTTGCTAACTTATGCTACACCCCAAGTTTGTAAGGGAAAGATTTGAGGGGTTTTAATTTGAATAGTGCAGGTGTTAAGCATCATCATGGTGAAGGAGAAACAGTGGAAAGTAACATTTATAAAAACTTATGTAAGAATATGAATGGTCAGATGCAAACAGGTGGGTAAAACAGGCAGTACATATAGATGTTAATGTTTTAAGGGGGGGCTTCAGCTTTGCCTTGAAACTTACTCGTATTTCACTTGTAAATATCTTTCTGTGCTTTTTCTTCTGTTCAAACTCTAGTTACTGTAAGCTGGTCATTTAGTAGCTGCAGCCTAGACTGCTCCATGCTTCAAGAAATAGGATTATTCTCTTCTCAGTACTGTTCTTGGATGTAGCTTCGAACCATGGTTTTTTGGGGTGTTTTTGCAAATCTGCATATGTTCACTGTTTGGAAAGCGCTGGTTTGTGACTAAGTTTTTCAGATGTTCAGTACAGATTGCTGCATCTAGAATACAGTAATCCTTCCCAATTGTCCTAGTGCTAAAATGTGATTGTGCTATTGCAGATTTTGCCAGATTGTTCCAATGTTGTAAGTGGATACAACTCTGCGAAATCACTTTGATAGAAAAAAATGCTGGAGGGGAGGAGTGTTGTCTCTTTAAACTGAAAAATAGGTGATGTTTCAGCATATGCGGGCTTGTCAGTGAAAAAGGTGCTTTTAACATCATTTTCATATCCAAAATGCTTGTAACTGTCTATACAGAGTACAAACAAGGTATGTATATTATATAAAATACATATAAAAGTATTCATCTAGGGGGAACTTCAGGCAACTAAGAGGCTAAAAATATTATGAAGTTAGGAAAATTCAAGTTGCATAGTTTGCATAAGGGTTTTTAATCCAGAGTATAGGCATATATTTTCTAGAAGTTTTAACTCTGGGTGCAGGTGAACAGTAGATAAGTGACACAGTTTGCAAAATTAAGAACTGAGCAGTAGTAAATATTGGATTCCACAGCCTGCTTTTGTAAGGAAACTATGAACAGAGGTTTTCAGAAAAGTCTCTGAAATTTACTGATTCACAGAAGAGCACCAAATCTCACTAGGTTTTTGGCAAGTGAATATTTAAAGTCCCCTGTTTGTTCATTTAATCCATATATATTAAAACCAACAACAACCAAAACCCAAACAAATACAACAACCAACCTACTAAAAAAACCCCAAAACAGCCTACATCTGTCTGACAAGAATAATGGACAGGACTTTGCCATGCATATTGGCAGAAATACCTCTGTCAACAATTTGTCAGCAGTTTTTGGTTATCGGTGATATGGAACTTGCACAGAAGCTTTGCTAGTGAC
Organism: Balearica regulorum gibbericeps; assembly: GCF_011004875.1. Taxonomy (NCBI): domain Eukaryota; kingdom Metazoa; phylum Chordata; class Aves; order Gruiformes; family Gruidae; genus Balearica; species Balearica regulorum. Next base: position 117,641,834 of record NC_046184.1, read on the forward strand.
TGTTGCCACTGAGCCTGGCTGGCATGCCTTTCTGAGCAAGATGTTCATTTATAGTTATTGTTCACCATGAAAACAAAATATTATAACCTTTGAAAAATCAGTTGTTCTAGAGGGATTTATTTTATGCTTACAGCATGGTTGGCTTGCTCAGTGTTGATAGCAATGTTTGCTCTTAAAAAGGGCTTTCAAACAGCTTTTTATCCTTGGACGTCACACAAGTGTGTAAATGCACAGATTATAACTTCTTACAATACTAAGTTTTTGTCTTTAGCCTGCAATTTCAAAGCTGTTGTTGTTTGGTTTGGTTTGTTTTTTTAATTTGACTTTCAATAGCAAATAAGTATGTTACTTCTTGTTTCTCTAGGCTTTTCTTGCTTCAAGAACTTGAAGGTGAATGTGATCTCAGCCAAACAGTCTGTTTGGAGGGGAAGGGGAAAGAGCATAAAACTAATTACAGCTCCACAACTATTGTTTGGTTCAGTAGTAACACTTAATGTTACAGTATGTCTGTTCTTGAGGGGAGAGAAAAGAAGGATCCTTCTGAAATATGGATTTAATGAGCATAGCCATTAATTACACCAGTTGCTTCATATGAGAACTCCGACTGCTACAGCTTTATAACAACTGTTGGCTGAATTACAAACACAACCACCACTTGCCTTCTGTTGAAGGCAAGCCTTGTATCTTTGAGATGAAGGGAAGCTTTGCCTGATAATTGCTTTATGGAACTTCACCACGCCCGATGCACAAATGCAATTTGCAGGACTAGGGATATTTTATACATTTTTTTCTTCCCCTTTTTTAATATAACTCCAGCTCCTAGTTTACAGTTTCCTCACAACCATCTTTGAACTTCATGCTGCCATTTTTATGGAAGCAGGAGTTTTGTTTAGAATGTTATTTACTTATGTGGAAAATGATTCACTGGAAAATGGAATCACAGGCTCTCCTTCTCCCCCTGTTCCTCCCAACCCCTGTTGTCTAAAACAAGAATTATAGTATCTCCTAGTTGAAGATTATCTTATAAATTGATGTACATGCTGCCTTTTTCTGGAATTCTAGTTATGTAAATAAAAATATTTACTTGATTTGCTTGGGTTTTTTATGTCTAGGCAAATTGATCTAACTGATCTCTAGTGGTGCTATAAAGCAGTGCAGAATGACTTAAAGCAGTAACTGTGGAAATGCAAATATTCCTCTGTGTATGTGTGTCTGTTTTGATTTAAGGCACATTTGTACACTGCTGAAAAGAATAGATAGCTTTCCCTTTCTGTCCTTTATAGCTCACATGCAAAGAAACTCTGAGCATGCTTATGCATTAGAAAATGTTTAGTGTGCATAATGTATTCTCTAGTAAGTCATAAAGAAAAAGAATCTGTAAAAAGTTGAAAATGGGACGTGCACGTGGACGCAAGTCATTCCTTTGCATGTTTCATTTTTTCCTGACTTCTAATTAAAGTCTTTATTTTAAAAGCCAGTGGTAGGTCAAACACTTCTTGGTGTTCTGGGATTGTTGATTTCTCATTGATCTGTGAAAACCAAATCCTGGGATGATATGTTAAGCATGGAGTGCTTTCTGGCAGTTCCAGTGACATTTAACACTTCTGCCACTGTAACTGCTCATGAGGAAAGCAGTTGGAGACAAGGAGGAAAAGTAGATCATGGATGGCCTTCAGCCCATATGTAACTAAAGACTGTCAAACTAAGCTCACAAGAATCAAAAGAGTGGATGAATAATAGTGGTCAAAACCTGTGAGCAGAGTTGTCCATCCGCAGTCATTAGTGTTGGATTCTGAATGTGGAAACAATGGTTTGGGATGAGATCTTCATCTGCATAGAGTGCCAATGACACCAGGCATGCTACCACAACATTTAACCACCTGTAAAGCTGAAATTATAACGGCATTTCACTGGTCCTAGATCTCACAGTCAACTGATTCTTTTTTTCAGTTGTAGGAGCTCAGGTTATTTAAAAATCAAGCTTCTTAGCTTTGCCTGTCGGATCACATATTTCCAAATGCTAATTAGTTTCTGTATATTATCATGTCACTCTTATTTCAATGAACAGTTTTAGATCCATCTGCTAATTAATGTCTTTCAACCCTTTTAAAATTCTTTGAGCCCTGCAATTCTGGGGAAGCTGTTAAGAATCTGAACCTTTCAGCAAAGTAGCAGCCAGCCCACCACTCTGCTGGAACGGCTCTTGGTGCAACCACAGTCTTCTAATACGTTGCAGCGTGGTTTAAAATCCCTTGCATCTGCTGGAAGATCGGAGACAACTGTTTATCAGGAACACCCACTCTTGAGAAGAATTGTAGCTTGTGTCCAACTGTGTTTTTCTTCAGCCCAAGTCAAAAAAAAGATTACATGCTTTTGAGAAGGGAGTTTCATCTCAGAATTGTTCTGATGTGATGGGCAGAAACTCTCCTCAGCTGATGTATAAGCATCATCATAAATGTCTTCAAATCTTGCTTCCTGTACAGAGATGTCTTCTGATTCTTTAAGTGAAGCAGTACAGTTGGCACATGTACATGAAGTTAGTCTCACGTGCTGGAATTTGGACATAGGAAGGTTTCAGAGTTACCCAAGAAAAATACTTAAAACTGAATTATCCCCACATATGCGCTATTCAACTCCTAATATGCCTGGAGTATTTTTTCCTCTTCTGACTAAATGTTTTGCTTAGCTATCCCTGATGTTTGGTGAAGGAGCGTCCTTATTTGCTGGTGGAGATCTACTTCACATACTTAGCAAATTAAATAAGCCAAACAAGAAATTTTTATGAAATGGCATTATTTCGGTAATGGAGCAGATTCTCTGTGTAATAAACAATGAATGTTTTCATCTTCTACCTAGTTGATATTTAAATTTTAACTGATAGAATATTAACATGGTATTTGTTCAATCTTAAGATTGAGAGGAAAAATATTTACCACTGGCATATTTTTTGTAATTACCTTCTTTTATATACACAGAGGGTGTGGGCAAATACATACCAACCAATATATACAGAATGTTTCAAAGTCCAGCTTTCCGGCAGTCTTCAAAGTTGTTACAAGTATTAAGGGTTTTAATCTTTAATATTGAAATAATATTACTCATATGTTACATGAGTAAATCTCTCAAAAGTAAAAGGTATAAAAGATAACTTCACAATACAACCTGGTTTGATTTCATATGTAAATATTGCTGTATTCTTGGATTCTAGTTTTTAGTACCTATTAAAATGCAGATCTCGTGTTCATAGTGAGGGAGGGAAGGAAATTAATTAGCTCTAAATGGCATCTGTACTGTATGTGATTCAGAATGGTGTGACGTTTCTATTTACTTGTTACAAGCTCTCAGACCTTTTCTTCTTGAGTAAATTTTATTTACTAGAAGCTCTGTAGTAACAGCTGGTGTCTCAGTTTAGGCAGGGCAGCAAATGGGAGAAATAACGCAGCAGTACTCTCACAGATTCTACCTTCTCATGCCCACTAACTGCAAAGGCTTACACGATAAGTTGCACGCACCTTTGAAAGATGATGAGTTTTATCTCTTCCTCTAACTGCTGATGAGAGTATTCAGCATTCAAGTGAATGCCGAGGTCGTTTCTGAACTGTTTGGGTATGTTTCTTAGAAATGAGCAAGGAAGGGTTAGTTCACTTGTCTGCTGCTTTTTCAAAACCTTTTTTCAGGCCGGATAGAAGGACTTCAAGTTGAAAATAATTACGTAGAATAATACCATGACTTAACCTTTGGGAGAGTCAGGAATTTGCCTAATCCTGAAAACATCCCAAATGTCAATCTGCAGTGAAACATCTGTTTGCCTCAGTAGACAGTGATCAATGGCTAAAGTGCCATTTACTTGCAACGTTTTTTTTTCAATTATCTCTGAACTGAAGAGGTGTACCTATTTATCCTACTGAAATGCATGCATGGTTCAAGGAAAAGAGTAATCTTTCCAAAGAAGCTGCTAGAGTTTGTATTTTCCAGAGACTTGGCCTGTCTGCAATACCTAGTTAACTATTTCCTGTCCTCAAGATCTTTTACTTATACGTCAATACAGTGGGTAAGTTAATAAAGGTTACTGAATGTAGCCACACAGAATTATAAATAACTTCTAAGATTTTTGTTGTCCCATTTAATCAGGCTTGCTTTGGTCAGTAGGTTTTTTGTTTAAATTTCAGCTATACATTAAATGAAAGTTTACAAGGAAAGATAGTTATTTAATTCTTACTTTATTCCCTGTCCTTAAAGCTGAGATGCTGCTCTTGTCACTTCCCTACTTCCCCTGGAGACAGGATAAGGGTACCCTGTCCTTATCCTTGTCCTGTCCTTTGACTTTCCTTTCCAGCCTCTAAGCAAAGACCAAACTTTTCTAGATTGTTCATGACTGATTCCATATGAAAACTCAATTGCAGAGTTCTGCTGTTTCAGTGTAACAAAATGCATTTATGAGAGAAAACTCTTGAATGCATTTAGTTCTTCTCACTGTGCTAATAGGAAACCTTTGACATGCAGTCATCGTTTACATCATCTTTTACATTATATCTATTTATTCTCATCTCCTTTCTTCCACAGGCTCTTCAGAGTAACCTGAAGTATTCTCTATTGCCAAGACGGCTGATCATTAGTAAAAGATTATCTCAGTGTTTGCATCCAGCCCTACCTAGTGGAGTGCATTTAAAGGCACTAGAAACCTATGAAATAATCTTTAAAATTATTGGGACAAAATGGCTTGCCAAGGATTTATTCTTGTACAGGTAAACTTCTCTTTAAAGGCGCATGCATTTCAAAGTCTATTTTAATTATCTGATTTTTTTTTCTTATCTTTTTTATTTCTTTTCTCTTTTCTTTTTTCTTTTTTTAAAGCTCTGGTTTGTTTCCTTTGCTGGCAAATGCAGCAATGTCAGTAAGGCCTGTTCTCCTTGGTTTGTACGAGAAATACTTTCTTCCTCTCCAAAAGTCCCTCCTGCCTGGTCTTCAAGCCTTTGTAATTGGACTGCTGCCTGGATTGGAAGAAGGATCAGAAATTTATGACAGGTGAGAACTAATATTGGTTTAAAAGGAATATACAGTGTGTTGCTTTCCTAGGGAATTCTCCAGAAATTTCTGTCAGCTGTCTGTGTAGAAGGCTTGATAAAAAACCTTCTAAGGGTGGAAGAATGATGAGTCCCTGAAAGGTGCAACCAATAGTGCTAAAGTAGTAAAACCCTTTCCCCTTCTATTTTCATCTCAGGAGGAAAAGAGGAGAGAAGAGGAAAAGGAGGGTTAAAAATAGATGTGCTGAGAGAAAGGAATAAAAATTATTTCTTAAAGCTCCTCTGAACTCCTAAATAATTAACCTGACTCCCCAAACCACTGCTCTGTCGATAATTTCTATTTAAATACTGTAACACGAGAGAGAAGCTGAATTCTTTCCGGTTTTTCTATACCAGATACTTACCCTCAGGTTCTGAAAACACAAGCACGAGACAACTCTTATAAAATCAATTGTAGAAAAAAGTATCTCTGTCACTCTTGGGTGCCCCTGGCAATAATGACAATGGCATTCAGTACAGTGGCATTCAGGATCAGGAAGTGTGCTGAGAAGAGCAGCTCAGCACCCATTTGTGTAGTGGTTTTACTTCAGTTACCACAACTGTTTTGTAAGATCTTACAAGAACTCAACCACTGTAGGTTTCATCCGAATGCTTCTTTGCTTAAGGAGTCACTGAATGTTTCATTGGTAATGTACTTCCTTCTGTATTACCAGTCTGGACGTGTTGGCTGTTTTCTCTGCCCTTTTTGAATCTTAAATAGCTGTGTGTACACTTAAAAAAAAAAAAAAAAAAAGAGTGAGATATGCTAAGCTGCACTGATTACAGTTGATAAGCAAAATACTTCTACATCTAATGCTTCTTTTTAAAAACAAGTATTAAATTGAAGGCTCATTTCAATTGCTGGAGCGGCTAAGAGTAGATTGCATGTGTTCCCAGCTTGGTCAGTAGCATTCAGTTGCCAATTCCAGAGCATCAGATCTATGGACAAGTATATGCCTCTCATACATCTGCTGTAGAAACATGGATTTTAGTATGTGCTTTTTGTCAGGCAGGCTTTTAAGTGTTGGTGTATAGTTTTTTCTTTCTTACAGCACTAGTTGCTGGGGACTTGGGGGGAGAAAGGGGTTCCCTCGGAACTGAATCTCCTGTCTATCTGAAGGCTTTTTAGGGAGACCGAACTTATTTTGAAACTGACTTAATGTGAAGCAGTGAGTTAATGCAGCAGATTAACTTCTAAGATCCAACTACTGGTTTTATTATACCTCATTTCCCTATTCTTGATGACATCATTGTTTTCCTCTTTGCTTTGAACAAACAGGATCACAGACAGGAACTGACTGTATATTTCACTGTGAAAGATTTATGCTAAAACTAATTTAATTTTATATTTTGTGAAATATAAAAATTACCTGAGAAAGTCTTTTTTTAGTTTACTCATTGTAAGGAAGAAAGATGACGAAGATATCTTGTTGGAAGATGTGTTAGATAAATTTTAAATTCAGCTTCATGAGAGACTCGCCACTGAATATTTTCAGAATCTTGAACATTGAGGATTAACACTAATATATCCCCTGCTGTTCCTGAAAGTGGCAGAAGTACTAGCTCAGGTCATGCTTCAGCCTAGACACTATTTTCTTCTTAAGCACACATATATGCGTGAGTTTGCACACACAAAATGGGAAAGAAAAAATGGCTTGAGGGCTACTTTATAAAGAAATGGAAAAGAATATCAGATTTTTGAGGGGAGGGTGTTCCCTCTTCTGTGCTGGACTTCCTCCTCTTTTCTCACTTCTACATTCCTCACATGAGGTTTTAATTCCTACATTATATTAAAATACCAGAGTACTGACAGAGTTGCCAAAGCAGAGAATGTACCTTCAGTCATGGGACCTCCAGTGTGATTGCATTTAAACTAATTTCAGTGTACGGGTCATGTGTGCAATAACTGACAGTGTGTCATTTTATCTCATGTTTTTCTTTGTTCGGTGACTTACAAATTGAGCCCATTGATTTGTAAATACAGATACATAGGATATCTTCCACTTCCCAGACTGAGTAAAATAGGCTTCCAGAGCCTAGCATCATCTTAAATTATTTCCAATTCAGCATTGCACACCTCTCACCATAAATATTTTGCAATCAGAGGTACTCAGGTAATTTGGTCAAATGTTTGCAGGCGATTACTGGAGAAGTTTCCAAAGTATGCATAGAAACTTTGTTTCAGTGAGTGTGCACAGTGACAAAGGATTGAGTGTTTTTGGATTGTTTTTGTACAATCAGATGCTGGCCATCTTCACATGAAAAGGGCAATACTGGCAATACAAAGATGAGGAAATCAAATAAATTATGCCAACTACAATACGAATTCTGTGTATAATTGTCTTTTTATGGTATAAAAACTGAACTAACAAAAATCTGTTTTATTATGGCAAATATATTTCCATACAGAACAGATGCTCTGCTTGTGAAGCTGTCCTTATTGATGGGCCAAGAAGTGTTCTATGGAGCACTCTGGGGCAGTGTCCTGGTCAGCCCATCCATCAGGTTGCCTGCTTCTCTTTTTGTTGTCAGTCATATCAACAGAGAGCTGTCTGGAAAACAGCAGAAGTACATGCTCGGCACTGATTATAAGCTCACAGTAAGTTTATTACACTTCCCATAGAACAGTCTTATCTAGCATAATACCAGCATACTAGCAGATTGTGCCTTCTCTGCATTAAATTAGAATGACATGCTTTAAAAATATTTTGGAGAGAGAGATGGAATTGCTTAATACAGTTGTTTAATGGGAGCATCTTACCTGAAATATAGCAGAGAATCTTCCATACTGGTTTTGGTTAGCCTGCAGAATGCAAGTCTTCTGAAGCTTCTGCAGTTTTTGGTAATTGGTACTGCATACAGCCTTAAAAGACTGACTGGTTCAAATCAGAAGATAAACCTGACATCTTTTCTCTCTGTTCTGAATTTGCATTTGAGGTTGAAGACCAGCTTTTTCTATAATGCAGTATATACAATGTTTAATGTGGATTTATCAAAGTATTTGCAGTCCTGTCTGGAAGACAATTCTGAAATTTAGCATCTCTTTATTTTTTCAGTAAACTGAAAATCTTCAGTAGGTAGTAATTTATGTTAAACTTGCATGATGGAATAACTGTAATGCTAGTTAGAGTACTTTAATATCTGCATTTTGTGAGGCTTCACAATCTGTCTGATAGCTGGTGATGTCACACTGTGGCATTCTGTATTGTTACAAAACCAAGTATTTCATAATTATTAATGATTCTTTTAACAGTATTCCACAAAACTTTTTAAAACTCATTTTGGAGGCAGGAGTTTAATGGCTGAGTAATTCTCCTCTTATTTAAAAATATAGTGTTCACATGTAACCAAGCTTACTTTCTTTCCTTCTTGTGGTTATTAAAAGTGATTGTAGTTTAAATGTTATGAAGTAAAACACTGTTGTGCTTTCTTTTCATTTTGCAGATAAAGTCTTTGTGTGTATCAGTATTGGATTCAAATGTCCTTGTGCAAAGAAACACTCTGGAAGTGATTCTCTTCTTCTTTCCTTTTTATACAGCTTTGGTAAGAGGACTATTTTGGTATTGTCGCATGCGCGCTTTGTGCAGGAAGATGTCTTCCGTGAAACCAGTCCAACTCCTACCTCTGTTATTGCCAAATGTCTGAATTTTGTACCTTCAAAATCAATGAACGCATTTTGCAGTTTTTTGTTCTCCCATCCATCAATTTTAATACTAGAGGAGACTCTTCTGCTTCTCAGACTCCTTACAGCTTCAAATGAAGATGTGCTTTCACAGTGAATACTGTGTGGCATTTGGAATGTGCTTGAAGTAGTCAGGCCTGAGAAACTGCATACGGAAAAAATACCGAGCTCCTCTTCCAAGTAGGATTTCAGCATTTGGAATTTTCTCTTCTAAACTAAGATACTTCTGTTAAAGACTAGGAAAGAAAATATTTCTTGAAACAAGAGCTGTTCCCCATCATTTCCTAACTTACCTAGTAGTATAGTCAGTATTTTGAAAGTAGCAAGTAATTTTAAGGCATAACATAATGAAGTCTTTAGTATTTGTAGCTCAACTGTAGCTCTGTACCTTAAATATGAAAGTGATCACAATTGTGCCAGATTCCCTTTCTTGGGATTTTTAGTATACAAAATATTTTGTTGTTGATGGTTTATTGCCTTTTTTTTTTTTCCCCAAAACATAAACTTATTACCAATTTGACTGGTTTCAGTGTTCATAAACACTGTGTTTTTCATCCTAGGACTGCAACGAAAGCACTATTCTATTGCACAGGACTGATTTAGTCCATATTCTGTCAGCAGCTACACAGACATTGTTGAGGAGAGACATGTCACTCAATAGAAGATTATACGCATGGTTGCTAGGTACTGTACAACATACAGTGATATTCAATATTCTGAATACCTAAAAAAAAAAAAATCAGTGCTTAAAAATGTAATACACTTTTTCAGCAGTTAATGAATGATGATAAAATAGTGTTCTTTAGTTGCCATTTATTAAGTACCTGTTTAACAAAATAAAGCATTCATTTGGGAAAAAAGTCTTCTCTTCAGAGTTGAATTCATTTCACTGTCCTGAATCACAGGGTATCTGGTCCCATCCTCAGCTTATTCTGAAGTGGTTCAGTGGACTGAAAGGAGTGTGGTGCTATTTTAGCCTTGCTCTTCTGGAGGTAATAGTCTGTTAATTCCCATGTGGGCTTAGTTGTCAAGGATGGGCTGTAAGAGAGCTATAGCTTCTCCCCGTCTGCCTCCTTTTAACAGCGTAAGAGGCAACTAAAAGTGACAGGGCAAGAGCTGAAGCCATGTAGTTGCATGAGGGCTGCCCTTCCTGACCCCGTGTCTGGATCTGGGCTTGGTTTTGATTTATGTTCAGTGTAGCACATCTGGATGCCTCAAACTGTGATGTGTGGGCTGTCCTTGGGCAGTATGTGAGCTAGTTTCAAGCAAAGTGATGAAATGACAAAGATTAAAAACACAATGTAATGTTAATATTTGTATAAATGACGTGTGTAATGCTCTGTACTGCAGTGTTTCTCTGTACTCCTGATGTCTCTGTTTATCTTGTAGGCTCTGATATTAAAGGTGGTACTTTTGCTGCAGACTCAACAACTTCTGAAGACCATGCTGTTTATTTCTTTGGAAAATATTCTAAAGATCTTTTGGTTGAGGTTGGTGTTCATTGTATACAGATGATCCTTCTAAATGTTAGTGCAAACTGTGCCTGGAATTCCTCTGGACTTGGTTTGTCCTTTGCTTTCTGTCCCTAAAGATAACATCCTTTTGGTGGTTATATTTTCATCCATCTGAATGCCTGCTGTGCTGTATTTATCCCAATATTGTGTGTGCTTGCAATGCAAATGGAATCTAATGAAACCAAAACGTAGCATCTTTGATGAACTACCTGAATTATTTAAAAATGCTTCTCTGAATAAGATCAGCTCTTGACTACAGATGAGAAGATATCATTGCTTTGTCTACCCTGTATGGAAAATTGAAGTTCAATTGTACTCAGTACTAAACAAAATCAAATTTAGAATTTAGGTCTTAATAAAATGGCAGTCTCTTTTCTACATATAACATGTTGATGTTTTCTTTTTACTAGAGTTTGATTGAAATTTTACATCAGAAATTCCCAGAGTCTGATACAGAGGAACAGCATCAAGCTTATTTGAAACCCTTCCGCATCCTAATCAGTCTCCTTGACAAACCTGAAATAGGTAATGTTGCTTGTCACTTCTGTTACGGCTGCTAACAACTGTTACACCTTGGTGTTCTTCACCTTTGACAGTAGCACTCAAGACAACATCCTGCACAATTCTTCCTAATTCTGGACATGCATGTGTTGCATATTGGTCTGCAGGGGGCTGTGTTCCTTGCCTTGGACCTGGTTCAGAATGGAGCTCTGGAGCAAGCACCCTCTCCAGGTTATGGCTGGCTCTTCCTTGGGCACTCCACTGTGTAGCATGGACGTCTCCTAGGGACGATAACGCTCTTCCATGCCCAGAACTGTGATCTGAGGGGCTGGTTAAAAAGAACCGCTTCTGCCCTAGTCTCAATATGCTGCTCAATTTGTTCCTTGGAGCTTATTCTCTAAAATACTGTCAGGCCTCCTTTTTATTCTGTTTTACAAAGTGGCTTCTATCTGGAAAACCACCGGGACTAGTCTTGCCTGGGTTTCTTTCCAGTGCTTGGTGGTGGTTGTGGACTTTCCGATAGGCTTTCATCGGACTCTCATGACCATGTTGCTTTTCCAGACACTGGCGTCCTGCAGGCAGCTAACCTATGGTGATACTGCTGCCAAAATGGGCAGCACCCCTTACCTGCAGGTGCTCCAGCTACACCTAACCTCTCATGGGTGTGGGGAGGTGGAGGTGCCTCTGTTGGCGCTGCTGGCTTGTGCTGGCCTGATGCTGCCATGGGAGCAATAGTTTGAGACTTCATAACTGAGCTGTGAAGAATTTCCTCCTCTTCCCTGACTGTCACATGTCTCTTCTGTTGTGTACATGACATTGCCAACACCAGAAGGGTGAGGCTCTGCCAGCCCTTATTTTAAAGGGCAAGTTCTCCTTTCTGCATCACAAAATTAAGCTAAAGTAACTTGACAGATTTTTAGGATTTAATAAGATTCTGTAATAACCATGTACAGATAAATCTTTGAAATTATATTCTGTTAATCTGACAGCTACAAGAAGCCTATGGACTGATTAACTGGTATTTGTTAGAAGCTAATAGAGTGACTGACTGTATCCCAAAGTGTTGTTCTAGCTATTATCCTGGGTGGGGCAGTGATGTTATCATTGACCAAGCCTGTGGCCTTAGAATAGAACTCATGTACTGAGACTAAGCAGTCGGTTTTGCAGGCTCTTGTGTTCTGGTAAGCTTATCTTCTTTCATGGATCAGGAAGGTCCTGTTAAGCACATTTCCTCTTAAAGAATTATCAAAGCATGGCCAGGGAAAATGAGGATCCTGTATTGCTTGTCTAACACAAGAATGTTACCTTAGTAGAAGCAGTTGTTAGTCTGTTTATAAGGTAGTGGTGCTAACGTTTCCTTCCACTGGTTTTAGCTGAGTTTTAGCTGATTTTAAAAAAATCTATTGTGATTAAAGCCTCTTATATAACACATTTTTATTTCTTGACAAAAATGCTGCAGAACAGACAGCTGACTAGGGTTGTTACATTATCAATTTCTTGATTAATCTAATTTAGAAAGTAGATGACAGATACTACCCTATTGTATGTTTTATTTGGTTGACAATCAGTGTTAATCTGAACTACAGTAAGGGTTATTTAGCTGAACTGCGTTATTCAGTTCTGGGCAGCTCACAAAATATAACTTCTTGAGCCTTAAGCCAATATGAATTTTACTTCCTTTGAAATGGATTTAGCAATGCAACTTTTTTTTTTTTTAAAGATAGCACACTAAAACATAACAAGAATCTCCAACATTTTCTGCTGCTCTTAGTCACTTTAACTTTTTTTTTCTTTTTAGAATCACTCATTGTAATGCTTTATACACTTTTTTTTTAATAGTTCCATGTATAGGGTGTTGTATTTACTATTTGTTCACCTTCTCTATAGACAGTTTAAGACAAGACAAAGTGCTGACCCTTGAAAATTGGGTGCAGTTGTCAGTACACATCTAAGATAAAATTTCTTCTTAAAACTGTTTATAAATACGCATTTTTAGTATATACGTAGGCATTTCAACTTTTCAATTTGCTGATTTTTCCAGCTTCTGTCCCTCAAAATTTAATCAAGGTTACTATGGTAAACGTGCGTAGGGAAATCTGCTTGTTTTCCTTATGGGTACAGACATGGTGATTATTTTCGGCACATGAACTGCGGGTTTATGGTTATGATTATGTCCGCTTCTAAATGGATAAACTGTAGGTGCCTTACAGAAGTGACTTAAGCGTAGCATAGAACCAGTGCTATGGCTTTCCAAGTATTACTTTAAAACATTCTTAGAATGGACAACAGGTAGTATTTTACTAGAATTAAAAAAAACCAAAACAAAACAAACATCAACGCAAAACAAAAAAAACCCAAACATCCTACATGCTTAATTTTATTTTAACTGGAAAATCTGACATTTTAAAAAGCCACGTAAGCATTTTATTCCTACTTGAGTGCTCATCGTTTTTTTTAGTCTAGCTACCCCTAATTTAAGTCTATACAAGTTTGTAACTGAGCTGCCTAGCAGTCACTTTGGTGCAACTACTGGATTCTTTCTTCCTTCAATTGTAGGGCCGCAGGTTGTTGGGGATCTGTTCCTTGAAGTTACTAGAGCCTTTTATTCCTACTGCAAAGATGCACTTGGTTCCGATCTCAAGCTTAGCTACAATCAAAGTGGCAACATACTTGCAAGGTATAACTACAGGTTTTCAACTATGAACTGAAACTGTATAATTTATTTAAGCTAACTTATTAAGATCTGAACAAGTTAAGGAAGGTTAGATTTTTAACAAAGTGACCTTTCACATAGAAGATGAGTTTTTTCTATGACTTCCCTTTTTCCCCACACAGACTTGATTTCTCTTTGATTAGCAGAGAAGAAAATGAAGTACACTGCATATGAGAGGTGATGATTAAATCCAGCTATATTGGCCAAGAATCAGTCTGGTGACAGAACTCTTAGCCATTTGCTTTTCAAAGTTGAAGGCTCAATTTCTTTCAACTTGAAGAAAGATGCTCAAACTCTCGCTATTCCAGAATGACTTACTCCTTGATTTAAAACAATCAGTGTCTTTTAGCTTGTAGAGAAAATGGGGGGAAAGATTTCAGAACACATCAGCTAATATTGTGATGTGCATGCTCTTAGAATCTTCACTGACATGTTTCTTTTTTTTTCTTTTTTTTTTTTTCCCTTTCTCACAGTGCAATCAAAGAGAACAAAAATGCTTCAGAAATTGTCAAAACAGTCAATTTGTTGATCACATCCTTAAGCACGGATTTTCTTTGGGATTACATGACCAAATGTTTTGAAGATTGTTTCAGGTGTTTATGTTGTCAAACAATAGTGCTGCTTTTAATAATACCTCTTAAAAGCTGTCTATGTAAGATAATAAAGTTTACTGAAGCATTTAAATTCTGGAAGGAACATAATAGATGTTAGAATCAGACAGATGTGTAAGTTGCATCCTAAAATAATTCAAGAATGCAAACAGGTAAACAATTAGATGGAAACTAGCAACCTGAGAACAAAAGAAATTACTTTCAAAATGACAGCTGGAGAAGGAAAAGGTTTGGGAGGGGAGGTGGAGAGGTCTTCCTTGGAAGAACAAGTGTTTTTTCAAGAAAAATAAAGATCCCTGTCTTTTTATCTCTTTCTAAATATAAGAGAGAAGATTGAACTTTGAGCAGTAAGATAATGTATAGAGATTCAATCTGAAAATTAGAAGCACTTTAGCATCCCACATGCTACAGTTTAGGTGGTTTTGACAGAATGTTTTATCCTGCTGTATTAGAAGTCCCATTTTACTTTGCTTCAGAAAGCCTAGCAGTTCAGTATTTTGTACTGGTTTTGATGAAGCTTTTTTATTGTAACAAGAATTTTGGCAGGAAAAAAGCTTACAAAATAATGTTTCTCTCAATCCAGAAACAAATCCACACAGATGAGATATCCTCTTGAGAATATTAGCACTCCTCCTACAATTTCAGAGCTCTGCACACTATTGGTGTTTCTTCTTGACGTGATTCCTTTGGTAAGGCAACCTGAAGTTAACTGCTTCAAAGTCTTAAGAAACTTAAAATCAAATAAGTCATATTGTGATTATCTAAAAATAAAATAGGCAAATTGACTTATGTGTGCGTATCCATGCTACTGCCTGCAAAGCAGAGTTTTATGTGCTGATTTAGATATGGCTACCTGTGCTATTGCCTAGCAAAATAATTTTTTTTTTGTTTTTGCATTTTAAAATATGGTGATTCTATCAAAGGAATGAAAAAGTGTACCTTTTTGCTTCTCGGGTAAATAATTTCCTGGGACTTTTTGGTCTGTTAGCTGGCTGATATGTCGTAAGATTTTTAGGGTGTGATTGATAGAATCATAGAATTGTTTTGGCTGGAAAAGACATTTAAGATCATCAAGTCCAACCATTGACCTAGCACTGCCAAGTCCAATTCACTGTTCATCACGTAGAATGAAGAAAAAACAAATAATACTGAAGAAGTTTGTACAGTTCAACCATTCATGAACTGACTTTATCAGTCATTGATCAGTGTTGCTAGACAGCTGAGTAATATTATGTGATAACTATTTTAAACAATGCTTATTTATTTTAGGAACTCTACTCTGAAGTGCAGACTCAGTATCTTCCACAGATGCTCAGTTATATGGTGCAGTCTCTCCTGGAAAATATGGAAGCATTAGGTTTACCAGAACTCACTCATGCCTTAAAGACCTGTTTTAAGGTGCTTAGCAAAGTGCAAATGCCCCCTTCCTATTTGGACATTGAGACAGGAAGTGGAAATGGGGTAGGTGTTTTTCAACTACTCATAGATGTTTAAAATTCTTGGTGACATAACATTTTAAAATGCTATTTCTCGTAACTTAAACCTAGTTGATAACTGCAGCAATAAAGATTTTTGAAACTTACCTTCTCTGGCCCCTTCTAGATTCCTACCCAATGCCTTGTTATTCTTACTGAGTATTCAGTTCTGACTTGTTTGAATTATTTGTGACAGTGAATGAGTATAGTCTTGTCTGAAACTGGGGCTGTAATCCTGTGATCTTAATGGCTTTGAAAAGGCACTCGGGATCATGCAGTTGCTAAAGATTTGAGTTGCCAAATCAAGCCCAGCTTTACAGCTGGTTAGGTCTGCAAGGCTTTCAATTAATATTTTAGTTTAACACAATGTGGTATTATTTGTGTGCAAGAGACCATGATAGGGAATGAGGAATAGATGGCATAAAGCAGTCACACAAGCGCAGCCTGCCAAACTTTTGCAGTAGAACAAATACATGCATTTGACTAGAAATAATCCAACAGAAGTAATACCATTATAGTGATGAATTGATTTTAAAGAAACATTTCCATTTGCAAAGTATCTGTAGCTATGGATCTGTTGTTGTTTGAGTCAAGGTGTGAGGATTATACAAATGTTCGTTACGTTTTAAATGCAATTGAATTGACTGTTTACAGATAACTATGTCTCATGATTTTGTAAAAGTAATCTGTATCTCAATATTGCAAATACTAGGGGTTTTTTTTTCTGTCATTGCTGTTCCGCAGTGCCTGCCACAGTTCTACGCAGTTTAAAATGATCTACGCAGTGCCACTCTAACCACATTAATGTTTCTGTTTTAGAGCCCAGTGAAAAAGGAAAATGTGGACATAACCTTGGAGACTAAGTCTGTGCTGCAGGAGGAGGATGAGACTCCATTCCCTCCCCTGAAGTCAGAAGACAGTGGCATTGGTCTAAGCGCTTCCTCTCCAGAGCTCTCTCAGCACTTGGGGGTGCCAGCTGTGACCCTTGAGAGAGATGATGTCTGGAAGAAAGGGGGGAGCATTCAGAAGACTTTGTATTGCATCCAAGAGCTGGTTGCCAAGTTCTCCAGTAAATACATTTTTGGGGTGCAATTTCAAGAAACAAGTAATGAAAGCATCTCAGCAATGAATCTGAGTGGAAAAGAGAAAAAAGAGAATGGCTACAGGTTACCTGAAAGTGCTAGCAAGAAAAAGAGCCCATGGGATGCAAAGCAAATCACTGTACCTCAGTTTAAACAAATGCTTTCAGACTTGTTCTCAGTTCGAGGGTCACCGTTCAAGAACAAGAGTTCTAATCCTCTTCCTTCTGACCGCAACTCTGGTAATAAAAAGGAAAAGGAGGAAGAGGAGTGGGACTTCGAACAAGTGATGCTTGTCCTGGGACCCCTTAGAGTTGACTGCAAGGAAGCTTTTGCTGCGGCTTGTCACCTTTTGTTGGATTGTACCACATTCCCAGTCTATCTGTCAGAGGAGGAGATGGAACAGTTGTATCTCTCTCTCTTTCAGGTTCCTGGTAAGAAAAGATTCCTTTACTGGGCAACTTCAGCATTTGAGGATGCAAATAGCAGTGTGAGCTTGGCTATTTGCAAGACAAGTGACCAGGGCCAGTAGTAATGCCTTTTGACAGGGCTGAAGACAAGCTGCATGCAAGTTAAAGACATACCCACATCAGTATGTGTTTTGTGTCTTGCAGTTGAGGGACGATTTTTACCAAGCTTTTTAAATCCACAGTCTTTTGAAAGCTTTCACTACAAATCTTGTAGCTGAAGGGATGAAAAGACCCTTTGACCTAGAGAGCCTTGTGGCATGGTTCAGAATTTTCAGGAAATCCGTCCCCCCCACCCCTTGCCATCCATGTGTGTGTGTCCGTCCTCACCCCTGAAAAAAGGATGTGTTAGAGGAGGATGGGTGTAGATGGAAAACTGGCGCTCTAAACAATAACAGAATCAAAACCAGCTCTTTCTCTAACCCTCAGAAGTCAAAGGAGTCCAATGTAAGCTAACATTTAAAAATAATCTTGTATAAGTGGAGGGCCTGTTTGTTCTGGTATTCAAATTCATTAGCTTTAGCAGGAGTAGTTATTGACCTGAAGGCTAGTTGACAATATATGTTTGTAGTGAATGGAGAGGTGGGAAACTTGGAAAATTGGGTTTTCTCCTCACCTCACTACAAATTTCTGCTGTCTTCCTCAGCAAAGGGATGATATGCCCACCATCTACATGGGTGAGCTGTCTGCCTGACGTGGACGCTTTTGCATATTTGCC
This sequence comes from Balearica regulorum gibbericeps, assembly GCF_011004875.1. Taxonomy (NCBI): domain Eukaryota; kingdom Metazoa; phylum Chordata; class Aves; order Gruiformes; family Gruidae; genus Balearica; species Balearica regulorum. The sequence continues at coordinate 117,659,657 of NC_046184.1, forward strand.
GTGCCTTCCATGTGGTCAGCAATGTGGCTGAACTTAGAAGGCTTGTTTTCATAGTAGTGTTTCTTTGGAATATCATCCTAGGATTATAGAAGTTTATTTTCAAAATTCTTTTCAACTGCACACCCTGGAGAATACAGTAAGGTTTAAAGCCAAAAGGAGAGAACCTCTGATAATGAAGGTCTGGGTTGAATGTGATAAAGAAGTTTTCTGATGTGGAGAAGGAAGAGTGGTCATTTTGTTGTGGTAGTAAAGCAGTAAAAACATTTGGGTTTGAAGCCAGAGTTGTGAACTCATACTTCAGACTGTCTCCAGTCAAGTCTTAACAAAACTTTATCTGGTTATTCACTCAGGAGAGGCAAAGATGGCTTGACTTGATGTTAGCCATACCAGTTCCTTGTGTGCTTCATGGTTTCTGAAATGATATGCCTCATGGTACCCAAAAGAGCATCCTTGGATCACCAGACCTCTGTTGTTGTTTTTTTACAATGACAGCTGGAAAACAGCAGCTGTAAAAACTAGTTGTGAATAAACATAAACTGGAAAGCAGAAATCCACTAGTTACTGGGTTACTGGATTACTGAAGTCATGCAAGAGCTTTCTGCTGGGAGAAGTAGGGAAAAGAATGTAACTTGCTTTGAAGCAAGTCCCTTCTGAAGTACCAGATTTGATGATAACATGACAGTTGGATTTGGGCAGTCATTTTTGTTTCTTGGTCCTGTGAGCTTGATTGAAGAATTATTGAAAATATGTCCATAACCTTGAGATTATTCAAAAACTTTTTTCTCACTTATATTCTGAGGAGGTTGTGATGCCAGCTTCCCTCTGTGGCTGAAGTCCTTAATGACAATATGCTGTTGTGTGAATGACTGCTATGTTCAGAATGTGTCCATCTTCACACTGCTGGAGGTGATCAACCATTCCCAGTCACTGGCACTTGTGATAGAAGACAGAATGATGCGGTACAAAGTGTCTGGCCACAACCCCTTCTTTGGAAAGCTACAGATGGTTACCCTTCCTCCCATTGCTCCTGGAGTTCTAAAGATCATCTCAGATAAAACAGATTTCTACCAGGTGTCAATTTTCTTCTTCTTTTTTACTTCCCAACTACACTCTAAGGATGGGGTGGGAAAGCAAATGTTGTTGGCATGGATGTTTGCGGGAAGCATGTTTGTGTTGCAATGACACGTAGCAGTTTTTTGCTTCCACAGGCATTTAAAAGCCATTGCATTCTTCTTTGTGTGCTTCCCAACAGGATGTTCAGAAGTGGCAGGTTATTTTCAAATTGCTAGTTGTTTTTGTGCCCAAATTCTTGGGGGGCAGGTATAGTTGATTTCTGACTTAAAAGGTTTGGTTTCATTAGCTTGAAAGCTACACTTCAGAGAATTTTGATATCACTCTAAGTTTTCAGATAAGAGAAAATGTGAATAATAATGAGAACATCCTGTCCTCCTTGTTTTGACTATACATATTTCAAAGATGCTTTCCTTCTCCTGACCATTTATTGATAGTAGTGTTGGTATGAGGGTTGGTTCCAAGATTTTTTTCTTAATTATTGTTTCCAATGCCTGACACATGTACAGTCTGTTAAGTTTTGACCCAGAAAATAGAAGCAGAAATGCTTTTCTTAACTTCTGGTGCACGTACATTAGAACTACCTGTCCTACTAAGGTAGGAAAGTTGCATTCCTTTAGGTCTGAGTGTATGACCTGAATTCTTGCTCTTTGCTAAACTAAGACAATTTGGAAATCCTTTTTTGGTAATAGAGGGCATTTATGCAATGGAAAGCTTTTAAGTCAGGGAAGAAATGGCTGCTGTTATTATTATTATTATTGTTGTTATTATTATTATTTGTTGATATTTTCCCCTAGAGAGTAGCCTGTGTGCTCTGGAATCAGCTGAACAAAGAGACACGGGAGCATCATATTGCCTGTGTGGAACTGTTCTACAGGCTGCACTGCTTGGCACCATCAGCAAACATCTGTGAAGACATTATCTGTCATGCACTTTTGGATCGTGATAAAGTAAGTTCTGTATACACTGAAGCCCCTTCATCGCTGTAGAGTTGTTCCAGTGCTTCCCAGACTGCTTCCAGTTCCCTTCCACCACACGTCTTCATTCCCATGGTCCCTCTGTCTTCCAAGAGTCTGACAGATGCTGTCCGCGCCTTTACAATTCTCTGGGATTTATTTAGCATAGAACTACTACTAAACTTAATCCCTGTATACAAGCTCTATTAGTCAGTGCTGGAGCTTTTTTAGTTTCAGCCCAAATCATGTAGTATCTAAAAACTTGCAGTTTTTGTCAGTATTTCCAAACTGACCCAGCTACACCAATAACTCTAAAACCACTTTATTTTGTGTTGATTTTGTAAATTTTGAATTCTAACAACAGACTTTATTACCTTGTAATTGTATGTCAACATAATCTTGACCCTGTGTCCACCTTAGTATTTAGTTCTCATAATAAGTAAGTTGTGTTTTAAGGGAGCCAGTTATTAATTATTTTACTTGCCTAGTTTAATGACAGAACAGTTCTTTAATGACTTACAGTATAGTTGTTGGAAGTGCTTTGCACAATAAAACTTAAAACAGCCACCTTCAGTCTTAGGTGTTGTTTTCATATCTTTACTTTTGCAATTTTGAAACTTAAAAGTTTGGAATCTTTTAAAAGCTTTCAAACAAAATTACCAATAATAAACACTACATAATATACCAATGTCTTCCCATTTGTCATCCAACTTTTAAACTCCCTAAAGCCAAGGCAAGACTAAGATGTTTGTACACGAGAGTCCTGAAATACATTTTTGGTATATTGGCATGACTTTTTTTTGCTCCTACAACACTGTGGCTGTTAAGTTTTGTTTGTGCATTCATGGATACGTGGCATTTTGGTTTGGTCTACTGCAAAACAGAAAAATGCTCTAAGACTACCTGAGGAGGCTAGCAGTCATCTAAACAATGACTGTTGTTCTGCTGGAGGTTTAAAAATCACTAAAACTTTACTGGGCAATAAATGCTGCAAAATATATGTATCTGTCTTGTTTCCTTGCAAAGGGGACAAGGCTGGAAGCACTCTTCAGATTCTCTGTGATGTGGCATCTGACCAGAGAGATCCAAGGCAGCAGAGTGACTTCTCACAATCGGTCCTTTGATAGGTATTTTCCACTTCCACTGGTTTAGAGTTACATTTATATATTTAACTATATTGTGCTTTGTTCTGTTCTTTTTTTTCTGAGGTGGGAAAAAGTTCTCTGTAGTGAGAACAAAAAATGAGCAAAAGGAAGATCTACAACTTTCTTGCACGATTACCTTTGCAAAGCACTCTGTGTGCATGGCGTGCTTTCTGGTGTGAAGGAAGTTTCTGTAAAAATAGAAAGAGCTTCATATATGAAGAGTAGCTTGCAGACAAGTTTCTGCATAGCAGACTTTTTTTTTAATCTTGGAGTGGGTTAGATTTTTTTTTTCCGAAAGAAAATAGAACCAGCTACTTGTGAAAAAAAATTAAAAAATTTAGGTTTACTTCCTATTTATGAGATCGTAACCTTTGTATAAAATGAGATAAAACCATTAAGTCTTTCTAAATAAATATGTGAAATAACTTTAAAGTACACTGCTCTTCTAGAGTGTGAGTATCTGTATGGCCTTGCTTCTACAAATGCATGTGTACTTGACCTCAACTCAGGAAAATGTGCATGATCAAGCTATTGTTAGCAGACATGAGCCACTGGGGTGCTTACTTGAACATGCACTGTGTCTGTTCCCTGCCACTATTTTGTTGTTTGCATTAACTTTTTTAGGCATTTCAATTGTACTTCTTCGTTCTGATTTCTCCACTCAGGTCTCTGTTTGTGGTACTGGACAGTCTCAATTGTTCAGATGGCGCAATTGGTGCTGCAGCACAGGGCTGGCTGATCCGTGCTCTTTCACTTAATGATGTTGCACGGATTCTTGAACCAGTCCTGCTGCTGCTGCTTCATCCAAAGACACAGCGCACGTCCATCCACTACATCAAACAGAAAAATTCAGCAGGTAAAACTGTGCTTGGACTGAAACTGTAAGTGCTAACATAGCATTGCATACTCCTGAACACCTACTGAAGGTAGTCTTTGAAGTGCCACGGCATCATAGTACCCTGAGTTGTCTTTTATGAGTTCCATAGATTCCTCTTCATCCAAGTACCTCGAGTGATGCCTAAAACAGAGTTCAGGAGTAAGTCATGCTAGTTGAAGGCCTAATGATCATTTCTATTACGGTGGCTGCACCTACACTGTTGGTTTGGATTGCTCCCTGCTTTGCTCTGGGATCTTGTCCCACACTTCTCATTGCCATTCCCAGACGATCTACACTGCATGTGTGTGCACTGTTCACAGGATCCCTTCTCGAGCAAAACTAGGTCTGCAACCAAATGAAATCCAGGAGCAGTTTGGTGACTATGTCAGTCCAGGAACTGTTCCAGCAGGCAGGATGGACAGGCAAATCTCACTCTCTCCACCCAGTCTTGCCCCAGCACACCATGCACCCTCATACCACGTTTCTTTATTCAGAATACTTTTTGTTAATGATTCCCTCAGCATCATGTTAAAATAATGAAGCAGGTTGTGAGGAACATCTTAGTGTTTAGGGCACACCACACACAAAAAAAATCCCCACCCTAATTCTACTAACTTCTAAAAATTAAAATGTCTTTGTCCAAAGATCCATCTTGATTCAAGAGGACAGCTGAGCCCTTGAGGCATATGTCTTGAGGTATCCCAGAGCTAGGACATAGAAGCAAAGAGAGATGTTTGGAATTGAAGATGACCCCTAGCCACCCACATTTAGGAATGTGGCAGGGTGTCTTTACCTTGACAGGCTAAATTTGACAGCTGGAAGATGTCCCTTTTAAGACCTGTAATGAGAACCACTGTGAACCATGTACAATCTGTATGTCAAATGTAGAACAGACAAGTGTGACAAAGACCTGTGGGGAGCAGCTGAGGAAGACTGAAACAGGTATGGAGCCAGGGTTCGCTCCAAGTGCAGAGTCCTGTGAAGGCTGGGAAGTCTGTTCAGGTTTGGGATTGCTGGGAGTGGTATGGATATGAGACACTCTGCACTATTTGGCCCAAGTAGCCAAGGTGGTTTCCTGGAGCAGAGCAGGAAAACACTGGAGAAGTGTCGAGTAGTTTTGTGTAAAGAAACTTCCGTGTCACCCGTCTGTCTCATTACTGTTAACCTAGCTGTTGGCTTGCCTAATTGTTTTTCTGTCTTGATTGGCACATAGTTAGGTAGCATCCAAAGAGACATGTTAATTAGATGCTATACAGACACAGAGCTAATATATTGCTTCTTTGTTCCACAACATGTAATCAAGGAAAACATCATTAGCTCATAAACTGAAAAAAAAAACCAAAACCAACCACCACAGAATTCCTCTGTTGCAATCCTTCCCATTTTCCTCCTGATCTCAGCAAACGTTTTATGCTCAGGAAGCATAAATAAAAGTTGTCACATCTAGGGAGTCATAGCATAAGAGAAACAGCATGTGCGTTATGTTTTGACCCTATTCTCTTGAGCTTACAGTAGGTTAGGACTGCTCTACCACTTCAAAAAAAAAAAGATAATTCTTGCCTTAACCCAGTTTTTTGTTTAGCTCCACTTGTTACAATTAATAATAGACTAGAGCAGAGTAGCTTTTTAACCTTTTTTCCTCTTATAATGATTTATTCAATATAAAGCATATTGTGTGAAATACACAATTATATGCTCTTTTTGAAAAGAAAAAAAAATAATTTTTTTTTCAGAAGATATACGCGATTGGCTTTGCAAGAAAAAGGCCTCTTTGAAAGAGTCTGGCATCTCTGAGAGCAATTTTGAGGAAAACCTCCCGTTCAGCCAGTTTACTACCGTGGACAGAGAAGCAATTTGGGCAGAAGTGGAAAAAGATCCAGAGAAGGCAGAGTTAAAAACTGAACAGTCTGAAAACGATGGCTTTTGTAATCCAGTAACTTCACGTGAAGCAGATGGTGACCAAGACAACAGTGAGCACACAGAATCAGCAGACACCAGCACAGGCCATGACAGTGAAAATACGTCCTCTTTTTCTCCTTCTCTGGACCTGCAAGAAATAAGCAATGAGGACAATGACAGTGGTGCAACTGATGGCAAAGAGACCACAAACCATGTGACTTCTCTCAATGCATTCCTTCCTGAAAGCTCCAAATCCAATGTAGCGCTAAACCTTGTGCGTGCTGACTCTGAGAGGACTCAAGCATCAGAGTCTCTGTCAAGCGATGAAGAGGTGGACTTGGAGCTCCAGGAAATTACCCATTCTAGGTTGCTCAAGCAGCAGAAGGAAAAACAGGAGATGATTGAGGCTCTGTTCAAACACATGCTGTTATATTTGCAGCCTTATGATTCTAAGAGGGTATTGTATGCTTTTTCTGTTCTGGAGGCAGTGCTTAAAACAAACCCTAAAGAATTTATTGAAGCTGTAGCTAGTACAAGTATGGATACCAGCTCCACAGCACATTTAAATCTTATTTACAATCTCTTAGCTCGCCATCAGGAGGCTCTTGTAGGGCAGAGTTTTTATGGCAAGCTTCAGACTCAGTCCCCAACCATGTGTCCCCATTCTCTTCTAATAGAATTGCTCACTTACCTCTGTCTCAGTTTTCTGCGCTCATATTATCCATGCTACTTGAAGGTCACACACAGAGATGTGCTTGGCAACAGAGATGTTCAGGTAAAAAGCGTGGAAGTCCTGATTAGAATGATGACCCAGCTAGCTACCATGGCTAAGGCAGCAGAGAATAAGAACGTGGAGTTCATACGCAGTTTGCTAGGAAGATGCAAAATTCAGGAGTTTGTTCTTCTTTCTTTGTCTGCGTCTATGTATACAAGTCAGAAACGGTATGAACTGCTTATGGCAGGTGGGGTTAATAATGTTCCTGAAGAAGAACTCTTTGAAGAGAGCCTAATCAATTTTGGGCATGATCAGATATGGAGCGAACACCCACTCCAGATTGAGTTGCTGAAGCTCTTGCAGGTATTGATTGTCTTGGAGCACCATCTTGGACAGACTCATGAGGAGCAGGAGAATCAGCCAGACCTCTCTAAGGAATGGCAGCAGGCTCTTAATTTCCAGCAGGCTATTGGTGCAATGCAATATGTCTATCCACACCCAATAACTTCACAGGGATTATTCGTCTCTGCCGTGGTTAGAGGTTTGCAACCAGAGTATGGCTATGGGATGCATCCCACTTGGGTAGGCTTAGTCACATGTTCCCTGCCCTATTTTGGGAAGTCTTTAGGCTGGACTGTGGCACCGTTTGTTGTACAGATATGTAAAAACCTGGATGAGCTTGTCAAACAGTATGAAAATGAAGCTGTGAAGACATCTGCAAAAACATCTGCAAGGTAAGAGTCTGCAGTGTGGGATTTGTTATGCTGAAAAGTTCCCCTTACTACAGAGTAGTGCATAGTAACTTACTGGTTTAGTGTTGTAGCTCCCAGAGTTTGATCCTCAAACCCTGCTGCACATGCAGCCATGTGTCCCCTGAGCCCAGGTGAGGTGGAGGCAGTATCATTGCAGCAGGGCTCCGTGAGGTTGGAGGAAGAGAGGAAAAGGGACCAGCAGCATGAATGACCAGCAGCTGGGATACTCCATGTCCCCCTCTGCCTGCCATCCAAGTAAAAAAGCAGTTCCCAGTTTTGACGTGACTGAGGATTTTGGAGAACTAATTGAAGAGAGACACCCTGGAGAAGAAAAATGCAGTGAGCTTGTTCAGAGCAGGCAGTAAGTGAAAGGAGTAGGGGAAAAATAACTGAACACTAGAAATTTATGGTCAGGTGGGGAATAATATTCTAAAAGATCTAGACAAGGAAACGGGGTTGTCCAAGCATAATTTCTGCTGGAACTTTTAGTCAAGGATAAACTACATGGCCTGTTAAGCTTTTTTTTTGGTTTTTTTTTTTATTCCCACCCCCAAAGCTTTACTTCTAAAAGAGAAAATGTTACGCCTGATTACCCACTAACCCTTTTGGAAGGTCTGACAACGATTGGTCACTTCTGCCTTCTGGATCACCCTAATCAGACTAAAAAGGTAAATGTTTAATGCCTACCACTCACTCAATGTCTCAGCATCAGTTCATCAAAGTATGCATCCTTTTTTCATTCCGAGGTGAATATAAGTAGTAAAGCAGTGCTTGTATGAGAAGATAACTTTAAAGAAGCCTCATAGCACACCAAAAGCAGTGAATTAAGTAAAAGTGTGAGGGAGGGGGAGTGAACTTGATTTTTTTATTTGAAGACAGGAAAGTTAATATTAAGCAGATGTTCATGGTGATCTTAGTCAAACAAATATTAGTCCTGTGTAGCTTGTCTACAGTTGCTCTGTCGTTAACGAGGTCTTCTATTTCTCTTGAGTTGATAACATGCTCATGTGTTCTCTACAATTTTTATTCCTGTAACGTTTGTCAGAAGAAGATGTTATCCTAGTAATTTCCTAGATAAATCAATTCTCGCTGTGCCAAAATAGTGAACAGCAAATTGAGTAGACTCTAATAGCAGCAGTATATTTCAGAAATAGAATGGTGGAATTATTTTTAAAGTAGTTATTACAAAAGTTGACTATAATTCTCCTAATTATAGAATAAGAACAGTCATTCTGTGGTGCATAATATAATATATTTTAATATCAATATTTTGGGGTTTTTTTAGTCATCATGTTTAGCTGAACCTACAAACCTGAGAAACGCTAGGAATGCCATTTTGGAAGAATTGCCTCGCATTATTAATACCATGTCTCTTCTTTGGAGTGTTATAAAAAGGGAAGACTCTCAGAAAAGACCACCTGACTTCTTTGGAACAACCAAAGGCTCCTCTTCGGTCTACTTTAAAGCAACCAAAGTAGGAGTTCATTTAAACTGCTGTGTATCTCATCATCCCTATCATCCCCTCCCTCACCAGTGCATTTTACGTAGAGTTCATAGGAATAATTTTGCCATTGGGCCACATGAATGATATTGGGCCACGAAGAATTTTTTAAGAACTCTCATGAGCTACAGATTTGCACAGTACCGACCTACAGAATTAGATTTTTCCCTGTTCTTTTTGCCCATCTGCACCTTTACCTGATCTGTTTAATGTTTTGCTTTTTCTGTGAGCTTCTATTAATAGCTGCTGTAGAGCCAACCACCTCTGAATTGTCTGCACCTTCCGCAGGCCGTGGAACATACACCTGAAGGAATAAAAATACTAGGCTTTTCCCTTCTTCTGTGGATATTGGTAAATCATAGTAGTGAAAATATCTGTAGGAGAAGAGAGAATATAACGTAAAAAGTTATTTTTTCTATTTTGCAATCTGTTTTCCAACAAATGTGCCTTCCATCTGTAAGAAGGATACACTAACTCATAAATAGTCAAAACTAGCCTGACTGCCAAGTACATAAAGAGATTCTTTTGTTGTTGTGTATTTTCTGATAGTCTTGGGAAAAGGAAGAATGTTTTACAGACTATGAGATAGCCTTTGTCTTACAAAGTTTAGCACTGTTATTTTTTTCCCTTCTATAGACATTAAGAACTAAAATACTGGACTTCATGAATCCATTGACAGCACAACTTGGAATCCAGCTGATGGCAGCAATTGCAGCAGTGTGGAATAGCAAGAAACCTCATAGGAATCAAAGTAAAATCAAGGTGAAACTAAAGAAAGGCACCCTTAGTTTTCCAGTGTAAAGGCAAATGTTACATTTATATGATTGGTTTGAAACTATGGGCTTGTCTATAGATTCTTTGGAGTTTTTTACATGTGACAACGCAAGCCACTGAAAAATCTGAAACGCTCTTATTTATACATAATTCCACAAAGCATCAGGACTACGATTAAACATAAATAAGCAGTCAAATAAAAAGGACAATGTGGCAGTTTAAGTCTGATAGTAGTAGCCATTTTTTTTGTTCAATACTGGATTGTAATCTTAGGGTTGCAACTTGCCAATTATATTTTAAAGACCTTGAATCAGTTCCATTTCCAGAAAAAGGTTAGAGTTGTAGTATTCTCTGGAACAAAACATTTATTTGGAGTAGAACACCTCTTTCTTTTCTGCTTTCATTTGAACATAATGAAGTTGTTTCCATGAAGGCATTGGGAGAAGATCTGTATGTAGCAAATTGTTGCATGCTTGATCTAACTTGTCTAATTTAAGTTTTGTATAAATATTGATGTTTGAGTAGTCACACAAAAAGCTGTTTTTTCAACTTCATGTTTTGCATGGTACAGTGATCTGAGGGTTGTGGTTTTCGTTTTGTCAGATTCTTCCAGTGGCTACTGCATCTCAGCTTATTCTTGTGGACTTAATATGTGCACTTAACACATTGAAAATCGACACTATATTACATCTAGTGAAAGAGGTAGTCAAGAAACCATCACAAATCAAGGGTGAAGAGGTAATCATGAAGATAATTCCATTTTCTTAATATATTCTCCTCTGGATCTATTCCAATGTGTCTTCTAAATATTGTTAGAAGGGAAGTTTAGGGTTGTTTTTTTTTAAATGTATGGTTCCCTTTTGCTCCTGAATAAGTTATGTTTTCCAGAATGTAGGTTTCTGTGTCTTGATCTGTCAATGTAAGAGATTCTTCAGAATATTTTGCTAGAGAAGTTGCTGATAATGAAAAGGTGTGGGGTCCTCCAGTACCAAAGGTGCTGACAATATTCATAAAGCTGCTGCAGATATTCAACTCAGTGACGTGGGTTTTTTTCTACCCTTATCTGAAAAGTTAGAAATACTTCCCATTGAGTCTGCTATCTTCCAATTGGCTTTTGAGGAAAAGAGTTTTGCCAGTATGCACACTACTGTAGGAGCTCCTACGGGTCTGAATAAACTGTAGCAGATATTCCAAAGTAATGTGACTGCTTCTGAGCTAGGATCCTCTATTAAGCTCTGAATTCCCACATACTGCTGTGTAGATAGTTTTATCATAGTTGGTCACCTGTTGGAGTACCAATGGCTTTTAAGAAGGGTGTATTAATCATTGCACAGAAGTATTTAAGAGCTTGGACCTTCTTTTTTTTTCTGATGGCAAATAATTGCGGGTTTGCTTTTATTTTTCAGAAATCTTCTCTTGTAGATATTCCAGTGCTGCAGTTCAGTTATGCTTTCATTCAAAGGTAATCCAGTCATTATAAAAGAGAATTTTCAGTTTGACTCCAGTTAGGATAACAGCCAGCATCATTATTTCTGCTTTACTTTGATCTTCATGTCACAATGTCACAGAACACCTTTATGTAGGAAATGGTTATTGCCGCTTCATTGTTAAGTAACAGGTAGAAACAAAATAACTGGGCCATGACATTATGTTCCATTGATCTGTTGATAACACCAGTCTGAAAGCCTCACTTCGTACTAATAGAGCAACATACTTCAGGCATCTCATTAGCAAGATACTTGTGTAATTTCTTATGATCTTTCTCTTTATCTCTTCTATGTTGCCAGATGAGTGGATAGGGAGCTTCTAAATTCAACAAAACTGCTATGGCTGCAGTCTGGGCTGGACATGTAGTGGATCAGGCAGTTGATTGGAAGTCCTCCTTTTAATCAAAACTGTTCTTCACATACTTGGCTTTTCTTATATGGAAGCCTTGGGATATATCAGACTGTACAATATGCTGTATGCAATAAGCTATGGAGATAAAGTAAGCTGGCATGCAATGGAGCGGTTAGCTAAACTTTATTCCTTTTCTTCCCCCTGAAGACCCAGCCCTCTTGCAGTGCTGGCTGGCATACTGCATGTGCTGCTAGCATTTACTGATGTCTGCATATTGCCTGTGTTGCTGGGTATTTATACCATGTTATTGGATCAGTTGGGAAGGGGCAGGATCTAAGGGACTGATCTTGATGAAAGCTTTTAGGCCATCAAGGTAGACCATGTATGTTGTTCTTTTTTTTCCTTAACTCTAACTTCAGACTTGGGTGTGTTTTAGTATTGTTGGTTGGTTTTTTTTTTTGGCAGACTGCCTGTCTCAGCCTTGCAGGAGAACTTCCAGTCCTTATTAGGACTTCTCAAAGAGTCTGTGCAGTTGAACTTGGCTCCTCCTGGACACTTTCTTCTTCTCAGGTACTGCGTAAGAGAGAAGAAGGTTTATAGATGCATTGAGTAGACCTGTCCAGTTACTAACTCAGAGTGAATTGATTTTCCCACAGTACTCTGAATGACTTTGTGACTAGGACACCTACTCTAGAAAACAAAAAAGACCAAAAAGACTTGCAGGTACCGCGTATGCATGTATACCTTTTAGTTCATAAATCTGGCACTGTACATCTAAGTAAAAGTGGAGATGGCCTGATCTGTACTTTGCATCTGAATTCACCTGTGCTTTTAGAATGTGTGAATGTGCATCCACACAATTTGGCTTAGGCTTGGTAAATATGGAAGACTCAAATATGAGAGACATGATGCACAGAAAGTTGCTAACAAAATTTTGTCAAAAATGCGTGAAATTGCAGTGGTAACTATAGACTTTTCAAAGCTGTTTTTCTTGAGTAATTTTATGATTTTTCTCAGAATTTAAATCATAACATAAGTGTGATATCATGAGTTCATGTCATATATGTAAGTATTGAAATCTCAAAACTCTCTAGGAAAATTAGTAGCGTAATTATCCTTGAAGCTCATAGCTATGTTTGGCAATGTAAATGACCATCAGCTCGCCTTTTTTGTAAAGAAGGGGTTGAGTAGAGCAGGATTCTCTTCCTATCCTGGTTGTGATTTCAGCAGAACAGTTTAAGCACTACCTATGTGAGTGCAGTTTTGGCTCTGAGCCAACATACTGCCACATTTGAGGTGAGACAGTGTTATAGTTATAGTACTTTTGTGTACCAACAGAGAAAGTGAGTCTCCACTTCTGCTTCAGAGACTTGCCAGCAAAATGACAATGATGATAAAAAGACGGTTTTGCCACCTTACTATCTTATAGCCTCTTCACAAGTGACCTCTGCTTTGCTTTGGATACTTGGGATTTGGTTTCATTAGAGTGACCAGCTTTTCAGTTCACTGGGAATTAAATATGCTGAAGTGTGACTATGCACATAGTTTCTTGCTACGTCTTGTTAACCCTAATAGAAAGACCTAAATATGAACAGATGGATTGCCATGAAAAAAACACCCTGTCTCATTTAATGCTCTGCCTCACTTAATGTTCTCCAAATGTAAAAGGAATAAAAAGGAACATTGTTCAAAACAAGAAAGGCATTGGTATACCATTTCTGAGGGGCTGAACAATTCAGATCATGTCTTTGACAGATGATAGATAATGTGTAAAGTGTGGCAGGACTGATGCCACACTGATACTATGTTAATAGTAATGGTTGCGTGGAAAATCATGACTAAAACCTCCTAAGCTGACTTAAATTTTTTCCTCCTTCTCATTTTCTTGCCTGTTCTTATTTGAAGTGAGCAGTAGTTAGTTCTCTTGAGAGCACAGATAGTTAAATCAGAGAAGTATTTATGTTTTTAAGATAAAAGTATTTACTTCTGATCCTCCTGACACGTTCCATATAAAAAGGACTTTGCTGGATTGGCCAAGTGACGATAGCTTTCATCTGATGCCACATTATCTGGTTATGTTATAGGAAGTGACCCAAAAAATCTTGGAGGCTGTAGGGACTGTTGCTGGTTCTTCTCTGGAACAGACTAGCTGGCTGAGCCGTAACTTAGAAGTGAAAGCTCAGCCTCAGATTTTACCAGATGACTTCAACATTGAAGACGTGAATGGTAATGTGGTTTTGTCTGACTTTCTGCTGCTTTCTCTCTTCTGCTTAAGTTAGTGAAGAGTACAAGGTGTTCAATAGTGTGTAGTTTGCATGAGATAGGAGTAATACAGACAAAAATAACCCCCCAAAAATGCATTCTTCTCTAATAACAATGTCAGCCTAAGAGGGTTTAGTAAATACCTGCAGATTGTGTGTAATACAGAGGAAAACTCACTGCAGGTGCATGCAATACATGGGACAGAACAGCATGGGGCATGAGGTATGGCGTTGTGGCAATATGCCCAGAAGCATTTCACTGTAATACCAACATGTAAATAACAGTTCTGTTTGGGAAGAAAATTAGGAAACAGCAAAATTTAAACATGTCTGAAGGGAAAACTAAATTATGTTGCCTCTTTTAGATACATCAGTGGTACCATCATCAATGGTTTCTGCCTCTGCTCCTTCAATATACAGCGTCCAAGCTCTTTCTCTCCTTGCAGAAGTAAGTAGGAACCAGTTTTGTAGTTGCTGCTCTTATCTGTGGGGTGGTTGTTTATTGATATTATTGAGCAGAGGAATACATTAGGTTTTTCTGCTAGATTAAATGGGAACTTAAATCTTTATTGAGGCATCCCATGTGCACACACATTCCAGCCTGAAATATGGCATGCTTTCCCCTTTTGTCAGGAATACTAACGAGAAGTTTAAAGAGACGTTCTTTTCATTTTTAAGGTTCTCGCTTCTCTTTTGGACATGGTTTACCGCAGCGACGAGAAGGAGAAAGCTGTGCCATTGATTTCACGTTTGCTTTATTATGTATTTCCTTATCTACGCAACCACAGGTGACTTCTCTTTCTGCACGTGTGATTTTTCTGAAGTCTTATTTTTTTGACCACACTGTAAGGCTTTTGCTTTTTCTTCTGTTTGTCCTCTCCCCTGTTTCCATTCTAATAAGGTAGGAGCTGTATTTCTCCCAGGAACTGAAACCTTTTATTATTTGAGCAAGGTAGGAGCTGTATTTCCCCCAGAAACGGAAACCTTTTATTGTTTGAGCAAGGTAGAAGCTGTATTTCCCCCAGGAACTGAAACCTTTTATTGTTTGAGCTTTGTGACAGCTGTTTCTGTTTGGCTGTAGGTGTTCCTCCCATGTCAGTTTTTGGCCTTTACTTAAAGCTTCCCTTACTGTGTATGGCAGGGAATGGAGAGAGGCTGTGGGATGGGGCAGCAGAGCACTGGGCAGATCACAGGACCCATCGTGGAGCAGGAAGAGTGCAGTATCTCCCTATACTCCGCCTAGTTTTTCAGCAAAAAAGCATAGGTGTAGGAGAGATGGATAATACGCTCTGTCAGCTGAACAGGGATGGGAGGAGGGAGAGGAGAACATTTCCTTGCTGAGGGAATTTCCTTTCCATCTTCCAGAGCCTTATCAGTTGGTCCTGGGTCCTCAGCCTTCCTCACGCCTCTCTCCCCACCTTTCTCCCAGTGCTATTCACAGATCTCTTAGAAAGCAAATCCTCCATTTTTTTTTAGCAGTGCTCTGCCAAGTGGCAGGAAGCAACCCTCCCCTTCTCTGCTCACCCCAGTTCCATTTTTCTGAGTTGCAGCTGCTCCTGCTGTAGCTGTCATCAAGCTTCCCCTCCTCCTGACTACTACCTTTTGGCTACTACGTTTTTCTGAGCGGAACAATCTATACTGAGGTGTGGGAGAGCATCGACCACAGCTCATGGCTTTTTGGGGGGAGTGGGGATTGTCTCAAGTGTTAATTAGATGACAGTCAAAACCACCAGCCAAGAGCAAAAAAGGGTATAGAGGGTCAGGGAAGATATAACCAGGCATGCCTAAAAGGGATGATGGGTTGAGTGTCACTGGGAAGCAAGCATTATAGCCAGCAAGCCCCAGGGTGCAGCAGGGTTTGAAGACATTTCCATGCTCCCTCTCAAGGGGAGTGGATTAAAAATGATGCAGAGAAATTTTGGGAAGCTATTCTTTTCTATTCATTATGTTAGTGCATTTCCCATTGTATCTATTACAGTGTTTTCTGCCTACTTCACCCCTAACCAAGTCAGTCAGATTCTTGATGTATGGAGTGTGTGTTACTCTTGTTGACCGGGGCATATACCATCATGCACATGCATCCGGTGCCCTCACCATGTGCAGCAGAGATGGAAAACCCTGCATACAGCCACCACTGAAACTGTTCCTGGGAATGCTAGCATCATGCTGCTGTGCTTCACCTGCTGCGAGCCAGCAGCTGCACGATGAAACACTCGTTCCATCTCTGCCCCATGTGTGGAAACAGCACAGTTAAAATTGACTTGGACACCACTGCTGCCAGGATGTCCTTGTGAACTGGCACAGGGAATAGATCTTCTCAATGTAAATGAAGGTCTGAACACCAGCAGTCAGCCAGCTTTTTTTTCTTGTAAGGAAGATACTACCATGCCCTTTGATCTGAGACTTGTTCAAAAGACATGAGTATCAGAGTCCCAAGTGGAACCACACCTGTAGTGGAGACAGGCAGTACTGCGCTGTGATATGTCTAATCTGAAAATACCTCCCTAAACCAGGTACACCGGAAATGCGAAGACCTTCAGCACAAACTATTTTGATCTGCTGCTCTGAGTTATGAGCTAATGTAGACATAGCCTATTACTGAGAGAATTTGGTTAGAAGTTCTGGGGAACTCCAGAGTTTATTTTCTGGTTACATAAACTTAACTTTTTTATATATATTTATCGTTTTTGTTCTCTTCCCCCAGTGCCTACAACATTCCTAGTTTTCGTGCTGGTGCTCAGTTGCTCAGCTCATTGAGTGGATACGCCTATACCAAGCGAGCCTGGAAAAAAGAAGTTCTTGAGTTGTATATGGATCCAGCTTTTTTCCAGATGGACACTTCATGCACTCAGTAAGACATGAGATCGTAGCAGTCCAAGATTCTATTCTGAATTTGCAAAGAGAGGTTTTAAAGGAGAATGGCTAATATTAGAAATAAAATTCTGTTTGATACTTTCTTATGGAAAGTAATAATGTTAAAAATGGGTATCAATCACTAATTCTACTAAATACATTATAAGCACTTAAGTTTTCATTATTGTGCATAAGAATAAACTTGTCTTATGCTGATAGTCCCCTTAGTGATTAGGTAGCTGCACACACTAGAGCTGGAGGACCTAGAATGCAATATGTGTTAAACTAGAAAAGAGTCTGCACATTGAATACTGTTTGGAAACTGTTTCCTTGTATGAAATGTTTGACAAAAATCTTTTCTAAGGTGAATCTATACCAAAGTTCTATCTGGTTATCTAATTCCTTCTATATCTTATTCAGTTGGAGATCCATTATTGATCATCTTCTAACACATGAGAAAACTATGTTTAAAGATTTGATGAGTAAGTATCAGCTACTGATAACTTATTTCTACATTAATTTGAAATTTATTTGCATTTGAGCTTTTGGGTGCATTTTTAATATACTAATGTAGCAATAAAATGCAGACTATGCTGTGTCTGCATAATTGACTATATTGCCAACTTTATTCACAGTTAAAAGCTGTGCTAAGTTAATTCCGTATTTTGGTCATGTCTAAAACACTCCATAAGTATTTATTTTAGTTCTAGGAATGCTAATGTTGGACTCCTGCATTCACATTTTGCCATCATTTTAAGTTGCTGAATTGTGACCTTTTGCAGCTGTCCCCTGTTAGAAAGCAAGGCGAGTTTGGCTAACTTTGCAGGGGTCTGTATACTGCCATGGAGCTGTGGGAATGTGGTGCACCAGTAGAGTAAACCTTTGAGCAATATGCTCTGACCTCTAATTCAGGCTTGAGGAGAGTGTAAAAGAAAGTGGGAGAAGGGATGGGATAGAACCCCTTAAATTTGCATGGAACTTCAAAAGAAAAAGCAGCTTTAGTCTCTTTTTCAGATCTTTGAAAAGAATATTTGAAGGGTTACAGCGCGAGACTAATTCGTAATGTACATTTTTTTAACAATATATATATATTTTAAACTTATCTCCTCTTTTTTCTCAGTAAGTCTTAAAGCTTTGAGATCACTCTTCTGTGGATAAGAGGGGAAAATTCATGCACAGAAACAAAGGGAAGAGACAGGGCTTTAAAATAGTGGACAGCCTCATTGGAGCTGCCTTGCTTGTTTCATATAATTTTCCTGCTAGCCTGAGAAGATCTGGATCAACACCAATTTATTATTCCAATTACTAGACCTAAAGAGAGGTTTTTTTCTTTTTAAGATTTCAGGACATAGGAATTATCTTCAGCCCAAAACACAAGAAGTCTTTAAATGGTAGATAATTCTTATCTCTGTTACAGATATGCAGAGCAGCGCCTTAAAACTGTACCCAAGTTTTGAGCAAAAAGCAATGTTGTTGAAGCGGCAAGCTTTCGCTGTCTTTAGTGGAGAGATTGACCAGTATCATCTCTATCTTCCCTTAATACA
The DNA here is from genome assembly GCF_011004875.1 of Balearica regulorum gibbericeps. Taxonomy (NCBI): domain Eukaryota; kingdom Metazoa; phylum Chordata; class Aves; order Gruiformes; family Gruidae; genus Balearica; species Balearica regulorum. The sequence continues at coordinate 117,677,844 of NC_046184.1, forward strand.
AGGTAAGATTGGTGATTTCACCTGTTTTTTTTTTTTCAGCTGTAACACATTTGTAAATTGTGTAAGAAAGGAATGTTACCTATTTTTGAACATGTACTTCCATTTTTCAAAAGTTCTTAATAAAATTGATGATGCTGTGAATCTCTGAATTCATACAAATAATCAATCTCATTAAGAGGGAGACAGGAATCTGGGTTCCAAAGCCTTTGGTCTTGAAATAAAACTGGAAACATGATTATTATGTGGCAATCTTCCAGCCACTCTCGGGCTGTTGTTGTTCTCCTTAAATGTCAGGTTTGACAAAATTTTGTCCAATATAAAACCACCATGTCTTCACACTTTTTCTGAATCACAATTTTGTTAATAGAGTGCAAGGAACTCAACCCAAAACTGATGATAGAGTGCAAATTTTGTTTTGCCACCTTCAATACTTTTTACTTCCCTGAACAACACATGTTCAGGAAAATACAACTCTCTTTTTCTATTTGTTTGCTTGTTTACTTTGTGATATTTATTTCAGAACGACTGACTGAGAACCTCCGTATTGGGCAGACTTCTATAGTTGCCGCACAGATGTTTCTCTTCTTCAGAGTTCTTCTGTTAAGGATTTCTCCTCAGCATCTAACTTCATTGTGGCCAATTATGGTAACTGAATTGGTAAGGAATAAGTAGTAATTTGAAACTAATTAGTGTGTGTTTTTTCCCATTCCACCTTTTTCTTCCTCCCAAATACACCCCCCCTGTTTGAAAACAGAAATGTTTTCATAGTTTTACATTAGTCTGATAATTTGGGAAAAGAATTGACATTGTCATTAGGAAATACTTTTTCGATTAATCCTGTTGTTGTTGCTAATATAATCTCTTGCGTGATTTGTTAATTTGCGGCAAGTCATGAGAGTAAACTAAGAGTCTGTGGTTGCTTCTACTATGTGAAGCATCTCTTCTTTTGTGATTGAGTTGTATGAACGTTTCAGCACCCTCATAAATAATTTCTTTCATTAAAGATTCAGACATTTTTGCAGCTGGAAGAAGATTTAGCTGAGGACGATGAACCATCAAAGTAAGAATTACCATTTGTCTCACTGAGGACTTGTAAAAGGTGGTAACAATTGTGCTTGTTCTGTATCTGCAAATTTGCAATTATTTAATTAATTAATTCTCTGGGATAGGGAGGAGACAACAGGATTTTTTTGTTATTGCACTTGTGTATTTCTGGTAGTGATGAATCAGTTTGGGATTTTTTTTCAGCAGCTAAAGTAGTGATATGTTCAGAAAACACAAGTACTACTTATTAGTTGCATTCAAAAATAGAAGAGATTCTAAGTCAGCATTTGAGTATTTTAGCATGTTGATGTTTTTTCTGAATATTTTAGATTACCTTTTTTTTCTTCTAACAGCCTTTTATATTAATCACAGTGCTCATGCAGAATAAAAATAGGTTTTGTTGTGCACAGGTGCAAGTGCTCATTTGTGTAAATGTATATGTTTCCCTTTTGCTGAATGAAAAACATTTAGTGGATTTATGTTTTAATGGTACATTTCTTAATTGTAACTAACATAGGAGCAACAGCAAAATAAGCAAACAGAAAGTCTCAGGTGATGGCAGTGGAACTGACATACAGCAGAATGAGCTGTCCTTGTACTTATCAGCTTGTAAGTTTTTGGACACAGCACTTTCATTTCCGCCTGACAGGATGCAGTTGTTTCAAATGTAAGTCCTCTAATTACTCACCCGTTCTCCAGGTTGTTATCGTTCTTATCCTTTAAAGTAATTCCACATATATTTTCTTCTAGACTTGTTTGCCATCTGTTCTCTTTACAAGTGCAGATGTTGATACTCGAACAAATGTAATTTGGAGTATTTGGAAAAACAAGCTGGTCTTGTCAGTGTAGGAGGATTTCACCATCTTCATTAGGAGGTTCTCTAACTTAGAAAAACTGGGAGAAGAGAAAGATGGAGCCTGTTCTTTGTTTCCCCTGCGCACACACTGGGGAATTTTTTGGAACCAGTTGCATTTAAATACTGACGTGATAGTAATGTCCTTGTCCATTAAGTTTGGTTCTGGTAACAGCATAAAATTATAGTCACAACACCTCTTTCTGTAAACAAACCAGTGCCCTACTAAACTAGGTATGATCCAAACAAGGATTTTTTTTTTCTGCCTGTCTTCTTATCAAGTAATCCATTTGTTTCAGGTACAAATGGGCATTTGTCCCAGAGGTGGACACAGAGTCACCTACCGTGACCTCTCATCTGGTAGAAAATCATCAGGAATGCAGACCACACATTATAAGAATCATGGATCTGCTGAAGATGAAATATGGGGTAAAGAAAGAATGCTTCACTTGAATATTTTTCTTTTTTTTTTTTAACCCATTAACTTACTAAACTTCTAAACAAGTGACAAGATTTTAAGTTAGACAAGGTTTCTAGATATTCTAATAAAATTAATGAGGCTTTTAAAATTCTCTGCCTACTTTCACATATATATCTTGAAGATGTCAGATTCCTTTTGAGTGTGAAGGAACAATACGCAGTTTTCCTATTGTTCCCTTAAATCTGCCCACAATGAAAACAATTTGTCTCAGACAGGTCTGGTATTTATAAAAAAGAGCATGCTGTACTTTGTCAAACAAGTTTACTGTAACAGCATTTTAAGTTACCATTGAGGTTTAATATTAATTCTTCCAGAAAAGGAAACGGGCATTAGTACTTCTCATAGAGATTTCTCTGTGTTCTGTAGTTGTTTGATACCTGATTCTGAAGGCTAGTCCAAATTTGCAGTCTGCTGGACTTGTGAGACTTTCATTTACCGGAACCTCAAATCCAAATATAGAAGTAAATTTATATACCATCTATACAATTTTATATTGTGATACAGCTGTAGACGGTGGATCTCTTAGTATGAAAACAAGTGTATAGTACAGGGTTCAGACAAGCCATAACAACACTGTGTCTTAATGCAAAACCGTTAGTAAATCTCAGTTTGTTTGCTTACAGGAAACAAACAACACTGAGGGAATTTCCAAGAAGCACAAATTTCCTCTTTTGAACTTACGCTCTATATCTAGCATCACCCAGCTTATGCCCTTCTTCAAGACTCTGTGTTGCGCATTTACAACAAACGGGAGTGAGTTCCAGAATTCACATCCTTCTGCATCTCTCTCTGTGGACTATGTTGGCAGTAATGGCATAAAGACCTTGCAACAGCTTGAAGACAGTGTGGAATGTGACTTCCTTGAAAACATGGAAAGTTAAGCCACACGTCGGACGCTTGGCTCGTAGTGAAGAAATAACAAAAAAGGGAAAACTTTACTGTAATTCTTCTCTTCTTTTTTCCCTAGTTTGGAAAATACATTTTGAGTTATCTTCCTGCTGTTGTGGAGCACTCTTCGATACTCCAGGCTTCTGAGCTGGTGTTAAAAAGCAGGATTCTTCAGTTCCTGTGGAAGAGAAGGAAAAAAAAAAAAAAGTTTAGTGGTAATTTATCATAGTTACTGTATTCCTTTACTTGTTTTCAATGTGAAGGATTAAAGAGATTTTGTAAATAAAGGAAGAATATTTTTGACTTGGTGAAAGTAGCAACTGTACCATTTATCCAATAACTTCTCAAGTAAGTATTTTAAACTGCTTTTTGACATTCTGAAAGTAAATTTAAGAAAAAGCTAATATTGCATGTCAGTGTACAATCAGTTTGCAGATAAGCCATTTCCTGAGGTTAAAGCCCGCTTCTACTTCTCCTTTCTTTAACTTCTCCTAAAACTTACCAACTTCTAAACAAATCACCTAAATTTCAAACAGATGTATTTTATAAGTCTTAATATTGTGCAAATAACTGCAGACTTACCATGTTTGTAATTTCCACTCTGTACTATACTAGCATTCTTCAGGATTAGTGATTCCTAAATAAAAGACAAACATGCATAAAAGACAAACCTATGCAGTAACATTTGTAATTTACATTACTTGAGGGGGCTTTGTTTTAATTAATTGACTAAAAATATTCTAATTCAGTTTTGTAAATTAAAAAACTCTGTTCTTTCAGTGACTAAGGTCACTTTGCAACTTCTGAAATGCAACTAAATGAAGATAATTCTGTAAAAATATAAATTGCTGTACACCTACAACCTAACGAAAATGAAAAAGTTTTGGATTTGTTTTAAAGAACACTTTTTATACAAAAGCATGTATTTGGCTGGTCCTAGGTGTTGAAAGAGGTAGGGAGATCATCACAGTGCTGTGACTACAGTAATGTTCAAGGTGCAGCTTGTTTTGGAACTGCAGTGCTACCACTGCCTAGGACTCTGGAGAGAGGGATTAGTTCTACCACCAAACAGCACAACTGCACGTCTGAAGGACACTTCTGACGGCCAGCGGATAAGCACCATTGTATCAACACATACAACAAAAGGCTTAGTTAGAACATTTTTTAAATGAGGAGGTGGACTCCATTGAATTTGCATATTTAGTGGATTATCTGACTGAATTTGCAATGCTGATTTGTCTGGAAAGGGAAGTTTATCATATTTTCATGCTGAAAAGCTTTGTCTCTCTTTTTCTTTTCTAAACACCTTTGCCTCCAGAGAAATTGGGTTTGTAAGATATACCTGTAGACTGGTACATGCTACTTGAGTTATTTGGAACATTGCAACTGATGTAAATGTGCTGCGTACTGGAATTCACCACTCTTGGTTTTGCTAACTGAAAAAGGACATACAAACTCTATGGTTTAATGTCACCAGGTTGTGAGGTCAGGGATTTATTTTTTTCAAAACTCACACAACAAACGTGGAAGGCTACTCTGCAATGTGTTTTACCTACAGATATATAAAGTTTTCATCTTTGGATTATAAACTAAAATAATGAAACACTGAATGACATGCTTTACTATGATAATACTGAACTGGTCTATGAAGATAGTACTATAATAGGCTTATGCTAAACTTAAATAGCTTATTTGCATTTTTACAGTTAAGGAAAGCGATATACTGAAGTGTAATACTGTGTAGTCACTAAGAATGTGATTATTTGTATTACTATAATTTATTAATGATCTCTAATACTACTGGAATGAGCACAAGTGAAAGTTATTTTTAAAGCATTACTTGAAAATTGGAGCAGGATGTTTATGTTCATTACTTACATATCTTCAATAATTTTTAAAGAGAATATTACTAATACTCAGGATGATTTGGTAGTTTTACTTTCAGCTTTTTGGTGAATGCATTCCATACTTGGGTATTTCCCTTAAAATCCTGATGAGGCACTGTCAAATGGACTACTAAAATCTAGGACAACTTTTTGCCATCAAACATTTTGTTTTACATTCTCCCATAAGCTATAAACTTGTCTTCACAGTTTCCTCGCTAACTGGAGGTGGTGAACCAGTTACTTAGATTGAGGGGTTTGTCATCCTTCCCCTCGAAAGGGAACGTCCCATTCTGACTGCCTGTACTTCAGGTGTGCAGCGGATCAGACATCAGTTGCTTCCCACCCCACCCCAGCTGTGGTGGTGAACTTTAAAACCAGAATCTGTGACTTCGGTCTATATAACTCTCTAAGATGATTGTACCTTCTACAAAAATACCACTTGCTTCTAACTCCTGCCTTCATACATACATTTACCTTTGTCCTGTGGTTCTGCAGATGGCTGCTTTAAATGGCCTCAGATATTTGTAACTTGCAGAATCCTTTTGCTGCAGCAGCAGAATCTAATACTTAAGAAGAAAGAGTTATTTAAAATTTAGTATATAAGCAGATCTTATATCTTTATAAATAGCATGTGAATAAGGAGGAAAGGGCTCTAACTAAAAAAAAAGTCCTACTTTGGTGATGGAGGAGCACAGTTACATAGGCCTAAAGGTATCTCTACCTGTGTAACTTTATTCCTTTTCTGTATGGGAGTAACTGTAGTCATTTTACTTCCTATGCTACTTCTGTTAAAGCCACATGAAGGCGGAGGGTCGTACTGCTCTAACGCTGGTACTACCAGAGCAGTGCAACTTAACTGTGGATGAATCCGAAAAACTTTAGCCTAGAACTCAGTATCTAGACCAGGAGAGAAAATGCTTTTGCTTTGCTGTGTAGTTCTTTGCTTGTTTTCAGAATAACCAAGCTTAGCTTTCTCTTTTGGATACTTCGGCTTTGAGATAGCATAGCCACAGTGCGTGTTACACAGAGGGAGAAGTATGTAAATATTCAAAAGGATTTCATTTTCCAGATGGAAAAAACCAGCAGGTGCAACCAAGGTAACTGCCAAAGAACAGCAGAACTTGATATATGGAGCATTAAGTAATGGTTAAGTGTATTCAATACTATATTTGAATGTAATTCTTCTAATAACATTAAATGTTATTTTGAAATACCTTTTCAAATGCAATTCTCATTTTTCAGACTACTGCTCACTCACCAACTTAACTTGGATCTGATTCTATAAAAGCTCTCAAATTCAATTTCAATGGATGAGGGCTGTGTACAGAACTCTTTAGACCTCAGTTTGTATGCCAGCAGCAGTATCTCAGTGCTAGCCTGTGCCAGCCCCTACACTTGCCTAGGGAAATACTGCCCCGCTGCCTCCCTAATCCTCTTGTCATAAGCCCCTACTCGTCCAGCTTTACATCTCCATCTTCTGCATTCCTGAACTTTCCACTCTGCGATCCCAGTCCTGCAGTCTTGGGACAAGTTTTCTGGGTTTGTGTGCCTGGAAGAACTGTGTGGAAGCAGATGGAGGAAACTGCTGCTGCTGCAGCATCAGGAGATCACAGACTGATCCCCCCCACCATGCGGAGGGAGCACCTCTCCCCAGGAAATCAGGGACTGCTGTTGCATAATGCTTTACCTGTGTGCCAGAGCTTTCCAAACTTCTGTCTGTATATTTTTATATGTTCTGGGCAAATGACCTGAAAGTACCGCCTTTTGTTTGGAAGGATGAAAACTGTTCTGTACAACTGAGCTTGAACATCCAAGGCCAGAGGAGTATGGTTTCAATGACATTGTGAAAGCTGCTTTTCAGATTTTATCCTTTCTCTGTAGTCCGTACATCTTTTGTAATGTTCTGTGATGTACCTTGCACCTCAGAAGCTGCTAATGTTTGATTGCGCTGCATGCGTTGACAATCATTGATACCTGCTGCATATGTGCTGGGAAATACTGTAACATAGCAGCTAGTAATACTAAAACACTGAATGTCTCTTGAGTATCTGCTTAAAGAGCAGCAGGGTTGGCCATTTAGGTTTGGCAGCAACAGAAAACCTCCATCTTTTGCAATTACTGTCCCAATGCAGCTGCTCTACTTAAATGCTGTTTGTCTCCTGGTGATGAGTTCCCAGAACTTCAGGTGAGGCCAAGGGCAGTGGTGGTTGCTCAGCAGATTGGGTTGCGAGATCCCATTTCTGCACACAGACTAAAGGAGTGGAAGGAGCCGGGAGATGAGGAAAAAACAATTGGTCAAAGCTGATGACACTTCCAGATAGAGGCTGACGTATGTTTTCCATGATAATTCCCTGAGCAGAAGCATCCATCTAGGCACAATGCATTCCTTGCAACCCCAATACTGCCATTAGTCTCATTTATGTTGGTGGGCAGGGTTGTGAGGCCCACCTCAAGGGGAAAGGGGGATAGAAAAAAAAAAGGGCTTTTGTTGAAGATAGCAGGGGAAAGCATATCCCTCAAGGTCTGTTGAAGGCTGTGTGGTTTGGGCTGGTTTGTTTTTTTCTATCTGTCCACCACCAAAATCACAGCTCCCCTCCAGCTGTATAAACTTGTAATTTCATTACAGAATGAAAAATTGGGAGGACAGCAAAAGGAGCTGGAGAGTAACACAAACCTAGCTTGTAAGACACCAGGGAGCTTCCCTGCTATAAATGCAGGTGTAAAGCAGTTGGGTTTTTGAAGTCCTCCGGGAAGAAAACTGATAATCTGAATTTAAGGTAAGTCATAATGCACAGCTCAAGATATGTGCCAATAGCCGAATCATCGTAGTTTTGTAAAACACCCGAGGAATTTAGTTCTGCAATTAAACAGCATGTGAAACACGAGTTCTGGCCTCTACTCCCCTTGCAGAAGCAGGAACACGCGTTACTCGTACGCGGCTCTGCAGAGTACAGGTAGCGCTAAACCTTCCCGTTAAGGCTCCTGGTCCTTGTACCAGCTCGGCTCCTTCTCGCGTTCAGGCGCTCCGACCTGACCTCACGCTGCCTCTGAGGAGCCCAGCAGAGCCCAGGGGCGAAGGGCGGCCGGCGGCCCGGCTGAGGGGGGCGAGGGCAGCCGGAGCCCCCTGACCCAACTCTCGGTCCTCACCTCCCGTTCCGGGGAGAGCCGCCGAGCTCGCTGTGCCAGCCTTAGGCAGGTATCGGCACTCTTCCACGTTACTCCGTGGAATTATTAGTTTAAATAACACTGCTGCCCGAGAACCGGCATTACAGCTGCGACCCTGTCAGCAGAGCGGCAGCCCCGGCCGCTGCTGACGGGAGCTCTGCCACACAGGGGGGGCGGCCGCAGCGTTTACCCGCCGCCGAGCTACACCACTCTCCAGCAGCGGGGCCACGGGAGGTTGCACCAACAAAGGTCATCGCCGGGATGGCTTCACGTAAGAGCTGCCGCCTTCCCGTCACAGCTCGCCCTTCCCTACGAGGGGGCGTGACCTGGGCGGCAAGGCCCGCCTCTCCCGGGGGCGTGCGAGTAGGGGGCGAGGCGGAAGTGCTGGCCTTGGGCGCTCCAGGCGCCTCCTCCGCCACTTCCCGCCCCGGCTCTCGCTGCGGCACAAAAGATGGCGGCGAAAACACAGGGCGGCATCCGCCTCAGTGCGGTGAGTGGCGCGGGTTCCCGCGGGGCGAGCGGGGCTGTCTGAGGGGAGGTATCTCTTCTCCCTCGGTGGTCCCCGCTATGAGGGGCGGCGCGGGGGCGGTGCTGTCTGCAGCCGGGGGGAGCGGGAGGGCCGGGGGGAGGCCCGCGGCGGCTGAGGGGTAGGGCGCCCTGGGGAGGAGGGAGCTGCCGTGCCGCTGTGGCCGCCGCCGCTTGTACAGCTCGTTGCTTTCCCTCAGTGAAAGCGGGGAGCGGAGCCTGCCCGGGCTGGGGGAGACGCTTCGCCTCTCCGGGCTTAAAAAGTTATCGGCCAAGTGTTGGGAAGGGCGGGCTCCGGAGCCCTCCGCCTAAAATAAACCACCGCCCCCGTCCTTGCCTCAGGCTTTTCTCTCGTGTTAGGGTGTCCCCGGTCGTGTCCTTACCTGGCCCCTGGCGCGCCTGACGAGACAAGCCGCGGGTACCGGTACCAGCACCTGCGGCCGTGCTGGGCGATGCCGGGGAGCGGGAGCCCCCGGGGGGCCGCGGTCACCAGCTCCAGGGCGGGGGGTGCACGGCAGGCCGCGGGGGCTCGCCATCGGTCTCGGCACAGAAGCAGCTAGGCTAGCTCAGGCTGTGCGGGAGGGGAAGTTGCAGTCTGTGGGTGGGTGGGTTGGTTATTGGGAGGCTGGGGGGATTTCACAGTCTGTTGCAGTGATATGGTTGGTTATGGACGTCGTGAGCTTTAATTGGAAGCTTGTAACTTAAAATCTAAACTCGTTTTTGCAGGAGGCCTAATTACATTTTAACAAGGGTGATGAATGTGTGTGCAGTTAAATCCAATACTGCATTGTGCTTTTCAGTCACAGTATTGCTGGTTGCTGTCCTTTAGCGGCAACCAGTCATTTCCTTATTTGTGCTAATACAAATTACATTAAGGCTACTTTTTCTGTTGTTTGATACATCTTTGATGAAACAGGATTTTTTAAAAATCCTTTCTGACTTCACCTGTCTATGCCTGTAAGTCACACTTATAGTTACAAACACCTGGTTCATAACCTTACTTATAGAATAGTGGAAAGAATGTGGATCATTACAACAAGTAACTTGTCAAACATTTGAGTGAAAAACATACATTAGTATATTCTCAGCACTGTTTAAATTATCCTAATATAAATTGCCATGGTTGTAGAAATTAGCTATAAATATAATCTGCTTGAAATTCAAGAATTACACTTTAATTTCAGGTCTTTAATTCTTGTAAGTGTTTGAAATCCACAGATTGTCTGATATGTTTTATTAGAGAAGTGTTCTTCTTTAGATAACAACGTTTAAATGAATAAAAAAAGAGGACAGAGGTCTCCCTTTGTTTTTCATGCATTGTTAGTCGTCTTGGTGGAAAAATACATCATCATTAATAATAATCAGCTTTTGCAAAAAATCTACATATCACTAGTCAGGCTGCAGAGTTTAATTGTTGTCAAGTTGAAATCACTTTGGCAAGCTGAACTCTAACAGATACAGATGAGAAATCTAAGCTAAAGTTGGTAAAATCAGCAACGTTCTGAATTACTTTCAGGATGCTGTTTGGTTTTGTTTGTCAGTAGTCATAACTGAAAGTTCACCTTCAGTCTATTTCAGGTGAAAGCTGTAATTTTCATAGGTTTTCACTAAAGAAGTGAAGCAGCTGATACAGTTTTTTTAACAGGTTGTGTCCTGCAATATAAAAAGCTTCTGTATTCTGGAGAACAATAGAGAGCTGATGGTCACGGTCTCTTCTGTTAGTAGTTGTTCTCTGGAAATGTGTTGGGTTTCACCAAAATATTTCTGTTAGATTCAGAAGCGTATCTGAACAACACAGGCAGTGTGAGCAGGCCTGGTAACTCATTCCCACATTGACATTTATCTCTTTCTGTTGCTCTGGTAAATTTTTTGCTCAGTTGCATGATGAGACAGATCAGGGAAGTGATCCAGGTTAAAAATAAGATTTAAAATTTATTTTTGTTTTGGATCAGCTCTCTGATGCGGTTCATTACACAGTTGTGTAAGTAGACTACTGTAACTGGGAGAGAGGAAGAAAGGAGAAAGTATCAGGAAAGAAACAAGCAGCCGGGTGGGATAAAAGCAAGAGGGGGAAAATGACAGTGGTGGTGTTCCCCAAAAAATTGCAAAATACTTTTATAATTCAACACATTGTTCAGTGGTAATTTGATTTTTGCATGGCTTATGCCTTGCAAGGGACAGAAGAGTTCCAGTTTTCTTGGAAAATTAAAATTCCCAAAGCTGTCTGTAATTTTTGAGAGAAAAGCTGCTTTATTCTTAAATATTTGCCGGTCATAATTGTAGTGCAGCTGAGTCATTTTATAATACGCAGTTCAAAGGAGGGAGCGGTTTTGTTGTATCTCCAAAAAGGATTTGGCTGCACTTGGTCTCAGGAGGAAAAGTGAAACTAAACAAAATCCACTTAATAACAAAATGTATCAGGCCCCGTGAACAAAGCAACTGAATGGTCTCAGCTACAGTCGTGCTAACATAGCCAAAAGGGAGTGTTCACCAGGGAACTAACTCTTTCCTACTGTACTTACTGAACTTCAGTTATTCATGAGCTAATTAAAGTGGTGGTTTGATGGAATGAAGTGTTAGGGGACAAAATGGCCTTAAATATTTCCTGATGAACTCATCAGGAAATGAGTTGTTGCTGACAGCCGAGTATGCTGTGAAGCAAACTACAAAGGTGCTGGCCTTGAACCACTATTCCCCCTTTTTTAATCTGGTTTCGTTGAGTGCCCTTGTTTCAGTGCCTTACATGAGTGAATGGTGATACCTGCTCTGAGGTAGATTCCTGTGAACTACCCTGTGGGGTACTCGCTTGCCTTTTGCTGGAGGAGGTATCAGAGCCAAGAATCAATTTCTTACGGTTCCTGTGTTCCAACTTGTATCTAGTCATTTCATATAAATGGTTCACAAGTTCCCGGTTCTGCGTACCACCTTCCAGCCCTTCTCAAAACCTTGCCACTTGGAACAGCGATCCAGAGAAGATCAACATAATTCTTGTGTTTGTTTACAGAAGATGCTGTTTCTTTAAAAGGCAATTCTTTTTAAAGTTAATTGCTAGTATGCAGCAGTGCAATGAGGGATGGAGAAGCATTGTGTTACACAGGCAATGTGTGAAGAGATTTTCTTTCCGTGCACATGTACACTTACCTGTGATTATGTCAGTGTTGGTGACGCTGAGGTTGGTTCCTTCATCAGCATTGTCTGGTGACCGGGGGTGGGGTGAGGGGGTTCACAACTGTGAATTCATGCCTTTATCAAAAATAGTTAGGACCTTGCACCAAGTGCATATTGCTGAGTTTACAAAGCCAGTAGTGACTAACTCCAGAGGTCCCAGTCTACCTGGGTTGTATGGTTGGAATGTTTCCCTAGCTAGCAGCAGAGAAATATTTTAGCAGTGAGTTGAGCTAAGCAGACGCTGAATGCTTGAATGTCCATCTGTGTGGTGGCTTTTTTTGAATGTTAGTGTTTATGTTTTGACAAGGAGGGATTTCGGGGGGGGGAACCCCAGTTGTTTCTTGTGTATTTTGATTATGAAGCTTAGAAAACAAAGGAACAAATGCTGCCAGCACTGTGAATGGTTGAAGTGAAGAGAATGATACAGAGATCTTAAGGTCCATTGAGTTACTGCGCTACTATATAAAAGTGCTTGTCAGTGTAGTATTTCTGTAAAACTTATGAAGTATGGATATGTACCCACTATTTTTAAACATTTTTCTGCTTTTAAGTATATTATCATGTGGATTATATTATGGTTTTTTATGTAACTACACTGTACAAGGACTATTTGAGCGTTACGTATTAGTAGATACTGCTTTTTATGCCATCAACATAACTATGCCAGTGAGGCTTAAGCACGTATGCGTAGTGGGTTTGTGTTAAAGGCCTTGTAAAAGTATAATTACACGTATTCTCTGTGGTAGTGCGCATGCAACCATATCAGTTTCAGCAGTTAAATTTCTCCAATCAGTGCATTGACAAATCCTTAAGTTATATGGCTATTTAGTTCTGGTTTTCCTGGTCTTTTGATCTAGGTGAGTGTATATGAACCCAGGCTTTCATAAGTTACTTGAGAGTACTTTTGTCACTGACATCTATAAGATACATCTCATAAATATGTACTTTATTTGCATATTCTCATCTAATCCTAGTAGTGGCTACATTCCTCTGGTTATATCTTCTTATAAGTGAGGATAAAATGTTAAAAGCACAAACCACTAGTTGAGAGAATCTGGCAGGTGATTTTGATCAATATGGGCAAAAGGAGCAATGACATCAGCCGGTAAGGTGCTCAGTGTATTTGGTGCTGTTCACTTTTTGGCATTAAGTTTAATACTCATGGTGTAAGATGTATGTTTTTAATGTTTGAGAGGCTGTACTTGTGTTACATCCTAAGGCTTTGATGTTTTCTATAACCTCTGGCAACAATTCCTTATATTTTTATAAAGAGACTTTGATAGGGTGACAATATAATGCATACTCAGAATATAGTATAATACTGTGTCGAATTCTGTATTACCCTTTTGTCTTTAATAGCTGTATTAACGTTCCCTTTAAAAGGTGTTAGTATGCCAATATCTAAAAGTAAATTAAATGTCAGCCTTTTGGTAGCGATGCATAAAACAGCTTCATTTAATATTACTTTATTTAATGTACTGTTTTCTGGCTTGGTATCATTGAAAAGCCCAAACTAATGCCATTGTTTGTGGTTTATTTCAGCTTTGTCCAAAGTTTTTGCATACCAACTCTACCAGTCACACCTGGCCTTTCAGTGCAATTGCAGAACTTATAGGTATGTGAATCAATAGTTTGCCTGAGTACTTGATGGTAATACTGTTTTCTTGTTGTAAAACTTTCCTTCAAGTAGAGGACAGAGTTGATCCTGTTGTTACCATTCAGAATCTTAAAACTTTTTTTTGTTACAGTCAGATTGACTTTTTTTCTTAATAGCACATGTTATACCTGACATCAGTTGCAGGAGCCTTGTAGGATTTGCTGTTTTCTTTTTTACTGAATTTGTTAAGGATTGCCAAAAATATAAGACTGTGGGACCAAGTGAATTCCTTCTAGTCTACCAAATGCAAGCCTACTGCTTTTTGCTGTTCCCAGGCCCAGAGACTAGTAAGGCTGAGTGCACATTCCAAAGATGTGCGTGCATGCTTGCATCCTGTACAGACACAGCTGGCCAGGGACAGATTAGCAGAGACAGGAGGACAGTAACTTTGCAAGAACCCACGTAAACACAAGCAGTGTTCGAAACATGAACAGCACAAATGGCCTTATCCTAATCCTGCTTCCTGGCTAACCAGGTTTAAAGTTCATTAGCGGCGCGTACGTGTACTTTCACTCACTTATCACTCGTGCTTACCCACGTTTCTGGGTGTTTCGCCAAGACCAGGGAGTCCTTCCAGCACCTGCATCCTGGACTTTTTACCAGTCTCTGGCTTAGACTTTGGATCTCCATGGCTGCTGGCGTTTCCAACTTGTTGGCTTGTCCAACTTGAAGTTTGCTAGCAGAACAAATGCGTACTAGAGAGCACAGTCACGCAGGACATCGTTAGAAATAGCGTTTAAGCACAGGATCCAATTGTACAAGCCTGCTGACCAGCAGCCAGCTTGCACACAATCAGCCTGTGTTATTCGTGATTCCCCCCACTCCATTATACTACTTTTCTCCCATCCACTTTGACCTTTCCCTTTTCTTTGATGCTTCCTCAAAACATCTAATAGTAATTTTTGCACATTGTCACAAACATCCTAATTTTCTTCTTTTGGGTTACCAAGTTTCTGTCTGAACATCTTCAGGGTTATACTTGAGTGGTTTCTTTTAATGATCCATCCATGTCCTAAGAGTTCTCTTTGTTATTGTCTCTGTCATCTGCTGTTAGCTAGAGCTTGTGTATCTGTTTAATTTATTAGCTCCTGTTGAACGTCTTGCCTTTGATTTTTGAATAGCTGTTAACTGGGTGTCTTCAGAGTTGCTTGTTTCAGAGTTAGGGAATGATTAGCAGACTTTCTTTTACTAGTTCCTCAAAATAAGGGTGTGGTTTGTAAAGTCTTGCTAAGCTTATCTGGTGGTTTGCTGCTGCCAAAGGGAGCAACTCTTCTGGTCACACATTCCTTGGCTTCCTGTGCATGAGTTTTGTTGTTGCTTAATCCAGAAAATTAACCTAACAAAAGAAAGCAGAAAATTTTCAGCTAGATAAGGCCAGAGCTGTCACAAAGGAGGAAACCAGAACCACATGGCTTGCAGGAAGGGCTGGCTGTTTTGGGACTAACAAAATATTAAGTCATTTCAGCTGTTTTATCACTCGGTGCCATACCTGGCTGGAATGATTGTAGATGTGCTGTACGAGGCGTGCAAACTTGTCTTCCTTTGCCTCTGGTTTGTCGTACGTGTTGCTTTAACAAAGCTTCAAAAGCATTGTAGAAACATATTTGTTGTAAAGGCTTCTAGTTAGTCATGTTGATTTAAATAAGTTTTGTATTCTGTCTTTTGCATGCTATATAAGGCTATAATGTATGTGAAATATCAAATAATATAAATATGGTTACATTATGGAAGCCTGAATTTTAGTTTATGTGAACTTCCCTTAAATGGTAATGGTCTGTATGCTAAAATTTGCCTTTTAAGCTCTAGTTCGTCCAGTTAACTTTTTGCTGGTTGTATTGCTGGCTTCTCCCATTAGTCCTCAGTCATTAAATTTAGGTGAACTAACGGTGATACTCGGAAGTGGGTAAAAGACATCTAGAGAGAGGTTGTGAGCTAGCAAATCAGAAAACTTGTACAAAGTATGGTCTTGGAAGAATACTTGCAAGCTTTCAGTTGTATTTGAAATGTCGTCTTTTGTTGATGCTGAAATATATTTTATGATTTTTTTTTCATTGTGGATGCAATTTGTACTTTACGCTTATAGAAATCAAGCTACCAAGCCATGATTCCTTTTTATAGGCTGAAGTGTTGACTTGAGCTGTTTATTTATGGTCCGCAGCTGAACCTGCAAAACAGGCAGCAAGGCAGGGGCACTGCTTCCTGCTGTGCCATCACATCCCACCCCTCCTCCTCCGTATTCCCACCCCCCCACCCCAAATTCCATGAATGCTGAGGAAAGGAGGAAAAGATGTGAGAAAATGGTGTTAGGGCAGATGAGATTTAAACTGTCTTTGCTGTCAAGAAATGTTTGTGGAGCCATGGGTTTCGTTTCACTTGTGGTAGCTCTTTCAAATCCTGTAAACAGAAAGTTTGGTTTAAAGCATTTTGTACTTCCTTTCTGTGAAAGTCATACCTTCCTTAGATTTGAACAACTTGCACTAGCACAATACATATTTGTGACACTAAGCTCTGTTAATATGGAAATAATGTTGTAGCAGAGCAACAATATTTTTTTCACCTAAATCTTCTGTACCTCCGGAGTCAAAATTCTAGATTTCACAGAACTATCTAGGATACAGGGAGTTGGACTTCAGGTTTTTTGCTTGCTTTTCTGTAGTCTCTCAAATTTGATTATCTGAAGTTGTGATAGTATTTCAAATCTGATTTTCTAATTAAAAAGCCCACAGCAGCTGTCATTGCAACCGTGTATATTGGTGATGTGCCATTGTCTGCATTGTGGGCAATAACCTTGCCTCCGGAGAGCCACCCGGAAGAGATGTTTGCGTGGTTAGGAGAAAGCAAATATTGCAACAGGCGCTTGGGAGACAGGAAACGAAAGTAGAAACTTCTCTTGGTTTCGTTTTCTACTCTCGTGTTTGAGCCACTCATCTCCATCTGAATTTTTGCCTATGTATTAGAGTCTTCTGTAATAGCTGGGAAATTGGATGTTGTTTCCAGGTTTTGATGCAGCTGTTTCATTGTTTGATTTAGTGTTGTCATCTATAAAGAAGATAGCGTTTTAGGAGACTTAGGTTTTAACACAACATTTACTTTATTAAAAACTATGGCTTTTTGCTTCTGTGCAAAAGGTGACTAATATTCAGTGACTTAGCTGAGAAATTTGTATCTGTGCCAGCACAAAATTTCTGCAACTATATTACATACCTACCTGCAGAGCTGAAAAATGACTGCAAATTTAGACCTCCATTAGTTTAGCGTGTGACTCTTCAGGGTTCATAGGCCCACGATTGGGGAACTACGTTAAGCTGCCATATTCACCAAATAAACATATGTGCAAGCATAGGACCCTAATAAAGTTAGGGACAACTATTCCACATAGCTGTTTGGCAGTGTTGCAAGACTAACATTCAGCAGATTGATTATACATGTATTCCTGCTACATAGGGCTCTGTTGTGTACAACGTACAGATTTAAGTAACTTTGGAAGAGTTGCTATCTGACATCTTCACTGGAATTAAACACTTAAGTATGAACATATTTTAAAACTGTTTAATTTTTGCTTTTTAGTATCCCACCCTTGTTTGCTTTCTTTCTCTTCAGATAACGCTTATGATCCAGATGTGAGCGCTAAACAGATATGGATAGACAAAACGGTGATAAATGACAACATATGCTTGACGTTCACTGATAATGGAAATGGCATGAACTCAGAGAAGCTGCACAAAATGCTAAGGTGGATAACCTCTTTTGCAACTTTTTTTGTTGTAAAAATTCCAGCTTCCAGTTCTGTTATTGCTCAGCTTATTCCTTTTTCTCATATGTATGAATTTTAATCATAAACTTAAAGTTTCTGAAGGTGAGACTCTAGAATAGACATGCTAGCAAAACTTTCACACAACTTTATCAGTGTATTTTTATCTCGTAATTTCCTCTTATCCTGTCTGTCAACCTTCCCATTTAACTTACCATGCAGTGGTTGTGCTGTGTAAACTCTCTGTACTGCCCTTTAGTGGAGCTAAGGAGAATTTAATTTTTTTTTTATTCAAGATTTCTTTAGTTTAAGTTAGCAAGCAAGAGGAAAAAAAGGAGATTCAGTTCAAGCCCTGTGGAGTATTGAAAATAGAAGCTGTTGTGGAAAACTTTAGGGAAAGATAGCTATATTGATGTGGTTTGTCTACTTATTTTTAAATATTCTATAGGGTTTGAACTGATCTTTCTGCAAGTTTTGTTTCTACAGTTAGCAAAGAGGTTACTGTTCAGTTGCTCTTTTAGTCTGAAAGATTGTTCTGCCTGCAAATAAATCTCTGGGTTTAAACTTGAGCAAGCTTAAATTAAAAATATTATTTTTCTTTTTTTCTGTTAGATACCATAATTAATAGCTTTTTGCTAAGTTCCAGGTACCTGTTTTACTTTAAATGTAATGTATAGTTACTAATGGAAAATTTGTAGATCAAACATTTTCAAGCAAGTGGAGGAGAAAAAAAAAAAAGCTTTAGGAGCTTTTCTTAATATTTGTTGTGAAGCCACGGGATAACTATTAGAATCCCGTAGGAATGTTTATTGCAGAATTCCAGACATATGATATTTCTGTTCCATACTTAAAGATGAAAGTAAATTTCCCTGAATCTTGCAGTGTGGTTTTAGCAATGTTATATGGGTAATTTTCAGCATTTGCTTAACTGTGCATTGTTTAATTGTACAGTAGTCCCTGATCTCTAAAACAAGCAATTAACTCATTGTGTTTAAGTCTAATTTGGTAAGTCTTGCATGCATCTTTTGGGTGTTCAAGTTTTATAGGGCTTTTTACACTCTTCTAATGTTTTCATATGTTTCAGCTTCGGCTTCAGTGAGAAATCTGTGATGAATGGCCGTGTTCCGGTGGGACTATATGGAAATGGGTTTAAATCAGGTTCTATGCGCCTGGGAAAAGATGCAATAGTCTTCACCAAGAACGGAGAAACCATGAGTGTGGGCCTGTTATCTCAGACTTTCCTTGAAGTCACAAAAGCAGAACACGTCATGGTTCCTATAGTGACATTCAACAACCAACATATCCTTTCAGCAATTTCTGAATGAAAACTTGGGGGTACATGCAATATTTGGATGATAATATCAGTAAAGGAAATCTCCAAATCTCCCTGTCTAGTCTTGTGAATACCCTA
Source organism: Balearica regulorum gibbericeps (assembly GCF_011004875.1). NCBI lineage: Eukaryota > Metazoa > Chordata > Aves > Gruiformes > Gruidae > Balearica > Balearica regulorum. The sequence goes on from NC_046184.1 coordinate 117,696,673, forward strand.
AATAAATTGTAAAATGCAAGGAATGCTATAACTTGTTTAGAACCTTTATATGTGTTGGAGCTCTGAAACGTGGAATGAGAACCTGTGAGGTCAGTACAGGATACTGTTGCAGAAGTTTCCTCATCTTCTGAAAGCTTACTTCATTCAAAGTTACTCTCCTTAACATAACGCTTACGACAGATAAGTGATCCAACAGAATCCAAAAACAGCCTGAAGGCCATCTTAACACATTCTTTATTTTCTACTGAGGAGAAATTACTGGCAGAGCTAGATGCTATAATAGGGAAAAAAGGAACAAGAATTATAATTTGGAATCTTAGAAGGTAAGATGAAGTCCAGTCTCTTAGATGTCTCAGTTCATGTTATCTTTCAGTGTATGCAAACATACAAAGGGTTCTTTTTGTAGAAGAATTCCGAAAGACTGTGGGCAGTTAGCTGTAACTGGGAAACTAGACTCAAGCTCGCATGATTGAAGGGCTGTATTGTTGCGTGAGAACTGTTGCTAATATCTCAAGTAACAAAGCAGAAGGAAGGAGAATGTAAAGGACTTCATATTTTCCTTTGAGGTACTGCTTTTGCCAGAAAGAAAATTGAAATAAACTATAATTCTGTTTTTTCAGACGTGTGAAATTCTCAGTGTGAAAATTCAAACAAAAATATTTGTATGGATGGACAAGTACTACTAGCTTTTAAAGCTTGGAGTCAGCAGCATCCTTTTAGAGGGATCTAGACCTTTCTTAGCTGTTTATCACAAAATAAATAGAAATCAAACTAAACAAATACACTTGTATGTATCTCTTCTACTTGCCTCTGTGGGATTGTACTATGTTCTTAAGTGTTTAGCTTACTGTAGTTTTAAATATCTGAAATAACAAGGTATCTATAGGAAGCAATTTTGAGCTGGTTCAGTCCTGTGAATTTGGTGAGAAACTAGCTTCTTTTCAGTTTCGTATCTGTATTGTTGCATATGAGAAAAAGGGTGGGGAGGGGGGCAGGAAACTACACCTCAATGAGTATACATTAAATGTTACAGCACAAAAAATATCTCTGTCAATTATAGCAGGTGAAAAGTTTGGAGATTGATTTTTTTTTTCATTCGTTTCTTGCGAGTATGAGAGCTCTGAATCACTTCTAGCTTAGGAGATTTTAACACAAGAAGGCTGGAGGTAACAAATATGTTGCTAACTCTGGTTTTCCCCTTGCCACCTGCTCCATAAGGAAAAACTTCACCTCCTTTACACTTCAGAAACTAATTTGCGTTGGCCATGTAGACTTTCATTTATTTTTAGGTATGAACAGGTGTATCACTTTGTTGCTTAGGCAAATGAAAATACTGTGAACTCAGGTGACTGGGCAGAGTAACTTTCATGTTCTGAATTTTGGAGTGTATTCATGGGAAGTTGTGGGAAAGAACACTTTGGGGGGGGGTCATGTTATTTCTAATATGTTATAATCAAATCTATTTAAAAAAAACCCAAACAAAACACAGAGCTGTTTCAGTATTTAAAAAAATTATTTCTAGAATATTTGTGCCAACTATGATATGTCTCAATGCTGTGCAAAGGTACTGCCAGTATACTGCAGCATATAGATCTGCAACTAAATATAGTGTATACATATTGTGTTAAGTATTGAGTTGGAAAGCTGTGGTGAGTGTCACTTTTGCAGCATTAAAAAAATCTTAGGCAATTTGTAGTGTTCAGAAATTTTGCATTTAGAAGGAATGCGTGTGTCTTGGTCCATCTAGAATTTAAAGCTGATACTGACTGCATCTTTGTGATACCTACTGGGTCCACCACAATATCTTATCTTGTGTTGGCTTTTTTTTTTCCAAAAAAAATTAGTATATTTTTTAATCTTATTTCTTAGAGATAAAAATGAAAAAACAGAGTTTGATTTTGACAAGGATAAATACGACATCAGAATTCCGGAGGACTTAGATGAAACTGGCAAAAAAGGGTATAAAAAACAAGAGAGACTGGACCAGATTGTTCCAGAAAGTGACTATTCTCTGAGAGTATGTATAACATTTTTTAAAATTTATTTGTTTATTTTTGGAAGCTGGAGGGGGTGTGGTTTTGTTTTAATATAATGTACTGTACTATACAGAAGTGTTGATTGTAGGGGGAAGACAAATGTCAGTATTGAAATATTGGGGCAACATGTAAGCATTAACTTTGAAAATTGAAGGTGGAATATGTTTCTGAACTTATGTAAACATTTGCTGTTAGTTTAGAAGGAAATGACTATGTTTTCTGTAGTCCTGCTTTTTTCTGTAGTCCTACTTTTGCTGAAACATAGCCATCATTATCCACTAAGGAGCAAGAAGGAAATACAATTAGTAGCTTCAGAAATTAAATAGGAGTATGTGTGGTTGTCAGCAGAGTAGGCATTTAATTGTAGTGCAGGTATACATGTATGTAGTACTGATGCTATCCCCACGTGGATCTTTTAGAACAGGTGCATTTTGGTGTCAAAGTATCATTTCTAGGTTTCAGAAAGAGGTAAAGGAATTGGGAAACAGCTCCGTTGTTTGAATACATGCATGCAGACAGAAACAAGGTTTTTCTTTAGGCTGATACAACCATTGTCACCACTATTGATTCATAAGCTTTGAAGGCTTCATTTTGTAAGAAAGTGCATCTGGAATTACTAGGTGTTCTGTGCTTTTCTTGTGGATAATATTCAGAAGTATTATTCCAGTTGAACTAAAACCTTCAGTTATTCAAAGACTCGCTCAAGTCCTATATCCACTTCAATATTAGAAGTTATAAATATAATGATAAATGAAATGGAAATTAAAATTCATAGATACACACGTTTATAACAAGATTGCATAGCTATTGTCAAGCTATGATAATATGCAGTCATTTGGAACAAAGTTAACACACTTGCTCTTGTTTGTTATTTTGAAGTTTGTAGTAGAATTTTTAAGCTCTCAGTAGGGGATAAGAAAAGAAAGGGTTGTGTGTTTAAGTGCTCTTTTAGTGGTAAACTGCATCTGCTGTCACCTGATTAACTTGTCATATTCATAAAAGTTGTCCTTCAATTGCTATTCATTTAATTTGTGATATATCTATGCTTATTATACACATTTGCTTTTCTTATTTTTCTGGATTCAAGTTGGGGAAAAAAACCACATTTCAAAATTTAATTAAAACTTGAGTTTGTCTTCCTAAACATAATGTATATTGTGAAATATTCACATCTTCAGGGGGTTTGGGTTTTTTAATAACAGGAGTTACTGTATATTTTGTAGGCTTATTGCAGTATTTTATATCTGAAGCCAACAATGCAGATCATTCTGAGAGGACAAAAAGTGAAAACACAGCTGGTTTCCAAAAGCCTTGCCTTCATTGAAAGCGATATATATAGGCCAAAATTTTTGAACGTATCCTTTGCTAATATTTATATCATTGCACGTTGAATTTAGTTATTTGACTTTTTATGTAAGCGGTCTGGATTCTGCTGGGTATGTTGCAGTTACGTGGTTGGCTGGGGGGGGTGGTGTGTGTGTTTGTTTTGGTTTTTTGTAAAGACATACTGAAGGAATTGTCTCAATATAAAAAAAAAAAAGTTCCAGGACCCAGTTTAGAATGAACACTCAGAGTAACTATATTTTTTTTGTTACATGAGATTAAGCAGATTTTTCCTTAATATCTGGTAAAAGGCTAAAACAGTAAGAATTACTTTTGGATTTAACTGCAGAAACAAAGATCACTATGGAATAATGATGTACCATAAAAACAGACTCATCAAAGCTTATGAAAGAGTTGGCTGTCAGTTGAAGGTAAGAAGTTAAAGCTCAAAAATATTTTAAAATCTTTAGAAATCATTTTCACTCAGATGCTGATTTTAAAAAAGAATATGGGTGGAAACTGAGATATTGATGCATCCTTTATAAAAACCACCTTTTTTAGTTTGTGCAGCAATTAAAAATTTTATTAAATTGTATGCAGTTATTTTAATGTTTGTTTTTGAAGCTAAGCTTGATACATAAAACATGAGCCTGAGCATATCTTTCAGGACAAAAAGAGGGGTGAAACAGAGGATTTTTTGAGGGGGGTTGTGCCGAGAGTTTTTGGGGGTTTTTTTGGAGAGGAGTCGTAAGCCAGAAAATTGTTTTTACCTGGTATATATAGCTTATAATTACCTCTGACAAACTCTTGCAGTATTACCAGGAAACACAACATATATTCTATGCTAGATCTTGATTTCTTACAGGCAAACAACATGGGTGTTGGTGTAGTTGGGATTATTGAATGCAACTTCCTAAAGCCAACTCATAACAAACAAGATTTTGACTACACAAATGAATACAGGTAAATATATGTTTTTATGTAGACTTTCTATTGAGTAGTGTCATGCACTGTGAAATACTTGATGATAAAGGCTGCTTCTTTTCTGAGTAGTAAGAATAAAAGCTTATGTTCCATCATTAAACCACGACTGTTCTGAACAGTAGGAGTTATACTGCGTTCATTGTGTAGTCAGTGAAGTCTGAAGTATCATACGTATCATTTTAAAGCAAGTGCCCTGACAGTGATTGGCTGCAATTCTGCCCCTCACTGATTGTAAAATGAGCACAGAATAACTTGCTGAGATGTGGATACATGTATGGCACGTGACTAAAATTGTGATACGTGACTCCTATGCTGTTAACATTTTTCATGACAATTTTTGTTTGGTCTTTTCCAAACAAGCTTTGTTGGACATTTTGAGCCCTTTTCAATTTATTTCCTAAGCATGGACTTGAATGCCCTCAAATCCTCTGCTACTTGATAGAGCATTTGAAATATTTGACATACTGGAGGCAGCGGTTATTTGGGACATTCCTTTGTTTCAGTTTTTAATTCTAGCTCCAGCTGCCAGTGCTGAGCCTGTTGTCCGAAAAGCGAATTTGTTGCCCGGTGTGCAGTAAGGCAATTCTCACACACACAGGAGAGATACTGCTTTTATTCAGGCCTGGGTGCTCAGTGGATTTCCACAAATCAAGCATACCTAATGCCAGCTTTTTTGTCATATACGCAAATGTTACAAGGTAGCAAACTCCCAGTTACAATGATTGGTTTAGATTTCTTCGTCTAGTATGCAAACTAGAATGCATGCTCAGTTCTTTTCTCTACCTTTATCTTTCAAGTAGGTGGTATAACTTGGGTAGGTGGTCCATGGGTCGGTGGTCGCAATTCCCCCTGCCGGAATTACCTTTCCCCTAGTTTCCCCAGTACTTTGGCAATTCCAAATGGTTCTTCAGGGTCTGCTGGTTAAACTAACAATTTATCAGTAACGCTTCTACCTCTTGACAATCACATCTTAATTAGTATGTTTTTTGGATAAACATTAACTAACACAGGGGTACGACTAGTCGTCCTTAGCAGTACCTAGCAACTATCTGTAACATCCTTATCTGTGGAAAACTGCAGTCATGATTAACTTTAAATTCCATGAAAGGTATCAAGCCCCTCACTCGTGCTGGCCCATCCCAGGAGCTGGTTTTCAGGGGGGCATACTGTTCCTGCCTCAGTGGGTGGCTGCTGAGACCCAACTTTATTCAGTAGCTGACACCACACAACCCTGTCTTGACTCCAGGAGCTGGCACCAAATCCACTCACACGCACAGAGCTCTCACTGGTAGCTGGCACTTAGTCCTTGCCGTACACATATGCATGGGATAGAAAATGAAGTTATGTAGAGAGTTAAGAAAATATTTAATAAGACAATAGGACAAACTGCGGTCATCAGGCACAGGGTTCAGTCAGACAACTGTACTGACCGAACCTGTTTTACGTGCAACCAGCTCCTTTAATATCCTTGTCTATTTACCCCCTCTTTATTCCTCCCTGCTCCCCCTTCCCCATGCACATTGCCTCATCAGTTGGCATAGCTCCACTGACCCCCTCCAGACATCCTAGACCCTCAGGTTTGCATCTTTGTCAGCTGCAAAATCCTAGTTTGCTTGCAGCTTCTTGATGGTCCATCAATTAGTGTGACTGACTGGGTTTGTTTCTAGTTATTGTCTTTGTAAATGCTAGTTGGTCAGGTTTTATTACTCTCTGTGTTTGTCTCTTTCCCTTTCCTTGTCCTCCCAATAGAAAAAAAAAAAAAAAAACAAACCACATTCTCACGCTCCACATGTCCTTACCAGTTAGTGTGACTGACCGGGTTTGTTCTTATCACTACCTCCCTTGTCAGTCAGGTTTGTCTCTGTATGTTCTTGTTTGCGGCTCCTTTGACCGTAGGCCCTTAAAGGAGCAGGCACTTTCCTTCTACATGCCCTAACACTTCCTTTCAACGTGGACTTACAAAGTCAAGGTATTGATTTGCAAACATAGGAGAAGCCATTACCTTTTTCAAGCTGTATGTTTTGCTCTTCGGCCAGTTGTGATTCAGCTTCCACGGGCAGCCTGAACTGTCCACACCACCTTTCCTGAACTGATGATTTATATGCAGCTTGCATATAAAGATAACCCAGAAACCACACCAGAGTGCTGCAATAAACAGAGCTGTTAATTGGAGCAGATGTGGGGCTATAGCAAGATAAATCTGGTCATTCCTGCTGGTCAAACAGCAGCTCTCTGGAGGAGGAGCAAGCCTGATAGCTGCTGCAGCCACTACAGTTCAATCTGCTGTATCTTTAAATGGTACCCACAGTTTGTGCTGCTCTTTGCAGTGATATTGCCAGCTTTAAGCAGTTCTCCTGTTTCTACCGCCATTGTGCTAGCAGAGCCGTTAAGGAGAACACATGGGAAAACAGATCAGGGAACCGATCAAGCTGAAAAATAACTCTAGTGTTAGTTTGGTGTTGGTTTTTTTTCGATACAGATGTTCCCTGAACCATTTCCTGTGCGGTGGCACTAACAGTTCCCTCGGCAGAGGGGGAGGAATTAGGAACGCTGTAGGAAAGTCATTTGTGTTGACCAGGTTTTGCACTATGTTCCCGCAGGCTGGTACAGTGAGCACAGAATGCTTTTTACTTGTTTCTTTTTAAAAACGCTTGTAATGTGGGCATAGAGATACTACACTTGAAAGATCTTTTATAAAGATTTTTCTGCAAAGAGTGCTACAGGTTTTCAAAAGGTAACTTTCCAGCCCAAACCAGAAATACAAGACTGATGCTGTAATTTCATGATCAGTGTAAGCTGACCTGCCCTCCTTCTCTGTCCAGAAGAGAGATGTGATCCCATCCATGCATTGCTGCTCATTCCTGCCCTTGTGGTACTTCCTTTTTTTGGCACAGAAATTCATGGCTTGGATTCAGAGGTGATCTAGATCAAAACTCTCTAGGTCAGACCAGTTCACTGCACAAACATTTGTGTTAGTTCAGGTGACAGGGTGGTATGGTTGTTGGAATAAGCCAGGCAGGGAGGGACTGACTTTCGGGCTCTGGTTACCCAGCCAATTTACTCTGACATAAATTCACCATGCTGACAAGAGGCGGTCTTAATCTCTGCCTCACCTGCGGGGCTTGTTGTCATTCATCTGCACCACTCCCTCTTGTGTGTGCCAGCTCTAGTAGTCATGGAGCTGCACAATGAGCCCTGATCAGGAAGCTAATCCAGCTAAAAATTGACCTAGGGTAAGACTGGCCTGCTCCTTTTAGCAGCATATAGACTTTATACTACATTAAAGTGTTCATACGTTTGCAGTCTCAGTGTAGTATTGTACGTCAGCTTAGAGTAGTCATGAACCTGCAGCTAATGGATGTGCAGAAACATCACCCAAATATGCAGCTGGGTACTGGATCAGCAGAGGTGGTTTTGTACTTGTTTCTTCTATGACTGAGGTTGAACTGGTGAGGTTGGCTTCAGGGTTTGCGCTGTACATTCACAGCACTTCTGAATTGAGCACTCTCTTTCAGTCTTTGTCTGTGCTCAAACTCATATTTCCAGTAATTTCTTTGCTGACAAACATGACTACACAATTCCCGATTTCTAGGGTTTTCTAAAAGCAAAATGCTTACTGTTGTGCAAATAGAAATATTTGAGTGGTTTATACATTTACTCTTTCACTGTAGTTTATAAACGTTCTTTCTGTGCTGGGATTTGATTACTTAAGGTGACCTTTTAAAAACTTTTCTTTTTAGACTTACAATAGCAGCATTAGGAGAAAAGCTTAATGATTACTGGAATGAAATGAAAACAAAGAAAAATGAAGAATATCCATTAGCGTTGCCAGTTGAGGAGATACAGTGAGTATCATTTCTAAATAGAAGAATTTTACATACTGTTCTTACTGTTTTACAGTCAGTCATGAAAATGAACTTTTTGTGTGAAAGTTGTGGTATTTTTTCTGTTACAGAAAACAGCCTGATCAGACGTGGGTACAATGTGATGCATGTCTGAAATGGCGGAAGCTGCCAGATGGAATAGAGCAATTGCCAGAAAAGTGGTACTGCTCGCTGAACCCTGACCCACAATTCCGGTAAAATTAGATTTTTGATCAGTATCTAAATACTGCTTTTAGTTCTTATTTTATTACCTGTTATAAGCATGGATGTTAAGCTCATTCTGTTGAACACTTTTTTCGCCCTAACTCAGGAATTGCAACGTGCCAGAAGAACCAGAAGATGACGACTTAATACATCCTACATATGAGAAAACTTACAAGAAAAAGTGAGTACTAGAGACTTTCTTACAAGTGTCTCAGCTCTAGAAAAGGAATGTGAAAATTAAATGCCCTTTTCTCTTACCTATGGTATAATTGCAACTCTTCTGGGAATATATCCAGCCAGAAAATAGTGCCCTGAAATCAAGGCTGGATTGTAGCAGTGAATAGATGGATAGCACTGTTCTTTTCTCTGTTATTAGTACATTGGCATTACATTCAAATGTATCTCTTTGACCTGCTTGCCCTCCTAAATCAGAATTATGAAAGTCATAATGAAAGGGGCCTCTCTCATTTAATAACTACTAAGGAGAGCAATGCAGTAATTTGTGTTCAAGAGGGGCAATGTTTCATAGTAGCAAGTGGTATGGGGATAGTTTGGGATGTTAGACAAGCAAGCTACTACGGCTGTTAGGAGACCATGTCTAGGTAACTTATTTTCAAAGTCCATGTTGAAGCAGCTGAATACCTCAATACATTTATTAAGAAAAAGAAGATTCTTAGCTAAGGTGTATGGAAAAAAACTGACTTCGGTAATTTTAACTAATGCTGGCTAGCATTCTAAAAGTGGGAGTTTTGGGATGTTTTTTCAGTTTTTTAAAATCTCAATCTGAGAGAGAACTTGTTTGAAGTTAAGCTACCTTTAAAATATACTAGTTTCTAAGTTCATGCAGAAAATTTTCATTCAATAAACCACAATATGTTCATCAGAACTTTATTGTATCTAGCTGAGATAAGGAGTATTATGTTTGCTTTTAGATTTTGAGGATGGTTTGGTTTTATAATGAATTAACATTTTGAATCTAAGCTCTTTTTTCTTTTTTTCCTTGCTGCTGTGCAGAGACAAGGAAAAACTGAAGAAGCGACTAGAGTACCACCAGGTAACTCTTGAAGTTGATGGGAAACTGGTAGCAGAGTTGTTCTTGCTGGCAACAATACTATGCAATTTGATCAAATAGGTCAGAGTTTGCTGTAGCTAGCAGCCAACTGACTGGTTCAACATCCTGTCTTGTTTTGATGGCTGTGTGGGTTATGCTCATTATTAGTAAACCAAAAATCCCCTGTCTTTGCAGTCCGATGATGGAAAATTCACAGTTGCTTTCTGTGTAGTATTTAAGAAAGTGTTTGAGACAGACAAAGCTCTCTCACAAAATAGTACTGGAAGAGATGTCAGTCACACCTGTTTTTATGGCATGACATCTAGTTATTGAAAGTGGATTTGTTGTAGAGAGGTGTGATAAGGATATGAAAGTAAAGAGACCCTTAAAACTGCAGTGGGGGCTGGGGATGGACAGACTTAAAGTAGCTGTGTTTTTGCAAGGAAGCACTCAAATTCATATTAAATGCAGATGCAAATCAACATGGTTGAGTGATGAGAATGTGTAGATCGTAACTCAGAATCAAATTTCCTGAGTGTGATTTAGTTTAAGTTGCTTTCAAAGTAAAGCGCTAACTTAAGATCACTCCATTTCTGGAGAAGATATTTTGCACGTGCTGTTTTAACCTACATACTTCATTGTATTAATTTTTCTGCCATTACTTTTACACAAGTGCAAAAGTAATTTCTAAAAGTAAAGTAGTGTTTATTTTAGACAAACTGAATTAATCATGACAGCTTTAACAAAGATTACTGTCCCATACTTCGTGTATGATGGTCAGACTTCAGACAGAGATACAGCTTGGGAAAAGCTCTTGCCTGAGACTCTACATGGTACTTTAAAATAGCTGTTTCTGGAGAAGGGCTTGTAAGGGTCAGAAAGCTGCTTTCTGACAGCAATAAATTGTGCACGGAGAAGAGTGTGCAGCTGGTGAACAGCATTCAAAGTCCTCTAAGAATTCTGCCAGAAGCCTGTAATTATGAACTTGCTTTCTAGTATGTTGTATGTCTTAAACCAATGTAAGGAAATACTTCACACGCATCAGTAGAGTTTGGGGGGAGGGGTTGTGCGATCATTAAGTTAAGAAAACTGGGGTTTGCAATGTGGAGTCTAGTTAGCCTTTCTTGTTGCAAAATACTGAGCCTGGGTTCAGGGAAATCCTTGTAGTATACATAAGAAATGGTGGTCAGAATTTTAGGTGTTGGCAGGTAGTTAGGAGAACTGCTTACGCCTATTCTGAAGAATCTACTAATGTCTGTTTCTTTTCATTCTTAACTAATATTATCTTATAGATCAATAATGAAATGTTTTTAAAAACACCTGTGTCTTCAAGTAAAGACTTCAAAACATTCTCAGCTGTGAGTGGAAGGGAAGCTGTTCCACGATCTCTTTTACCAGAAACATCAAATGCTTCTGTCAAAAGACCTCTGCTTATTTTAAATAGATCAGTATCTTCACCACATTCTGATTCTGATAACAGGTTAGTGAACCTGTACAAAAAACATTCCTATTTATTTCTAAAATTAATAACTTAATGAAAATGATGATGTTGAATGTAGTCCTGTCTTCAGGTGATATATTAATTTTGGCAGCTGTCATTTTTGAGAGTATAGGAAGCAGCAGTTTGATTAAAGGTACCTAAAACCTTGTGAAATACAGAAGGGGGAACAGCAAAAAATGCTGTGCACTAGCAAGGAAAATTGCTTAGTAGTTTGTCTGTTTAGGAAAAGACTGTGATGTGTTAACCACACTCTGCAGTATGTTTTCCTTAACCTTTGTTGATTTAAGGAACAGGTGCAGGGGGGTGTTCCATAAATACTGAGTCTGTTTCCAAATCATGTGTGAAGGTAATAATTTTAGTGTGTGGATGTCAGCCACTAGTTCTGGCTACACATCTTAAAATACTGTGCAGGGAGATCTCTCTTTCCAGTTAGAGTGGTAGTTTTTAATAGTGCTTATAGAAACACTAAACATTGTTTGAAACAAATGACTTTGCGGTATTTGAGCAATACAATAATCAGTTTAATATTTTGCTTCTCAGTCTTAAACGGAAGACACCTAGTTGTGTGACACCTGTGTCGTTAAAGAAACCTCGATTAAAGGACAAAACATTCAACAACCATGATGATGATGATGATGAAGATGTCATTATTTTAGAGGAGAGCAGTACTCCAAAGCCTTCGGCAGATTCTGATGTTCCTGTAGTAAAAACTGAATTTATTCATTTGGATCAAGAGGAGAAGCAGAAAGAAAACTGTGATGTCAGAGAACCCTGCAGCGCAGCTACTTCAGAATCAAAAAGTGAACAGTTGACCTCAGCAACACAGACAGAGGTCCCAAACTTAGTTGTTAAAAAGGAAGAGATGGAGGATGACACCGATACTCAAGTTCCTAGGGCAGAGATGGAAACTAAACAGTACCACGCTAATGGTGTTGCTGAGACATCTGTAGATCTTGGAAACGAACTGCAAAAACAGCTGCAATTATTAAACAAAGAAAAAGAAATGTACCAAAACAAATGTGAAGTATTAACTAAACAAGTAGAAACACTGGAACAGAGGATTTTAGAAATGAATAATAAGTATGTAAAAAAAGAAATGTGCCATCAGTCAACTGAGACAGTTTCTTCATTTGAAGAAGAAAATGTTCATGAAAGAAGTTTAGCAGAAGTGTCCATTCTCTATGAACAGGCCTTAGAAGAAATAGCAAAACTAAAGGAACGATGCAGTACCCTGCAGAACTTAAAAACTGAATGCAGCAAATGTGCTGATAGTGAAAATAAGAGCGAAGTAGATGAAATTGCTGTGCAACTGGATGATGTTTTCAGGCAACTGGACAAGTGCAGCATTGAGAGAGACAGATATAAAAGTGAGGTATGTTTGTTAAAACAGTGGTATACTTCAAATTAACAATTAAATTATTTTTATTTTTTAATGGGTATTTCATAGCAGTTCTAGTACACAATGTGTCTTATAGTTCAGGTCACTAACTAATCAAGCCATCTAAAAGGGAAGAAATACTAAATTAGCCTAGGAGTTTCTGGTTTTTTGCTTCCATAGATAGTTATTTCTATCTATGGAAGAGATACTTGAGAGAAGACTGTGAAGCTCTGAGTGGCTCTGACTGCAAGACAAGAGGGACTGAGCAGGCTTAGAGGGAGTACACATACAGTGGTTCAGCTGACAGCTGGCTATTTTAAAGCAGGTTGTCTAGATTGTTGATTGCTTTTTATTAACTTTTCAGTGAGATTTTAAGATATGACAAAGTTAAATGATTTAAATTTGTATAAGTTGTCTTTCTTTTAATCCACTACAATTTTATTTGATATTTAAAATTATTTTTATTTACTTGCCAGACTGAACTACTAGAAGTGGAAAAAAATCAAATTGCCTGTCAGTGTGAAGAACTCAAAGCAGAAATCGCACAGTTAAAAGCTTCAATTCCACAAGCAGTAGCACATGCAAATGATTCTACCACCAGTAATGTAGAAGACTCTGTAAATTTTTCTGATGGAGAAAGGTATCAATTTTGTTCTTTCTAGACTATATTTCAAGCAAGGTTGTGGCTGATTGTATCTGAAACATCTTGATGAAGGTTATGTCTGATAATTGTGTAATAAAATGTGATGCTTGGAATTCTTTTCTGCTGTCTCTTGTGACTCCTAACTCAGTAACATTTTTTTATCAAGTGATTTATTTAATATTTTTATGATTTAGGTATTTCTGTGAGCAGACTTGGCCATTGCACAGTAGAATGCCGTACTGACACTTCTTTAAAATATCAAAAAATGTTATATAATTTCTAGACATTACTTGTAGAACAAGGAGAAAGAGAGAAAGGAGGCAGGAAAGAGGGTGTTCATTAGCTTATGCTGTGTGTAGATGAACTTCACTTTTATGTTCTATTTTTCTTTCTTGGATCCATAGTACTCTACTGAAAAGAGTTTGGATTTGGTTTTGAAACTTAACTTTCCTGTAAGAATTTATTGCTGCAGACCAATCCTATGGAACTAGGTTGTATCCAGAGTATATCTTTGAACTAAAAGGGTTTAAACTAACAAATAGAGAGCTTGCAGTTCTTGGTTAATAGAAATAGCAAACACACAAAAGTAGTACACGTACCACCAGATGGAAGCAGGGATGAGCAGTCCAGCAGGAATATAGGCACACTGCCTGGGCATGTAGGATGGAATTGAAAGCCAGAGCTCAACTGGAGTTAAAGCTGGCAAGGCCTGTAAAGGGCAATCAGAAGGGCTTTCTGTAAGTGCAGTGGGAGCAACAGGGGAAGTAAGAAAAATATGGGCCTGCTGCTCAGTGGGGCAGGTGCTCAGTAGCAAAGGACATGAGGTGCATGAAGCACAAATTACTGAGGTACCCAGTATCCTCTTTACCTTGGTAAGGTCTTCACTGGTAAGGTCTGCCCTCTGGCCACCCAAGTGGTAGTCTTAGGGAGTGAAGCATTACCTGTAATAAAGGTGACTGAATTAAGGGACCATTTAAGCAAATTTGACATATACAAGTCCATGAGACCAAATGAGATGCATCAGAGGGAGCTGGCCAATTGATAGAGAGTTGACCTTGCAAAGATACCTCCAAAAGGTTGTGGAAGTTATGATCCTGATGCCTGGAAAAATGCAGTCATCATGCCCAGCTTTAGGATAGGCAGAAAATGTAGTCTGGGAAGAGCATCAGGCAAATCTATCTGGAAGCTACCTGCAGCCCCATGATAGTCAAGGTGATTAGGAACAACCAGCATGGATTTACAGAGGGCAAATCCTGCCTTTGCAACCTCATTGCCTTTTACAGTGAGACAACCAGCTCTGTGAACCTTCATTTTAGCAAAGCTTCCAGTGTGGGCTGCCATAATATCATCATAGCAAAGGTTGTGAGGTATGGTTTGGATAGGTAGTCTAGGAGATGGGTCATAAAATTGGCCAGACTGCTGAGCTCATGGATCAGTATCGAGATCAGTAATGGTTAATGCCTTCACTAATGGCCTAGATGATGGAGCAAAATTAATTCAGTAAATTCACGATGACATCAAATTGGAGGGAACCATTGATACTCTGGAGGGTAGGACTGCTGTTAAGGAACATTGACCTATTGGAAAAATGGACTGAAAGAAGCCTGAAATTCAACAAAGACAACTGCAGAGTTCTGCACCTGTTTTGGAAATACCCATGCAGTTGAACAAGCTGGAGACTACTCATAGGAAAGCAGCCTGGAAGAAGCAGCTTGGAAACCTGTGATGCTGGTGGACTAAAAGTTGAATGTGAGTCAGCAGTGCACTCTTGTGGTGGGAGAACCCAGTGCCTACTGGGCTATATTGGCAAGAGTTCAGATAGTTTGAGGGAAGAGATTCTTCCCTACTATTGGCATTGTGAGACCAAAGATGGAGGATTGTGTCCAGTTTTGGGCTCCCTGCTATATGGATGACCTTGGCATATTGGAGCAATTCTACTAAAGGGTCACCAAGATGGGTAGGGGCCTGGAGCATCTGATATAGAAGGGGAAGCTGAGGGAAATAGCCTTACAAAGAACAGGTTACCTTGAAATCATACTGCTCTCTTCTGCTGCCTAGTGAGAGGGTGCAGAAAATATGAAGTCAGCCTCTGCTCATGAGCACAACGATAGGATGAGAGGCAACGGACACAAGCTGTAACAAGGGAAAAGTCTGTTTGAACTTTTTTTTTTCCCCTCTCTATTTACAGTGAGGGTAGTCAACCCCTGAAAAAGGGACCCAGGGAGGCTGTGGAATCTCCATCCTTGGAGATTTTCAAAACACAAGAAGGTCCTAAGCAGGGCTAACTCAGATCAGGCTGCTTTGAAGAAGGGGGGAGGGAAGGGAAGGGGACTGGATGATTTCCAGAGACCCCTTTCAGTTTACTTTTTTTTCTGTGGTTAAATCTCCCCTTTATCTGCCAGCAGTTCATCATCATCTTAGAGTATCTGACTTGTGCTTCCTCAAAGAATTAGCAAATATATGCAGGACTTGTAAGTAACTTCCACCACAAGTCCTATTGGGACATGATGGCACTGTGAAGACTGGCTACAGATGATAAAGGAACCGGTGGTAGAAGGGAATGCTCAAGAGAAGAGATGGGGGATTTGGAAGGAATTTCATCAGAAAGAGGACAGAGCAAGGGAATCCAGGAAAGAAAAGAGGAGGCATAGCATTTTCCCTGTACTTTGACTCTTACCTTATTTCCTCTTTATATTTTAAAGCCTTTGGACAAACTACTCTTTCTTCATCTTGTCTCTTTTTCTTCGTCTTTCATTTCATCTCCATAGGTTATAGTAGTTAGTACTTGTATAAAAATACTGGGGTTTAATATTGTTTGAGAAATAATAAAGTGTTGTGGGATAAAGAATTGTGACAGTGTTTATTTGCTAACTTACATAAAAGCATTTGTAAATATTTCTGATCTGTTTTGGGAACAGCAGATTCCAGTTTAGCCCTTAGTATTTGTTTGAAACTAAGGGTGTATACACCTTCAAAATTAAAACTTGAGAGGCTCAGCTTTGAAAAAACTGGTAGATTTTGAAATGATGCAGCTTTAACTGTATCAGGTTTTTTGTTGGTTTATGGAAGTCATGCACGGAGCCTTTCTGGTACAGAGCATTAGTCCAGCTTTGTTAAATAAAGTACTGTGTATTTGAATGTAAAACTTCATCTACATCTAATCATTATCTCATTATTTCTTCACAGCCTGAAACTACGCTCTCTTCGAGTGAATGTTGGACAACTGCTGGCTACAATCATGCCTGATCTAGACTTGCAGCAAGTAAATTATGATATTGATGTAGTAGATGAAATTCTGGGACAAGTTGTAGAACAAATGCATGAAATAAGTAGTACTTAATATCTTAAGATTTCAGCAGACTCTTACTTGATCTTCCATTATAACCTTTGTGTAGGTTCAAAACTGTATATACTGCTTCTTCACTTTATATATTTGACATAGTTTGATCAATAAGTGTATATACTCTATGCGTTTAGATGTTCCCACAGATGCAGTGAGTGTTATCTTCACTTCCTCTTAAAGGAACACTGTCAATATTGACCAACACTGATGTACTTAATTAAGGATTTTGCTTTTAAAATGTATTTGTAATTTGCAAATATTTTTATTATTAGGAATCTTAATACTTTTCTACAAAAGCTTTTTCGTTGACTTTTGATCTTATATAAGCATTAATACTTGCAATTATTTCCTCTTCTGAAAACTAAGTAGTAGAATGTATTAAAAATGCAAAAAAGAACTTTCCTTGATTTCCTGCTCAGAACAAACCTTAGTAGTGTTGTCATATACTACAGTATTTTTTCATTGCTGTCAGCGATGTTATATGTTGCATTAATGGGATAGAAACTAGTAGGTGAAAATTTTGGCCATATGGGTAATATCTGTGTTTTACTACAAAAGACGAAAACATCTTTAAGGGTTTTATCCTGAAAACTGATGGTCTTCGACTCCCTTTTGGATTTTTTTGATGTCACTAAAGAACATTATATGTACATAGTTCTGCAGCATAAACAATTCCATGAGCTATGGCTAGGATATTTCAGCCTTTTCAGTGATGGAAGCCACATGCCTGTTTGTGTCCCGCCCTTGCTACTTGATTGTTGTTTCTTACGTCCAAGAACCCGTCTGTATTTGAGCACAGAGGGATCTTCGGTTCTGCCCTGTAGTTCCCATTTGAACACAGCAATGCTGGTTCACAAGTCCAGGTATCTACCAGTACATGGCTTCAGTGGTCAGATTTCGCACACAGCTCTTGCCTATTTTTTTTTTTCCAAGTCCAACGCAGCCGGTGGAATGGGAAGCATCTTGGTGGACCATTGGAGAGAACAAGCTGGGGTGGCATATCCAAAGCTAGGTAGGATCCCTGGGCAACCTCTGCACTGCATCAAACACCACCTCTTGAGACCTGAAGGCTTTTTTTTTTTTCAGGGAAGCCCAGTGCTGAACAGGATTGACATAGAGGTTCTGTGATGTATACAAACGCTTATATATAATCTCAAAAAACCCCAACTCGTTGCAGTATTAAACATGCAATCTGTCTTGGAGTCTTTCAGGCTGACGTGAGGGTGCTGAGATTCGTCTCCAAAACTTACCTTCCTGTCAGAATGTGCCATGCTGAGTACGAACAAGTCGGACTACTAAATCCTTGATTAACTAGTTGAATGGAAGTACTTTGAAAAGGAGGCATGTTTCCTTATCTGTGGTGTTAACTACTACAAAGTGAGCTAAAGCTGAAAATGTTCAAATACAACTTGTTTATGCTATCTTAAAGTTTAGACATCTTTTATTATAAGCAAAATAGGGGAGTCCCTCTTTCTCTCCCTTTTTTTTTTTTTTGTGTAAATGTTTTATGACTCTTAAGTTACAGGTTCTATGCTCTAATGCTCATGCGAAAACTTCGTGGAAGAAATGGTACCAAGAGAAATCGCTGTTACAGTGGTGACAGTATTCTCAGCCAATTGCATGTTTTTCTATTGAAGTCATTCAGGAATGAGAAGAGAGGCAGCAAAGATACCAAATCTACCTTTTACTCTGTGGTGGTATTTATCATCCAAACAGAGATCAAGAAAAATGGTTCTTGCTTTTAAAAAATTCTAAAAAAAAATACATTTTTTTAAAAAATCATGAAACAGCATTCAATACGGTCATTCCTAGGAAGTGTCTTTTTTTATTAAGCCAATATTTTTGGCTTTTGCACTGCTACTGTCCTGATTTAATTAGATTATGTTCCTTTTAGTTATATTCAGTCAGTTTCTTTCGATGGGACAGTATTTCAATTTTAAGATACTGTCTGTTCTAATATGCCAATAAGGATAATGCAGTACTGTTGTACTTTATAATGGATAAATTGAATGTTTGATTTTTTGAAGAGGTGGCTGTAATATAACTGTTTGTATGACTTTTAAAAAGTTTATATTTTTCCATTTATTGGTGTGTGGTTTTCCATTTCTTAATCATTATTTATTATGTTTCATCAGACTCTCTAGTTGAATTTCTTATAGACAACTGGCAAAATATAGCATAGGTCTTTATTAAAAATGGCAAATTTACACTATGGAGAACAGTGGACTAATGGAAAAGTTTTTTATTTACTTGCTAAAATGTATTTTTTGTAAAAAATAAAAAACAATATATAAATCTGAGTTTGCTGGATCAAAACTTGTATGTGATCAAATGCAATGTTTTTGTTTATAAATAAATACTATGCAGAATGGTTGATGTTTCTGACTTACTTTAAGTATTTGGTGTTAGGAGAAAGCTGTCCTGGTCTGGTTTTGAGCGGATGACTTGGGCAGACCCAGCGCGCCCTCAGCCCCGGTGGGCACCCTCGCTGAGCCCCAGACCAGCTGGCCGCGCTTCCCTAGACGGGAGGTTTTGCACGGGGGATGCAGTTACCCAGTTACAAGTCTGTTACTGTGATGGGATTTGGGACGAAACTGGTGTTCAAGGCCTCGTGGGAGAGCTGCTGTCTTTGGGGCGCTACGGCAGACGGGAAGGCAAGGGTGAGTTGGGGAGTTGGGTCGGAGTCATGGCCGCTCTTTGGGTGAGGGTCAGCTCTCCTTCTCCAGTCTTACCCCTAGCCAGTTGCTCGGCTCCCCAGCATGACACTCGAGTTCTTTCAGCTATTTTTGTGACACTTTTTGAGGCTGAGGTAGACCATTCTTCCCTGACCAGGACTTGGTTGTCTAGTACAGATGACTGACAAGAGATGGCGGTGTGCAGGGTGGTGGTGTGGAAAAGGTTCTCACCTGTTGTGTTAGGCAGTGTAGTAACTGGTGAGCTCTTCACGAGTACAAGTCTTGGCTTTAAGGACATGGCCAGTGGTTCTTTTTCCCGTTGGCATTGGGAAGGTGGCGAGGAGCGGCAAAGCCGTAGGTGGTGGTGGGAAGGAGGGAAAATAGAAGCCGGTTTCTAAGGATGTAAATTTTTATCACTATTGTTTCAAAGGGCAAAGTTTGCAGTTGAAAGAAGGGGAAGTGGGGGGATTGGTCGCCCTTTGACCAGTCTAAATGTAAAACCATCTCAGATACAGCACTGCCTTTTCCCCCAGCGACCCCGCTGCCCGCGGTCCCACCGCGCTGCCCGAGGGCGCCTCGTCGCCGCTCCCGCCTCCGGCAGGGGGCGCTGTCGCAACGCCGGGGGCTCCCCGGCGGCGCGCAGGCGCGGGGCGGGGCGGGCTGGGGCGGGAAAGGCGCGCCCGCGCGGGAGCCCGGCAAGGCCGCGCGGCGCCGCAGGTAGGGGCTGGGGGCGCGCCCGCCCCCCGCGCGAGGCCCCCCCGGCCGTTAGTGGGGGCGGGCGGGGCCGCCGGCGCCCCGTTGTGCTGTGGGGAGAGGAGCCGCGGCGGCAGCCGGGGTAGGGAGCGGTGGGGACTCGGCCTCGGTGCTTGCGGGGCTGTCGCCAGCGAGCGCGTTGGGTTTCGTGTGGCTGATCGCCTCCAGGCGTCGGGCATCGCCGGTCCCCGGGGGCGGCGGTTTTCGAGGCCCTGGGGGCTGTGGGGAGCGGTCCCCGCTAGCGGTGCCGCCCAGGGAGCTGCTGCCCGGCCGAGGGGCGGCTGTGGCCCGGAGCGCCTCTGCCTTCCTCCTGCCCCCGCCGGGGCCTTCGTGCCTTGCTTTTGTTTTGGCTTCTCGGTGCTTCGCTGGTGCTGCAGGAGCCGTTATCCCGGGGCTGGCCGGGGGCGCGCTGTGCCAGCCGGGCGCCCCGGGGCGAGGAGCTGGGCCAGGGCAGGACCGGGGCAGCCGAGGGGGTGCAGGTGCACCGGTGTGCTCCCGGAGAACGAAAGGGAAAAGCTGCGGTGTCTGTCCCCGGGGTTACTGCTGGTTGTAGCCCTGTGCTGCGCTTCTGTCACAACATTTAATTCAACTGAGAGAGGTGGGTTTATTACCCTTCTCATGCAGGGCCCAGGCAGTAACTTTAGCCATAATAAATTATAGCATTTAAAGATGGTCTTCCTTAAACCATTCTTCTGTCAGCTTCTGCGGTGAAATTGTTACGGGATCTATCTGTGATGCTTGCAAGGTCTGCATTAACTTTGATTGCCTTAGTCGTAAGAAACAATAATTTGTCTGCTATTTGCTCTGTTTTCTTCAGTAAACATGAAGGTCATCACTTGTGAAATAGCATGGCATAATAAGGAGCCTGTTTACAGTTTAGACTTCCAGCGTGGACCTGATGGGAAGATCAATCGACTGGCCTCAGCTGGAGTGGACACAGCTGTTCGGGTAGGTTTCTGACCTGTTTGTTTTGGTTTTGTAGCATGTGCAGAGTGTGAAATGGCCTGTTGTCCCAGGTATGAGATTATCAGCTGGTACGTGACACCAGTGGCGGATGGTTTTGGGAAAGAGCATGAAGATTGTACAGCTGTATACAGAATGACTGTTCCCCTCGCAAACTGTCCTCGACTGCTGCTGACTGTTGAACTTTTATTTTTGGAAAATTACCTGCATTGACTGCTGGGTGATAATCCTGAGTAGTAAGTGCTAATTTAGAGCACAGTCTTGTGGGTTAGTGAGAAACAACTGATTTAATTTCTTTATGTTCATCAAAGTTGAACTTTATCTGCTGTTTTACATGTAGTCACTTGGCAGTATGAGATCTTTTTACAGACCTTTTCTGCTCAGCTTCAGGTGCAGCTCTCCTAAGTAATTTTGTGTTGGTGTTAGGAACCTTTGGTCATCAGTTGCTCATTCTTTTGAGACTCACTTATGAAAATGTTGAATAGCACAAGCCCCAAAAGGTGTGGCTGTAAGATTTACCTTTGTAAAATCAGGCACTTGTTTACTGTCTTCCAGATCTTCAATGCATGTGAGGACTGTCCCCATCATTCTCTTGGTTTCTCTAAAAGCCTCAGCCCTCATTGGAAACCTTGGGGAAACTGAGGGCACTGGGTGAACCACATTCTTTTTATCTGCATGTTAGTCAACTCCTTAAAATCGATGGACAAGTGAGGCACAATTTCCTTTGCAGAGAAATACATTGACTCAATTTTTTAATTTATTTTTCTTTTAACAGCTTCTCTGTATAGAAGGTAGACATAGTGGTCGGAGTCTTTTGGGTCACCATTAGAGCACTTGTGAAAAAAATGACACATTTGCATCCTCTGTTTTTTGGAGCTGAGAATGAAACAGAGCAGGTCACCCGTCACTGCTGGGCTGTTCATTTCATGTTTGAGTTCCTGTAGGTTGCCTCCGTCTCAGGGTCTGGTGATTTCCTCTGAAAAATTGGTTTTGTCTGTTTACTAAAATCTCTACTGCTAACCTTTCAGTTTGAGACAGTTCCCCAAACTCATCCTGCAGTAAAGAAGGGTTCCAACGTGGGACCCTCCCTGTGCTCCTTAGTAATGAGCTCCAGGGCAAAGAATTCATGTAGGTTTTTTGCTATGCATGTAATTGTCTGTCTTTGCATTGTAATTTTGCATTTTAATTATCTTTTGGGCCTGCTTATGTTCTGTCAGGCTTCCATCCTGTGATATATTTGCAAAATAATAAAAAATGTTGTCGTAAGGTCTCACTACATGTGGAATAGACGCAGGCAGAGAACAAGGTTTTCTTTTTTATTACTGCCACATTTTCTTGTGAATAGGGAAATGCTCTGTTTTAGAAGAGAATTTGAGTTGTAAGGTCAGATCTGTACTTACAATCTGGAATGCCTGGATTGGATCCAGATTTGTTCCTCAGGATCCTCGGTGCAGTATTTTGTGAAATATGTCGATATTTATTAATGTATTTATTAGCAAATTATTATGAATGGCAACTGCTGCAATATGTGCATGATTGGAATGTCTCTTTCTTTTGGAGATGATAAGTGTCATTAAAAATGAGGGGTTTACTCCAGTAACTGCAGCCTAAACTTTCCCATTCATTACTGGCAAATTGACTTCTTACCTGACAGTGTATGCATTTCAGGGATTTTGGCTGTATGTATAGGTTACTCAATGTATGTTTAAGTCATATTTATAAATATACATGTTTTAAGGACAGAAATTTTTTTGTGTTCTTTGACATAAAGTTACTGCTGCTACATCTTCTTTTGGAGGACATAAGGAGGGAAAGCTGGCAAAATTACAGAGGTCTTTATTCAGGGTGCTTGCTTCATTGTTTGGTATATTCCTATCAAGGCCTGGTTGTTGGGGTTTTTTGGTTTGTTTTTTTGGTGTTGGGTTTTTTCTGAACTGAATTGCATCCAAGAGCAGATTATTTGAAACACCTAATGGGATTTAACTATCTGTGGCCTTAGTCCAACGATACAGGGACAGAACAGTGGGGACGTAAGTGTTGCTTTCGTGGCTGAACTGGTTCATAAGTAGGAGTAGCATCGTTATGTCCTGCAAAATGGAAAACAAGTGGGATCGGGAATTCCTTAAGCCAGCATTGCTGGATAAGTGTCCATATCATGCAACTGTATTAGTGCTTTGGTTGTGATCAGTGGGGAACTGGAATTGTATTTCTTGCTCATATAATCTGTTTGAAGCCAGTAAATCCATTGACCTTTGGGGTATACTGCAAAACTCTTCGATGTCTTCAGGCTTCTGAAGAGAGCTAATATGTTTTATTTTTTCCTGTAGTAATTGGGTTTTTTTCAGACTGTTAGTATTTGTGGTTGATGGATTTGTTAACAAGATACTGTAATTCCATACTTTTGAATTATTGTATTTAAAAACTTGCAAATCCCATTGAAGCTGGAGGTTGTCAATGAATGGAAGAGAGAATGATGCGATGTGTTTGTTGGGTTTTTTTAATTTATTAGAAATACTCAGTAATATATTTCATCAGACTAAAAGAAATACTGCAGTATAATTGCAGCTTGTGCTGGGTTAACTTTGTATAGCCACTAGGTGCCCACCAAGCCACTCTATCACTCCCCCTCCTCAACAGGACAGGGAGAAGATGTGTTGGAAAAGCTCATGGGTCAAGATGAGGACAGGGAGATCACTTACTAATTACTATCATGGCAAACAGACTCAACTTAGGGAAATTAATTTAATTTATTACCAATTAATAACAGAGTAGGATAGTGAGAAAAGAACAAAGCTACCCCACACCCCTCCCTCCCAGGCTCAACTTCACTCCTGACTCTTCTACTTCCTACCCCCAAGTGGTGCAGGGGGATGGGGGATTGTGGTCAGTTCATCACATGTTGTCTCTGCCACTCCTTATTCATCACACTCTTCCCTTGCTCCAGCATGGGGTCCCCCCTACAGGAGACAGTCCTCCACGAACATTCTCCAACATGAATCCTTCCCATGGGCCACAGTTCTTCATGAACCGCTCCAGTGTGGGTCCCTTCCACAGGGTGCAGTCCTTCAGGAACAGACTGCTCCAGCATAGGTCCCCGACAAGGTCACAGGTCCTACTAGCAAACCTGCTCCAGCATAGACTCCTCTTCACAGGCCACAGCTCCTTCCAGAAGCCTGTTCCAGCATGGGCTTTCCACAGGCTGCAGCTTCCTTCAGGGCACATCCACCTGCTGTGGTGTGGGGTCCTCCACGAGCTGCAGGTGGACAACCTGTGTCACCATGATCTTCTCCACAAGCTGCAGGGGAATGTCTGCTCCAGCACCTGAAGCACCTCCTCCCCTCCTTTTTCACTGACCTTTGTGACTGCAGGGGTGTTACTCTGGCATTTTTCTTTCTGTTCTCTCACAGCTGCTGCGCAGTGTTTTTTTTACCGTTTCTTAAATATGTTGTCACAGAGGCACCACCAGTGTCATTGATGGGCTGAGCTTTGGCCAGTGGTAGGATAGTCTTGGAGCTGGCTGGAACTGCCTCTGTCCAACACAGAATCCTAGAGTGGTTTCGGTTGGAAGGGACCTCAAAGATCATCCGTTTCTAACCCCCCTGCCATGGGCAGGGACACCCTCCACTAGACCAGCTAGCCCAAAGCTTCATCCAGCCTGGCCTTAAACACTTCCAGGAAGGGGGCAGCCACAACCTCTCTGGGCAACCTGTTCCAGTGCCTCACCACCTTCGCAGTAAAGAATTTCTTCCTAATACCTAATCTAAACCTACCCTCCTTCAGCTTAAACCCATTACCCCTTGTCCTGTCACTCCATGCCCTCGTAAACAGTCCCTCTCCAGCTTTTCTGTAGGCCCACTTTAGGTACTAGAAGGCTGTTACAAGGTCTCCCTGGAGCTTCTCTTCTCCAGGCTGAACAACCCTAACTCTCTCAGCTTGTCCTCACAGGAGAGGTGCTCCAGCCCTCTCGTCATCTTCATGGCGCTCCTCTGGACTCGCTCCAACAGCTCAATGTCCTTCTTACGTTGGGGACCCCAGAACTGGACACAGTACTCCAGGTGGGGTCTCATGAGAGCAGAGTAGAGGAGGAGAATCACCTCCCTTGAAGCTTCTTTTGATGCAGCCCAGGACACGGTTGGCTTTCTGGGCTGCAGGCACACGCTACCAACTCATGTTGAGCTTTTCGTCCACTGACACCCCCAGGTCTTTCTCCTCAGGGCTGCTTTCAATCCATTCTCCGCCCAGCCTATAGTTGTGCTTGGGATTGTTGAACTGAACTTGCGCTTGGCGTTGTTGAACTGAAAACTGTCTGTAATGCTTTTGTAACTAGATATGGAAAGTGGAAAAAGGACCAGATGGAAAAGCAATTGTGGAATTCTTGTCCAACCTCACCCGCCATACCAAAGCAGTAAATGTTGTGCGCTTCTCTCCAAGTGGTGAGATCCTAGCATCTGGTGGAGATGGTGAGTAATGAAGCTAATATTAAAAAAAACTATGTTTATGCATATGGTGAGTGAAGGGGTAAAAAAACCCAAACTCAACATAGGAACTTGTTCATACCCCTCTAACACTTCCAGCTTTAGACTCACATATGCCTTGCCATTATAATTAGTAAATGCATGTGAGGAAGTTCCTAAGTTACTGCTTCTCACTGGCTGGGTGTCTGAAAGGCTCTGTTTTCCAGAGGTAAAGTAATTGCTATCCCCATTTCCCAGATGGGGAGGTTGAATGGGTTACCTAGCATCATACTGGAAGGCTGTGGCAGAATTTGTAAATTTAGGCCTGTCTGTCCAGGGCCATGTGGGTTTTTCAGTCACAGTAAGGACAGCATTAGACAGGCGTGTGCTCTGTGAGACAGAACGAAGTGTTACCTTAGTGGAAGATTTTTAAAAAGCCCAAAGCGCAGAACCATAGCCAGCTCTAATCAAAAGCAGATTGAAAGTTAAGTACTTAACTCTCATCTAACACCTGGAAATCTTAATCTTTTTTTTTTTTTTTAAATAATTAAATAATAATAATAAAAAAAGACATTGATTAAAATCAGTAGCTCACACTGGAAGCTAAAGCAGTCTAGCACCTACTCCTCCCCACCACAACATAAGAACTGCTTTTCATGTGTCTTATGCGAGATAATTGTAGTGTTGAACTGAATGCAATGCATTAACAAAACAGTGAGTGGGGAAGAAACTTTATACTATTTCTCCTACAGATGCTGTTATTTTATTGTGGAAGCTGAATGATAGCAAAGAATCAGAACCATTAGTTTTTCAGGATGAAGATGAAGCTCAGCTCAACAAGGAGAACTGGACAGTTGTTAAAACTTTAAGGTAGCTTAATATTTTATGAGTTTGTTTTCTGTCCAGTGTTTTTAATTCCCCAGTGACTTTTATCATTTGGTACAGTCTTCTGTTCAGTGTAACTTGAACGTCCATGCTCTCTAAAATTTGCTTGCTCTAATATTCATCCTTTTATTGTCTTTAATGTTTTGTTGGTGGGGTTGTTTTTTTTTTTAATACAGTGCCAACCTACATCTTCTGTTAAGGCAGAAGATTTAGCATTTATGTGGCATAACTGATGTACTCTGAAATTGGTTCCTGAGATTTGCAGTCACTTAAAGCTTAGCATAGAGATACATAAAGTCAATGTGAAGTTTTATTTACTACCTTTATAGTGGAAATTTTGATCATTGTTAAAGCAGAAAAGCGTCAGTAGATTAAACAATTCGTGCGGTTTTGCCCAATGATAGCTATGAGGCTCAACCAATCTTTTTCAACTAGTTCACTTCAGTAGTTGAAAATCTACTGTATTACACAGCTTTTGTTTCAAGTGTACAATGACTAATAAAATATATGCTGTGCCTGCTAAGACTAAGTAACTATTAGCTGACAGTGGCTAAGGTATCAAACCACTGCTGGCAGTTGGAATAAAACATTGTTCTGTTCTCGCTCTCAGTTCAAGTCTGAAAGAAATTAGTGGTTCTGGACTCTGAAATGCATTTTGGACGATCAATATATGTAACTCTGCCTTACTTTCTGTGTAGTGTCTGCTAAAAGTTTTAGTCTTTGTGTGTCTATACTAATAAAATCATTAAGAATTTACATTTGTTTACAAAAACTAAATAACTGCTATCCTTAACTGATACATTCCTTGCAACTGCCGAGGTTTATGTGAGAACAGTTTCAAAACTGCTAATGGGATTGCATGAAGAACCAGTGTGATTCTTTAGGAACATTAGAGTTAATCTCTTAAAGCAAACAAACAAACTTAATCCCCCTTCCCTAAACTTGGTGTTGCAAATATTTATTATTAAATTTACGATACTATATGATAAGTCTTCAAACAACAAGCACTACAAATTGTTTTTGATGGAGCCCTTCTAGGTGGTTATAAGTATCTTGCAATGTTTGTTCTACTGTATGTAAATCAACCTTAATTTTCTGTGTTTCATGTGGTTCTGCTGAGTGTGCATGTTTGTTTACTGCTTTTATGAAACCCATAAATATGCAAAAAAGTTTTCTTGAATAGCAACATTTCCTAATTACTTTGGTGTAGTGTTTTACTTTCTGTTAGTACAAATCCTAGAAATGTTCATTTGCAGATCTCTAGGTACAAATTCATAAGTTACTTCAAACACTGGGTTGGCATTGTCTGTGAAAAAAGACCTGTTGAAAAGGCAGGCTTATTTTGAGTTAGAAGTAGGATGTGCTTTTTTAAAACGTTCTACTACCTTCTGAATATGGAAGTTTTTTTAAAAGCTGAAACTCATGCTGTTCATTTTACTTCAGTGATACTTTATTTGCCTTTGAGTATTTTAAATTTTTTTTTTTAACCTAAAAATGCACGAAACTCATGTTTACAAGTAGCTTTTAATTTTTAAATTACTAATTGATTTCCTCTCTTCTGGCTTCTAGAGGTCACTTAGAAGATGTGTATGATATTTGTTGGACCTCAGATGGAAATTACATGGCATCTGCTTCTGTAGATAACACAGCTATAATGTGGGATGTCAGTAAAGGTAAATGTTATGTTTATCAACTGCGGCTTCAGTCCTGATGGAAGTGTCTTATGGTATTTACCAGAAGAGTTGAAAGCATCTTTTTTTTGTGAGAGAACAGTCCACTTAATTGCTAGACTTCTGGGATAGTGAGGCCCAGCATATAAAGATAACCCTCAGGCCAGCAAAATTTACACTTTAGTCTCTTGACCTCGGAGTATTCAGGCAGTAAACTTCGCGTAATTTTTTTCCCCCAAACTCCTACATAAGCATCTTGTATATTACTTATTCCACGTCATGCCCCAACAAACAAAACTTGACTGGTATCAGATAAGTAACTACCTAGGTCAAAAACAAGAAGTGAGTGTAGCATGCAGGCTCTGTTTTGCAAGACATGACGCTTTTTTTAGGCTCCATTCAGCAAAACACTTCCATTCATGTTCATCTCACTGCAGTGGGATTGCTTGTATTCGCCAAGAAAGGCCCATCTGTAGAAGTTCTGGCAGTACCCAGCTAGGTTAGGTTGCTTTACAATGGCTTGAATTTTTTTTTGTTAGCAGTGTAATCATTACTTTCACTTACAATTTAATGTGGAAGTACTTAACTTTCTCTAAAGTTAACCCATTATCTCACATTTCTAATATTTAGTGTCTAATTAAGAGTCCAGGTTAATTTTTCAGTGCGTGCACATATGAAAATGCAAATGTTCTGTTGCTGACTTTTTTTGTGTTCTTGGTTTGGGTCTCTCTCGTCCAAACTGTCACATATACTCCTTTCCGAAAGTCTTTACCATAAATGCATGAATGTTCAATTAAGAATGTGTGTACTCAGAGCATAAATATGTGTAGGGGGCATTGTGACCAAACATCTCCTGCATCTCAGGCTGCTTCTAATAACTTTAAAGGGAGTTATCTATTAGAATTATTACTAAGAAAAGCCAGATGGCCTCTTAAGCTGGTATGTTACTTATATGTAATGTCTTCCATTCTCACTGCTTTCTTTTAGCATGCATTTAATACTGTGGAGGACATTTGGTCTCTAGGGAGAGAGACAACTAGTAAGTTGGAAGTAAGAAGCCATTACTGGGAAATGTCGGTTTTGTGATTAAAGTTGTAGATACATTGAAGGAAGGAGTTTCAGGGATAGCTTCCAGTAATACCCAGCTTAAAAGCTTGCATGGTTTAAAAAAATAAATGGTGGGAAGAAAATTAATAGTAAAAATCCATAGGGCTTTTTACTACAAAGAGTGCATCACAATAGGGAGTCCTTGAGGTACAAACTGTTGGCAGCTTATAGGGTATCCTGTAGAAATACCATTACGTGTTTGGTCTGTTGGTATACTCTGGCATCTGTTGTTGGGCACTGAGACCGAACATTGCAACAGAAGGACTTTTGGTATTATGCAACATGGCCTCAACCCTGTTCGTGTAATCTTTTTGAAGAGCCATTGTCTTTGAAACTTGTCAGCTTATAGTATTTCTTTGCAATAAACCAACCCTATACTAAAAGAAAAAAAAAGCACCCTGTCCCTAGTATTCAAAACAAAGTATTTAATGAGATTATCTGTAACTTTACCTCATCATGATGCTTTGGACCTGAGACATTCGGTTGTGGAACATCAGTGGGGTCAGAGAGCTGATGCCTTTGGGAGATCTTTGTGTCAGAGTAAGTTGTTGAAGAACATGAGTTAGCACTGCTGTAGAATTGTTTCTGAAAGCTGCCCATGTGTAAGTGTCAGTCAGCATGTGTGCAGTATATTTTTTTTCACTGTCTGCTCAGCAGAGTAGGTGAGTTTATACAGCCCTAGATAAGAGAGCCTGACTATCTGGCCCCAGCTGAAAGTTATGTTTTAACACTGGAATTTCTGGCTCAGTATTCAGCCAAATTTAGTTAGCTGTTGAACAGCTAGACTTGCCTGCAAAAAATTTTCTAAGTCACAAAGGTTTTGAAATACTTCTGGTTTTGGAATACACTCATCTTGCATGTTTAATGCCTAAGCCAAGCTCCTTATCTGAGTTAGTTTGTAGGGAACAAGCCCTAAGTTGGCATGTCAGAATTTACTGCACTTGTGAAGACTTTAGAAACAAAGCAACGATTTCTGATATTCTTATCAAGTTAACAGTTTGTGTGTTTAAAAAAATATTTTGAAACATTTTGTCTTGTTCTATTTCTGAAATGAGGAAATGTTTTAAAACACATTTGAATTTAGAATCTTGAAACTGTTTGTAATTTCAGGACAGAAGGTTTCAATATTAAATGAACATAAGAGTTACGTCCAAGGAATAACCTGGGATCCTCTAGGCCAGTACATTGCCACTCTGAGTTGTGATAGGTGAGCTGTTGGTCTAAGTGTTTTGCCTTAATGTTCTTTCTTACTTGAGGATGAATTAAAAGCAAGTATATGGGATAAACATGACTTTTCTTTTAATTTTATGCTTTAATTAATCTTTTGCTTGTGGTAAATGACTCCTGAAGTCTATGAGTATCCTCTCCAAGCAGCAAATAAGGTTTCATAAAATTGTGTAGAAATTTTTCTTCAGGAAATAAGTTTTCATGGTATTGGTTATTAGAGATACTAAGTACATCTTAGGAGAGCACTGCATTCTCTGATTGTTAATGAGCTAGTAAGTTCATCCTTGTCGTTTGACAGAAAAGCATGAACAGATGAAGAAATCAGTTAAAAAGTTTTTCCACTGATATCTTTCTTTTGCCCTCTTGCTCCCTCCCTCGCCAACAGTTTTGTAAGTGATGTCATTGGGAAAATAAAACACACACTTCATAAACTTGGCCCTTGTCAGAACTTTGAGTTGAGCTTAAACTGTTTAGGGCATGTGTGCTGCTCTGAAGGGTTTTGCAGTTGGCTAATAAATGCATGTCATCTGGCACCCGCTGCAAAGAAAATTGCTGTAATAGTGGAAAAGTAGTTTTGATTTAAGATTTGTAGCAGGCTCAGAAAAATGACAAGTTAATGGTGACTAGATCATTATGAGCCTCTGTCTTCTGATAATCAGTTATGTGAGATTTTTCTGCCTTTAAAATGAACAGCAGTGAAACAGAAGTAATGGAATGATGCACAAGTTTATCTCAGAGTGAAGTCGCAAGCAAGGCCATGAGCTAACCTGAAGAGGGGAGATCTCCCACCCCCTCAGGTTTCAGACACTTTTCTGAATAGCATCAGCTCAGCGGGGGTCTAACAGGAGCCAGGCCAGTTGCCACTGGCAACTCAACTGAGCACTCGTCAGCCCGGGGTGGGGAGACCCCTTCCCCCTTTTGGCAGAGCAGCTTAGCTGTGTGACACCCAGAGCCAGTAGTTCTGTAACTGTCTCAAGCTGTCTGCCACAGCCTCGCCTTCTATGTTCTCTTGCTAGCTCTGTCCAGGACTCTTTGTGGAGCTGTTTCAGCACATTAAATTAGCAGAAAGCTGTCTGGGTTTTTTTATGTTAGGTTGGTTTTCTGCCAGCCTAACGAACCAACATAACTCAGTGAAGGTCAGAACTGGCAGAAAGGAGAGGGTGGTGGGACGAGCAGTTGGATTTGCTTAGGCTAGTTTTAGTGAGATGAAGTCAGGGGAGTTCAAACGTTCTGTACAGAGACGTACTCCAGTTTTCATTTATTCCAAAGGAAACTGAAGCATAGAGGTGTAGCTAATTGTCTTTGAGTTGAGCTCCCACTCCACGGGAACATAATGGCTACTACAGCAAAGGTAGGAATGGCATGGCCATTCACTGTCCACTCATTCCATCATTCCTCCACGAATGCTTATTCTGATACTTCACAAACCTTACCGAGTCAAATAGTTGCCAATGATGCATTGGTTATTTAGCCATCAAAACATGTGCAACTGGTGGTCTCTCATGAACAGAGTTATAATTCACGTGTGATTGTCATTTATATTTGGCAGTCCTGACTGGGAAGTGAGGTGCTGTAGCACTGTGTGAAACTTGGGGTGAAAGGAAGCTGTTCATAGCTAACTGTGCTCCCCACCATGTAGGGTCCTGCGGGTATACAACACACAAACCAAGCGTGTAGCATTCAATGTTACCAAGATGCCATCCGGATCAGGAGCTGAAGGAGAGGTACGTTGTTCTGTTACTAATGATACTGGAGAATGTGCTGGGTGCTATTTTATATGAGTTGTTCTATGCTATTCTGTGCAACCAAAAGGGTAAGTATTTTCCATCGAAGTAATCCATATATCAAGTATTTTTGTCTCTCTCTTACCTTTGCATTTTGTAAATAGAGACTGCTTCAGGTTTCCTCAAACATTACAGAAATTACTAAGAAAGAACACTTGCAAGTTCAGCTGATTAAAGTAGTAACACCATGTCTTTGGTTGTAAATGTTAAAAATAGTGTGGAAAAATTAGTATGCATAGTGAATTCTTAATAGGAAAAACTTCAAATGTGACTGTCGGTAGCTCTAAGTTTATTAGTGGGTATGATATAGCAATAATATTTTAAAGTCAACAGCCTGAAATTTTCAAAAAGGTAATTGATTTTTAGGAAAAATATGTATTCGTGAAAATTTAGGAAAATCTCTCTAACCCTAAGAGGGGAAAACAAAGAGCTTTTTCCCCCAAAACAGTTCTAAGTGATAGTAAAATAACACCTCCAAGCTGGCTATAACCTTTTTAATTCCTTCTATTAATTTTCTTTTTTTGTGAAAACATTCATAACAGTTTTATAGACACTAAAGAACAGGCTTGGGAGAGGATGTTTTGCCATTATAGAAGTTCTCTTTAAACCTCTAATACTAGAGTTAAAATTAAATGCCTAAGGAACAGGCTTTTACGTTGACTGTTAAATAATGTTGTTCTCCAGGTTATGACTATTTTTTTTGATTACTGGTCTAATGTGACTGCTCTTAGAGAATTTTGATTAGTAGCTGAAGAGGGATCAAGGACTATTTTTCTTAGCTGTGAAGAATTTATAGCACGGGAGAAAGTGAGTTTGAAGGAGCCGTGGTTTTTAAAACATTTATCTTTTATTTTAAAAATTCCATCAGGTTGGATTGTACAACTGAATGGTTTTTCTCACTTGAAGGCCAGCTGACGTGTTCTTGGCACTTTATACAATCATATTTTCAATGTTACAGGCTAGGAGCTATCGGATGTTTCATGATGACAGCATGAAGTCATTTTTCCGCAGGCTCAGTTTTACTCCTGATGGCTCCTATTTACTCACTCCAGGTATGTGAGAACATGTACTGTAACTTCCATTGTATTTATAATGCTGTAGTTTGAATGTGCATCAAGATTGCCTTCAGACTGCTAGGGGATGCTTATTTATCTTAATTATGCCATTCCGCATTGTTCCTGTTGAAGAAAATAGAGACTCCACAATACTCTTCCGTTAGCAGTCCAGAACATCAACTTTATCCTGTGATAAAAATAATATCTATGGCATTTTTCTGAACCGAAGCATGTAAACTGCAACAATACAGCTCTGTTAAAATAAAAATGAAGACTAATAAGTGGTTCTTTTGACTGGTCACTCTTTGTTTGTATCCTTTCTTAAGAACGTTCTGCAGTTATAGTAAAAAAAACATTGCAAGGAGGGGATCAGTTTGCCCATATAAGCACTGCTTTTATAGATGTCTGGCAACATCAAAAAGGAGCTTTTAGGGGAAGTGTATAAAGGAAACAAAACCAGCACTAAATAAATATTTGGGATGCCTTTTAAAGTTGTGTTCAGGTTGCACAGCTCTTGCCCAACTGACAAGCCTAATTCCCAAGCAGAATGTTTATGGACATAAAGTGTGTACTCAGTACCTTTTTGAGCTGATGAGTAATGTTTTAACCTTTATTTTTGCAGCTGGCTGTGTTGAATCAGGAGAAAATGTAACAAACACCACGTATGTTTTCTCCAGAAACAATCTTAAAAGGTAAGGTTTAATAAGATCAAAATATCTTTTTATTAAAAAAAAAAAACCAAACAAACGTGAAATGCTGTTTTCTGTAATACTGATTCTTTATAAAAGGCCCGTGGGTCACCTGCCATGTCCTGGAAAGGCAACTCTTGCTGTTCGCTGCTGCCCAGTCTACTTTGAGTTGAGACGAGCATTTAATAAAGGTACTGTAAATCCTTCAGGGAGTATGATTTTACAGCAAATATGTGAAAAGGCCAGTGTGGCTGTTTACTGTTTTATGCCTCAGCCTTTTAACATTCTGTTAAGATAGTTTTGTACCACATCTTAGAAGCTGTTTCCTGATTCTAAGACCATGAATTCACCTTAAGTACCTTGTGAGTAGCTTTTGATATAGTGGATAAATGTTCTTACTTGGGTTCTTAGACTACAGAAACACGGTTTAATATTTTTCTTTAACTTTTCACCATTTTGTGTGAGTGAAAGTCAATAACTTGGCTTAGCACTGAAGGAGCGACCGAATGAAATATTTTCTGTTAATCTCAACTACCCACATCACAGAAGCACCAGAGAGTTGGTGTAGTTTGCAACAACCATTTATGTTTATTCAAGAAAGCCAAACCTGAAGCAGTGCTGGTGTTACTGGCCAGAACAGGAGTTCTGAGTTGAAGAAAGGATTGTATGAAGTTGCATGAGAACTTACCTGGAGATTGAAATCCAGCTTTATTGTGAGCCCAGTGGGTCCAGGAGTGTTTATATTTTAAGAAGAGCAGTCTTACTCTGGTGAAAAGGCAGAGCTTTGCTCCATTTTCAGAGGGTCAGTTTGTAGTATTGCTTACAGGATTTAGAGATTACCTGTTGTTGTGTTCTGTATTTTCATCATAATCTTTAAATCCCTTGAAATGATGTGTTGCAAAGTAAGGAGATGAGTGTCTGCTCTTGGTCTTCGTAGCTCCTCTAAACAGAGTGTTCAGTTTCTGCAACATACACCCAGAAAAGTGAAAATCTATGGTAGTCTAGAAATCTGTAGATGTGAGTACCTTACATTATGTTAATGTTAACAGCCTGTTTCAGTGCATAGCTTCCATAAGCATCATAGAGAATGGGAGCTCTATATACTAGGAATTTCTGAAAGCAGCTAGCTAGCACTCAGCTTCCAGTGGAAGTTGGAATAATTTGGCCTTACAGAGAACTAATGTTGCGTGGAAAAGACTGGCTTGGAGCTGAACCCAAGATAACACAAATAGAGCTAAATCCGTTGTTTTGACTGAGTCATACAGAATATAACTCTGAATATACAAATAGGCAGAAATTTATCATGACCTTGATTTACATTATACCCTAAGGTGTGTGTGTTTGGACCTTTATACTAAAGCGCATATAAATATGCGGAAAAATTTCAATTGGAAAAAGTATGACAAACTTTACAAAGCAAAATAATAGCGATCCAGATGGACGAAACTTCTGCCAATATCTTTGTCTTAAGCTAAGACAATAGAGGACAAACTTCAGGCGACAGAAATGTTAGTGCTTGACATTAAACTTTACATTTTTTAGAATTGCTATCTTCTCAGCTGTTATCTTGATACTGATTAAAAATGAAATCTTTATTTAGATTCACAACTAAGCTAGTGCAGTTGCTATCTTGTAATGAATACAAGAGAGAATTCTCAATGTGTTAATTTCTTTGCATTCTAGATGAAATCAGTCAGAAATCAGCTCCTGCTCTCTTTAATATGCCCTATCGATTGGTGTTTGCTGTTGCTTCAGAAGATTCTGTGCTTTTTTATGATACTGAGCAGTCCTTCCCCTTTGGTTACGTGTCTAACATACATTATCACACCCTGAGTGACATTTCGTGGTAGGTAATTATTATATTGTTAAGATTTGTTGTGATGGAAATGTCCTTTTTATATGTTGAAGTTCTGCACGTCTTGTGTCTTGCTTTATTTTTATGTTTTGTTCATGACACATGCGGTCACTGTCATTGCAGTGTCTGAACAGCAAGCAGCCTCTATTTTGCCCTGTAAACGGGAGAATTATGGTTCTTTTACTGGTTGGGAACCAAGGTGCAAGCACCTTGAGGACAAGCAGATGGATATTTTTATGAAAGCTAATGTCCTGGGTGCCCATGAAAAGTATTCATTGTTCAGGCAGTATAACTAGTAATAATGAAGTTATTTGGAAGCTTTGGAAGTCATCTCTCTGAGTTCAGGTGTCTGTATCCTGGCCAAATTCTGCTTTATCTGTGCAATTCTGCTTAGTGGTTCTTCATGTATGGGACTAAGTAATTTATCTGACTTGATGTGGGGAGTCAGAACTGGAGCTGCAAACTGAACCCAAGTCTTGAAGTCAGGACAGACCGCTCTGCTGGACAGGGCTTCTTCTCTCGTGCCTTTCTAGCCAGTATACCTAGGCTGAGGACTACATGGAGGCATCTTTTTCAGAACTGTTAATTGATGCTCAGACACTGTGAAAACCATTGTGTGCCAGGAGGAAAAGAGTGGAAAAGAGTAGAAAATCAAGTGGTTTTAATCAGTGATAGATATTACTTGGTGAAATGAGCATGGAGGGCCCATTCAGGTGAGCACCACAGTGATTCTGAGCATTTCCTCTACTTAACACAAGGAGTGCAGCCAAAGAGCTTGAACTGCTCTGCTGGTCTGAATGAGAAGAGTTCAGCAATGTTTCAGAAACTGTAGCTGAAGATTTGTGTACCTGCAATTGAACCATACTTTGTGCCAGCTCAAACATATGCAGGTGCTGGCAGCAGCATATTACAGGTGATCACAGACACTACCAGAAAGATTAAATCAGATGCCAGAATTGAAGATCTTTTGTTCATTTGAATTGGATGTCTTTCACTTGACTGCAGTTTTATTTAAATGTATACATGTACTTGGGGAAGGGAGGGGAAAAAGACAAGTACAGCATGCGTTATGGATGGGGGAGAGACGGTTGAAAAGTTCTAAACTTTACTCTTATTGGAAAAAAAATAATCACAAATAGGTCCAGCGATGGAGCCTTTCTTGCTATTTCTTCCATGGATGGATACTGTTCGTTTGTTACCTTTGAGAAGGATGAACTGGGGATACCACTGAAGGAGAAGCCACAGATAAGTGTCAGGACTTCAGGTGCAACAGAGAAGAAAGTGAAAAAAAGCCAGTCACACAAAGTCATTTCCCCAGGCTCTCGGCTGACAGAGGGGACTCCTCCCGGCAGGGTCACTGATCCCAGCACTCCAGCCCTGCAGCCTAGAACACCCACAGCTGCCAGTAAGGACTTGCCTTCCACACCTGTTGGCATAAAAAATGTTCCAGTCTCATCCTCAGATGAGAGGAAAATCAGCCAGCCAGCCAGCCAGAGCACTAAAGTAAGCCAGCCCAGGAGGATTACTCTCAACACTTTACAAGCATGGAGCAAGACGCCAAGGTGAGATTTATATTGCCGTTTCCAGTCATAAATATGAAGGCCAAGACAAGCTGTGCTTGTGCTACATTTAAAGGGTTGAGGTTTAGACGTAAATTCCCAGCCTTGTGTCTTGGTGGTAGCTGCCTTGACATGGAACTTTTTGTTCCAGGTGTACTGCAAGTGAAAGGTCAAAGTGTCTCCTGAATTCTAAATGTACAGCTTTTGTATTTCTGTCTGAAATGTGAGACAGTAGCAAAGTTAACCTGACCTTGTCCATATGGCAGCAACAGGTGTCTGTCTTCAAGTCTCATTTTCTGTACAAGGATGGATGGTACCCGAAGCTTTCAGCGGACAAGAACTACTTAAAGATTCTTGTGACAAGAAGTATTTTAAGAAAAATGCAAGTCTAGGTAGACCCTCAGTGTGCATAGTTGTGGGTGTGGGACTTAATGTGTTGATTGAGGTTTTTTCCTAAGGTGAAGATCTGGGTTTTTAGAAATTGCCTGTAATCCATGTATTGATTGTCATATTGTGTCAAACGGCCTGCAATATAAGAGCCTGAGCTGTTGTGCAATGGGAAGGAGACAGCCATGCAATTATGAGATCTAGACCTTGTCAGCAAAACAAGGCTATTGTAGAATTAAAGGAGATTATTATAACTTCTCATAGGAGTATTTTAATTAGTAGGTAGCTAGGGAGGAAGTGGGGAACGAGAAAGCAAGATAGTGGATTTCATCAACAACCACAAAGAAAAATCTTGGAGGTGATGGCTTTCTATGCACCGATCTTCATATGTACTGGAACTAACAAGTGAAAGGGTTGTAGGTATTTGCGGCTTACCAGTATCTGAAGGGGACCTACAGGAAAGCTGGAGAGGGACTGTTTATCAGGGAGTGTAGTGACAGGACAAGGGGTAATGGGTTTAAGCTGAAGGAAGGTCAATTTAGATTAGGTGTTAGAAAGAAATTCTTTACTGTGAGGGTGGTGAGGCACTGGAACAGGTTGCCCAGAGAGGTTGTGAAGGCCCCATCCCTGGCAGTGTTCAAGGCCAGGCTGGATGGGGCTTTGGGCAACCTGGTCTAGTGGAGGGTGTCCCTGCCCATGGCAGGGGGATTGGGACTAGATGATCTTTGAGGTCCCTTCCAACCCAAACCATTCTGTGATTCTGTGATTCTATTTGAAAGTGACTTTTGCCTGGAGGGTGCGGTGACTGATGGAGCTAATTAATCCTTTTATTTTTGAGAGAGACTATATTTAATTATATCAACTGATTATGCCATGACTGTCATCTTGTAATAGCATGCATGGTGCTACTTGTAAGACTTTTTTTTTTTTTTAAATGGTTCAGTCCTCTGCTGCTTTAGTGCTTAATTTTTAAGTACCACCCAGAAGAAATTTAGCAGAAGAAAATAGATTTACAGTAATTGTTAGTGGACCTCAGCAGGCTAAAGACTTCCCTAGATTTTTATGAATCTAAAGTGTTAACATGGACAGGGCTAGGGAATAGTAAGTGCAGCCAGTCTTAATTTTAAAATATTTGACTACGCTCTGAAGGTGAATATGAAGCATTGTGACACATAAAACGTATGTAAAAGTACTTACTAGTGGGATTTAAAGTACTGCTAAAAAATGCTCTATTCAACGTGTAACAAGAAGGAAAAATGCATAATAAAATATGTCTAAACTACATTTAAATATAACTGATTCTATCTGAAGTAAATCTTTAACTAAAGTTTTTGTGGAATTGATGGGTTTAAAGCAATTGAACTGTTTCTGGTCTTTTAAAGGAGAATAAACTTGATTCCACGGAAGCCAGATACGCCAACCTCTGCATATACAGATACGGTTCCTATATCTCCTTCCTCAGAACAGGAACATGGTAAGCTTTTGTGGTTATTAATATCCTGCAAAGTCTTTTGCCAGTCAGCTCGTTCCATTAGAGACTTCTGTTGTAAGCTATAAACTTATAATACAAGCACAAACCTAAACCTAGTTGCAGATTCTAAAGCTTCATTGTCTTGGTGTGTTTGAAAGGTGCTTTTGACAATATGAAATGTATTCTCACTGCAGTTGCTCTTGGGCAGCTGCTTATGTGGCAATGTATCACTACAGTTTTTATAATAATGGGTGCATTAGCTTAGCTGACACTGAAACCAAGAAGAGTAAATTCACTTGAATGTAATGTTCTCCAGGTCCTACAGGTGAGTTTTAAAGACCCTTGCACTTTCAGCACGTTGTTCTTTGAAATGCTGGACTCTCTCAAACCAGGGTTGGTTGGTTGGGGGTTTTTTTGGTGAGTGCTGCATTGGTTGTGAATTCAGCAAAGTAATTTATTTTTCTTAATCTGGATTTACTTATCTTAAATGTTTTTCCTCTCTGCCTGTTTCAGAGAGGCCATTACCATCTGATGACAGTCTTCAAAATCCCCCAGCTTCGAAACGTCCTAGAACTGAGGAAGTGCCTCTTTCCACATCTGCTGAAGATCAGACCGGCTGTGATTCAAACAAATAAAGGCTGAGCTTTTAGTAGACTCTTCACAGTCTGAAGGCGATGCAGCCATATCTGAGAGTGCATTTCTTTTTGCAAATGTTAAATCCTCAATTCCTGATTAAAGTACCGTGTGCATATTTGATGTAGTGCTGTGAAGAAAGAAACTGGCGGTAGAAGACACAGGTTTCAGGAACATAGCTTTGCAAAAGAGAAAATAGTTGGGAAGTGACTTCTAAGTGTGTTTCTACTTCTTGAAGACAGCATTCTTCAAGAAAAGCCAAGCTTAAGGAAATTGGGGAAATCTGGGTACTGAAAAGCCATACAGTAACCTAAGAGTCTCCACTGAAGTCCCTAAGGTGATGTTTATAAAGTATTATGTCTTCCAGTAACCTGTCTGGCAAAAGAGTAGAATTTCTGTGGACTTAAATGCATTCATAATGATTAGATGTGGTTTAAGCCCTGCCTCCCCCCCCCCCCCCCCCCCCCCCCAAAAAAGAAACAGTTTCAATCAAGCATCTGGGCTTACATGTTTAGCAATGGGCAAAATAATTCATGCTCTCCAGTCCATGTGTAATGGAAACTGATATTCCAATGCTCTGAATGCAGCAGCATACACTATGATTCATATGATTGAAACACAAAGCAGAACTTGTAACTGCAAGAAACAAGAAAGCAAAAGGAAGAAACCCTCTGAAGACCTGTTATAAGCATTAAACAGTGGAAGAAAGTTCGTAATTGTTTACTTTCTGTATTGGAAGAAAAAAATGTAGACATGAGATTTAAGCATATGCAGTAGGATTTGAGCGTATACATAAGAAGTTTCCTCCCTTTTTTTTTTCCCAAATCTTAACTCTCTTAGCCAATAATATAAATCCAGTGTATATTAAACTTCTAAAAGTTCATTTTTTCTTAGCATTTAATACTTGCACTAAGCATTTAGCATTTAATAATTGAATTAAGATGTGCAGTTTGAAAACAATAAGACCAAAACATTTGAAAATCACTACACTAGATTTGCTATGGTGTGCAGACTTAGCCTCCAGAAGTAGAATGCTTTACAATATTCTGAGCTCGTCCACTTCATTTTGTTTAACATCATAGACTTGATTTTAAAAAGTAAGATAATTCTTAAAATGTGTTCTAGGTGATGATAGCTTGTAGAAGTTTTAAATAGAATTTTCCTTCATGATTTAGGCTATTCTATCATTTGAAGTTCCACAACACACAGGAGGGGAAAGCTGCAATTCATATTAAAACTCTTTGACTATTTTCTTCCCTGGATTTGGTTGTTTTTAAGGTGTCTAATAATTGGTTTCTCTCAGTTTCTAAGAAAGTGGACTAATGCTGCAGAAAAGCAGAAATACAAATGTTTCAGAAGTGATTCATAAAAATTTCATAGGAAATATTAACAAATACCTATGTCAGTGTTTCAGGCAAATGAAGTATGTTGCCTACAATTAAATTTCAACAGAAATGAATAAGCAAAGACTTGTAGGAAAATAACTATCTTTGCTTTCAACCACTGCGATGAGGATGGAGCTTCATTAGACTTACCCAAACCTGGGTTTTCTTCTAGTGAGGAATATAAAGACTTAATTACCAAGCAAAGCCACACCTAAACCTGATTTTTTTCCCAAAAAGTTTGTAGGGATACCCGAATTGATAGCTGAAGCAGATATTTGTAACTAACATGCACTGCTGGACTTGCTATTTTCTGTTTTGTCCAGTTTGAGCTGTAAGAATACTGGTATTTCATCTTTCTGTGGGACAGTGACCCACTTAATACAGTACTGCAGTGTTTTGTGCACTGCAAAGGATCCTTGGCATTCAAACTTAAAACTTTTAAATGCTAATTGTAAAGCTATCCTGATAGGTATTTTTAAATCTTTCCTTTTTTGTTGGTGTTTTGGTTTGGGATTTTTTTGTATTTCAATGTAAACTACTACTCTCTCTCTTGAAAACTAGTAGGTTGGGTATATTATTTTAGTGTTCTTGGCATACCTGGTCTCTCTGGTCTTCAGCTGCAGTTAATTGCCAGAGTATTCATCTTTATTTCATACCATAACCATTCAGGTGACATCCACATTTGTTTGTATGGTTGCTCAGCTTATTTTCACGCTGCCTTACAATCTAATTGGAGCTGTGAAGTTAATGTGGCTTTCACTGCTGCCATTTGGAGACTATTTTCACATCATGATCTCTGTCAGATTGCTCTATGATTGTATCTATGATCCTTTGATTTCCTACTTCTCTATTGATTCTGTTACACCCTACTTTGTCAAATTTATAGGGCACTTGGTTTTTAACCTTTTTCTATAAATGGATCATTCGTGTAATCAATTACTGTATTTAACACTGTGCCAGTCAGAACCGTAGACTCCTGGGTTTTGTGATCTCTGTTTCAGTCTCCAAGGGGCCATCCCCACATAACATTCAGACTTAGGACACTGAAAACTATTCTCACACTGCTTATAGAAAGTGGGTTGATGTTTTGTTCTCAGTCATGCACTAGACTCTGCTTCAAGACAGAACGTGCCTAGTGCTATTTCTTTCTTGATTGCTTCATAAGATGATGTATTGTATAGATGTAATTCTTTCAAGGGTGCTTTTTAGTCCATTCACATAAATGTTATTTTTAATTGCCCAGCTGAATTCTTTGTACTTCAAATGGACCCTGAGTTCATATTCCAGCTGTGAATGTGGTGTAGGTGTCATCTTCTTGGGTCACATTTTGCTTAGTGCCTTCTGTAAGGATCTTATCCACGCTTAAGGACTACTGCCCTGCTTGTACTATCTTGATGAGATGGCATTATGGAAAAATGCTCTATCTACATCTTTCAAGCTTGCAGCAGTAAGAAGAGAGAGCTGAGCTCATAGAAGTAACTTCTGTAAGAGGCAGTGAATTACTGTTAAACTCAGGGAACCATGGAATTCTCCATTTGGGGTGTCCAAGCCCTGCTCCTATCTGCACATCTGGTACCAATGTACGGCCAGTCCCTGAAAAACCAGAAAAAGGGCAGAGTTGCACCAAGCAAGTCAATTCCCCAGGCTCTAGGCTGACAGAGGGGACTGCTTGAGCAGGGGGTTGGACCAGATGATCTCCCAAGGTCCCGTCCAACCTCACTCAATCTGTGATTCTGTGAATGCTCCCGCTTCTAGTTTGGCAAAGTTTGAAGAAGCAAGCAATTTAACACAGAATGGACAAGTAACTTGCCAGTCATGGGAGTCCATTGAGCTATGTGGTCTTCATGTGCCATTTATTCCCATCTTCCTTAGAATGACATAGATTTTGCACAGGGGCATGAAGTGTAATGAAGGGTGGGGAGTGAATCCATCCATTACGGCTACTGCATAGATAAGTCTTCTGCATTGTCTGATAGTGTAAATATTAATGTGGACTGTATTATCTTGTAGAGTTCAAGTTACAGGCAAGTGATACTTTCACCTTTTCAGATGGGTTTTCTTGCATGTCTTACATGCACTTCTCTGGCTTGATAGTAGATCTTTTAAAAGGTCACCTTTATATCCCGATTCTGCATACTTTTGTATTTAAATATTGTGCCTGCGTGTATGTGTAATCATTTTTCCATGTCAGAAACACGGTTTGTTCGTTACCTTAAACCATGTGCCTTTTTTCATGAGTTCAGTGAAGGGGCTGCAGAGGCCCCAGGCGTGAGGCTTCTGTGTAGCTTTTTACCAGTTAGAAGCCAGAGCGACCACTGGATGTCACCCTTCTAACGGGATTCCTCCTCCCAGGGCCATGGGGAAAAAATGCCACCAGCAGCAGGAAGGGGAAAGAAAACATGGGTTTCTTTTTAAAAACAAGTTGTAGGTAAATCTATATAGCAAATGTACGTTATTGCCAAATAAGTTGTTTCTGTTGTTTCTATTGTTTCTACAAACTTCCTTCTAAGATGACGGGGTTTGCTTTCTTATAAATTACATTTTATAATTGACTAAGGAAAGCAAGTCCATAGCACAAAAACCTCTCTTGGGAGATGTAAAATGATAAAACTGAAATGCTATGTGCAGCCTGAAGCTTTCCAAGAATGTCTTGAGCATTGTTTCTGTTGAAAAGCTCTTTGAAGAGGTAATGGGAGGGATCTGGAAGGCATGCGGACCATCTGGATAAATACACTCCAGCTTCAGCCAGCTTTCGATTCTCTTGCCGTGAGTTCCTAAGTTATGACACACAGATTGCGTACGACAGGTACACAAAGCATTTCAACATCCAGGAACTGCTGCTGCCACCACCAGTGCTACCACTTACCGCTGTGGGTGGGAGCTGGCAAAAAAAGAAGAGAAAAATGTTTGCATGCCCAACCCGTAAGTCAAAAACCAGCTAATGATGTGTGTCCATACAACAATGCCATCTTATCTGTCCTATTTTAAAAGGTTGCACTGCCCTGTTGTTTGCCTTCCAGCCCCCTAAAAGGAAATGAAAAAAGATGAGGGCAGAGTCACGCAAAGCTGCTGGAGAAGGAGCGTGGCCATAGAGGGTGACTGGTGTAAGGGCAATATGCAAGTTGTCCTCATACGTGAAGTCTGTTCTGTGTGCAAGAGCAAAAGGACATACAACTCCTTACTTATTGTCATTTTTTACTCCCGTCTGGAAAAGTACTTCTTCCTGCTTCCACTGTGTGTCAGGCTGGTGCTGCTCAATGATCTGTCTTTTCCATTCTTGAGTTATTGCTAGTTAAAATCATGAGGATCGCTTGCTCCTCAACAAAAACACATGCAGACATACCGCCTTAAAACCCAAAATACTTCTGTGAGCCACTGAGGTAGTGAGGCCTTGTTTCATACGGATATAAAGCTAATTGCACTAGTCATTTCAAATAGATTTTGCAACTTTTTAGCAACTGTCTTGCTCCTAGAAAGACTTTCTGATGTGTAATAATGTTTAATTTTTAGACAGCTAGACATCATTCTGCCTGTCTATTGATGTTTTAATTTTTCTGCTATCCAGCTACTTATATTAATACATGTTGTAAATATTTAACCACTGCCTTTTTGTCAAAACTTGGTTGGTATTTGCCCATGGATTCAAAATGGCATCTCTGTATTTTGTACTCACATGCTGTATGTTTACATAAACTTCATTTCTTGTAAAGAAAAACAAGCTTAACAAGGTACCTATATTGTATGTGTGCTTTCTGCTAGAG
The DNA here is from genome assembly GCF_011004875.1 of Balearica regulorum gibbericeps. Taxonomy (NCBI): domain Eukaryota; kingdom Metazoa; phylum Chordata; class Aves; order Gruiformes; family Gruidae; genus Balearica; species Balearica regulorum. The sequence goes on from NC_046184.1 coordinate 117,741,333, forward strand.
CAGTTGCAGGATCATGAAGAAGAGGCAGACTGGAGTTACATGATAACGCATGTTATCATATGTTACCTGACAACAGGATCTGCTACATGAAACCTATCTACTTTTCACACTTCTCTCCTTCACGCTACAATAAACGATTTTTCTGTTGCAGTTCAAAGGCTGTAGATCATTGCTACACGGCAATAGCAAATTTCATTGTGGAATTTATGTAGACAAATCAGTATTACAAATGCATGTGAAACTGGAGAGCGGTCATCCTCAAACATCAAGGGCCAGATTGTCAGAAGTATTAAGAGCTCATGGGTGGTGTTGGACTAGATGGTCTTTAAAGGTCCCTCCCAACCCAAACCATTCTATGGTTCTATAAGTAGAGTCTGAGGACTGATGTGTGAGCACTGTTTTATCAGTGTCCAAAAGCTCCTATGAACAGAAGATACAGCTCTTTAATGTGAAGAATTATATGGAAACTGGTTGTTTTACCAGTCTGCTTCTAACTCACCATGTAGATCAATGACTATCTCACACAAACAGTATCTCCCTTCTGCTTCTGACCATATCATAATTTTTACTGACATACAAGTATGTCTGGGTAAATATAGGAGATGTGCTACTTGAAATCTCGTTTGACAGACAAGGAACACCATCAAGTACCTTCTAACTTTAAGCTCCTGTTTGGACAAAGTGTAAATGCCCATAGGGTGTTGAGGCTACCAGCTGGGCTCTCACGCCTCTGCAGTTGCCTGGGACAAGAACAAAGCTCTTAGAGGAATAAGCAGAAAGATTTTTTGCAGCAGCCTGAAATCTCAAAATCTCTTAAGTGCTCTCTGTGTACTCTGAGTCCAAAAAGGAAATTGCCGTCAGGCAGATGTGAGACAGTGCTCCTACCCTGTGGTATCTCTGGATTTTCTTTGCCTCATGAGGGGTGGGAAAGGGCCTAAAAGAGAGAAGGGTGTAGGTAGAAATAGAGGTAGCAAGGAAAGGAAAAGTCCCAGGTATGGATTAAGTTTTTTGAGCTGGGATGTAGAAAGATATGTGAGGGTTGGTTACTGAAAGGAGAAGAAGCTGGCATTTGGGAAAAGGAAGTGGCTGGGAAGCCGAGAGCACAGAAAGCCCCGTCAGTGGTCGGTAGCAGGGAGGGAGTTCAGTATCGTTGGAAGTTCCTGTGCAGGACTCTCAGCCCAGTGACAATCCTCCTTACCCAAGAGCACCTGGTTTACCAGGTTAGGCTATAGTTGTATTATAGTTGGGTTGGGTTTTTTTTCCCCTGGAATGGGACGGCTCTTTTCTTGCCACAAAAGTCTTAGTTTTGCATTCTCCTGCCAGCAGGTGACAGCATTTGGGGAATGCTTCAAACTAAGCAGAAACTCGCCTCTACTCCAGACTTATGTCTACTTGAAGACATTTCTCATTATCTTTATATATTTTGATTGTTGATTTTTTTCTAAAAAGTGATTATTTTTGGTCCCTTTCCACCTGGTGAACAAGTAAACTTGCGAATAGGCTTCTACAGGAAAGAGTTCTTTCAGGAGGAAAATACAACAGGCTGACTTCAATCGAGAGGTCTCTTCCATGCTTCCAGCTATGAAGCAGAGCACAGCCTCTCCTACTCCACTCAGCAGCAGCACGCCAGGTAACTCTGAAGGCTTTTCTGCCAGGACCTGGCACTGCAGGCTCTCCAAGCAATTGACCTTTGGTTAGCCAGCATCCTGGCTTTGAGGTGGCACATACCGCCGGGTTGCAGGAGCATGAACGGCTTGTTGCGTGCACAGCAAGCAGAACCACCTCTGGCTGTGGGAGCAACCAGCTAAATAAAGGTACTGGCAGTCTTAACAGAGAGACTGATGTGAATTTTGGTATTGAGAAAAGTCTACCAGGCAAAGAGCATTCAAGGTGCAAGACGGTACTACATCACCAGGTATTTTTTTGCCTGCTCCCCACCTTGTTCCAGACAAGCCTGCTCAGGAGGTCTCTCAGGCCTTCCTTGGCAGCACTTACACTCCCATTAAGCTCTGAAGCAAAATCCCCACATTTGGTACCAATTATCATTCTCCCTGGCTAGCCCAGAGCCCCACACAGCAGGTCTGTTCTTCCTCACGTGTTGGGTTTTGGGGCACTGCCATTTTCTCAATGCTGTTTCTTCAGGGAGTTGGCAGAGCTGCTTGTTGCAGAGAGACGGCTTGTAGGTGCTATGGTTTTCCCTGACTCAGCTGCTCAGGCCTTTACCGAGTGGCTTTTTCTCTTCCACTGCTCCTTCTGCCCTCCTTCCTCCCTTCTTCCATGCATGAGAAGGTCTTCCATGCCATCTAATAATCTTTCTGCGACCCATTGAGCCACCCGCCAGCATGGCCACCCCTGCCTGCCCCGCTGTCCGAGCGCTCCGGTGCCCGGGCTGCAGGTGCTCAAACACCAGCAAAAGAGCTGGAATGTGCAAACGGGGAGCAGTTAAGTTTTTTCCCCTGACGGTTCCCTTTCATGTCTGCCAAACCAGCGTACGCTGCTGTTTTTCTTGAGCCTGACAGCCGCTTTCAGCCAAGTGATATTGCTGAGAATCCGGCTGCTTATTCCCTCAACTGCAAAGCCCAGAAAGCCATGGCCCTGAGGCCTCTTGGCCTGCAACCCGAGAGGGTTTGCCTCTTAGAGCATGAATAATTAAAAAGGTTCACACATTTCTTTCTGTCTGGAAACTGGTCATAAATCGGGGCTTGTCCAGGGACTGTAAAAACCTGATCCTGGTGCTCCTGAAAGGAGAAGAGCCTCTTTTTGCCTTTTAACAGGGGAGCTGTTCGTATCTTTTCTGTATGGACTGACTGGTGTTTGTCTTAACTCCCCAAAGTCCTCCTGTTTGGAGTTTGTCTGTGCCCCAATTATTTAAAACCGGCTGTCTGCAGCGACCTTAGGTTCATTCTATGCATCAGGTACACATATGCATGCACACACACTCTTGCTTATACGGGTGTCCTTCTTTAATATTTTCCATTTAAAATGTTTTTCTTGCTATGAGTTACATTAACGAGGAAAGCCTAATTTTGAAAGGCCTTATTTCACTGACATTCTTTTCTAGGTTCTTCCATCTCATGATGTGATTCTCAGCCACAACAATGACGACGATAAATAATGTCAGCTTTTGTCTCAGTATAAACTTCTCCTGTGTATTTAGCCAGCAAAAGTAAATAAATAAGCTGGGTAGGCATTTTTGTTTTGATTTCAGCAAAGCTGAAATAAGGAATTCTTAAATGTTGTTTGCTAAGGGAAATGGAAATAGGCCAGATTGAAATGGGAATGGCTATGGCTATCTGTGTGATCTTCGCCTGTTTAATTGAACTAGTTTAAAATGGTAGTTGGAGGTAAATCACTGAGTGCTGCCTCCTGCATACCAGGAGCTGCAGGAGCCTTGTGGATGTTTTTGTTTTCCCTTTTCCTGGCACCAGTTGGGGTTGCACCAGCTGGATATACTTACAAATAAATAGCGGGGCAGAGAAGAATGTATGTATTTACTCTGCAAGTGGAAGAGAGATAATATGTTGGTTGTGTGCTCCAGAATTCTACATTTGAGCTTTGACCCCATGAAAATACTGCATCTCTGCCGTATGATTGATTATTACAAGAAGGCAACGTCTGGAGCCAGCAACAAGCTGAATCAGTGTTTCTTGCTTGCATATGCAGTAATAACACAAAACAGTCCTCTGCTGCAATGTTTTGCCTAGGTACATTGTGTGTAATTTAGAGCAGACAGTAAAGTAACAGAGATGAGTTATTGGTCATGGCAATTTATCTCTTGGAATGGTGAATCCTCTGTAGTGGGAAAGTGTGTGTATGAAACAGCACACAACTACCTAGATAGTGTTCTTCAAGCAAGAAAATTGGAGTACCTTGCAAATGCCTGGCATCTGTTAGTTGCTGGAGTAGGTGCTGGTAGTATAAATGCACGTTGTTTCTATTATTTCACTCATCAGTTTCCCAGAAATAGGGAAGCAATTTTCAAAATGGCATTGGAAGTTTGCAGCAACCTAGGAGTACTGTCGAGTGTGGTCACGCTTTCTATTTCTACAAAACTTGCGAATCTAAGTCATGTTGTTTGTATTAATTCCTGCCAGGGGCTGAGACATCTTATCATGTAACAGGATTTGACCTCAGTTTTGGTAGATTTAATATAAAGAATGTTCTTTTTCTAACTAGCCAACAAAGCAAAATCCAACTCTTCTGACATAAGCTGTGGAAGTTCCTTTCCTTGTACTTTTTTTAGTCAGTGTAGAAGAGCTTGTCGTGATACTGCAGAGAATGGAGTGGGAGGGGGGCAAGAGAGAGAAAATGTAATAAAATTACTGAAAATAACAAATTGCTATTGCAGTCGTATGATAAAGTAAGTCAGGGATTTGAACATTACAATGTTACTGACAAGCCTTTTCAAACGTGAAGGGCATCTAAACTGACTGCTTGTCCTTTTCTCTTCCTTCTTGCGTTCTGCAGTAAGAGGTGATTTTTCACTTACATAGTTTCTAGTTGGGTAACTCAAGATTAATTTTGGACTGAATTTTTAAATATGAGCTATAAATCCATGAGGATAAGGATCACAGTGGAAGGGGTAGTATAACTTTATCTATTGTACACACATTCTTGCTATATAAATCATTGCTGTAACGAAGGGATAATTATATTCTATAACAGTAACAAACAACTTTAAATATTGCCTCTTAGTTTTAACAGCAGAATTCAGACACAATCTGCTTTCTGGTGCTTAATAAATTCAGGATCGTGCCTGAGCATTTACTCAAAGTATCCACATGATGGCAATATTGCTAATCTTTAACTTTATTAATTTAACCAGCTTGCTAGCTCTGTTTTTGATTCAGAATAAGGTATGTAATTCTACTGGAATACTGAAGTTCTCTGGGTTTTAGAGGAAATCTTCCTTGCATGATTTGACTTTATATACATGATACCTGTTGTATATATGGCCCATGTTTACATCCCTGACTTCAGGGGGAAAAAATGAACAGCGATACCGCTGGATGTGTGACACCACGTAGTCGTAAATGTGCCGTGCCATGCGTGTGGGTGATGCTGAGGCTTTGGAAACCTGCATTAGCCATACAACGGGAGAGTAACAAAAAGAAGAAAGGAAGTATGAAACAAAGATGTTTTCTCTGTAACTGAGGACACAGAATTTTTTACAGTCCATGGTTTCTGCAAAGCCCCATGGAGCAATTGCTTTATGAAATGTGTCACAAAGGTGACGTGCAAAGCTCGGTACGTACCCCTTACACTGCCTGGCGGGGGGAGACCTCTGCAACCCCGCAGAGCCCACCGCAGGGCCAGGGCCAGCTTCAGACCATCCACCAAACGACTGCCAACCACAAGTGCCTTTAGAGTCCCCAGCATGAGTGAGGGCAATGTGGAAAGGCTCATGGCAGGGTCTTCAGAGGAGGGTTGGGAAAAAAAGCAGAAGACACTTGTGGCCCGGGAAAGAGAGGTTCTTGCATGAATGGAGACGTGCCCGAGAGCATCCCAGCACAAAGTGCTGGTTACTGAAGAAGGGGGGATAGAGAAAGGCACACTGAGACAGAAGTGGTAACGGTGGGGGTGCAGCAGCAGGGATGCGTGGAGGTAAACTTGGTTCTGCCCGGAAAACCGTGACACTGAAATCAAACCGCTTTATGAGTCGCTCTGTGGGTCTCAGCTCAACACATGCAGGTTTTTAACAGGCAGAAGGAGAAAACGCTACTTTCCCCTTTTTTTCTTTTTTTCTTTGTGAGGTTTTTTTTTTGTTTTTCCCTTTTATGAGCTGCAGTGGAACCTGTAAAAGGATGGTCCCTAGTGAGAACCAAGCAATTTCTGAAATGGTACAGCTATAAAACAGGAGAACAGGATCTGGCACCAGTGAAGGAGCTCAGCCGAGTTCAAGCGAGATCTTCATTAATGTCCTTAGATTCTTGATGTGATAAATACGGGCGAGTTTTGGTGGAGACTGGAGGAAAAATGTGTTCTTTTAGCCAAAGTAACTATCATCTTGACAAACATTTTGCTGGATTGTTATTTGAATGAATATTTAATGTAAAACATGCAACCTGCTCTAATAAGAGCACATTCATAATTTCTAGCATGCTAGTCCTGTCCAAAATTCACTTGGCTTTGCTCTGGGTAAGGGATACCTAAGAAGGAAATGTTGGACTGCAGCTACACTTGGCTGAAGCACACAGTACAACATGAACAGCTGTGGAAGCCAGATTTACTGCAATAAGTGAGGCTGCTAAAATCCTGACATTACTTTGATTTTTTTTTTTAATGAAAAAGTCCAATATAGAGTTTATGACTTTTCATACAGTTATTTATTTTAGGAATAAGAGATCTGCCAAACACAGCAGGTAGTTAATACCCAATTCAGACTGCATTTAAATAGGAAAGGAGCTATTGGCTGCATCCTTTGGGATTCAGTGATTAACCTACAGGGAGCTGTCGGTGGCTTTTTCCACATGCGTTCAGATGAAACATGAGTTGGAGTTGGTTGCCATTGAATATCTTGAAGTTTAAATCAGATGTAGCAGATAATCAGCTCATCCTCGGCCGCAATATTCCTTTCCTTTAGACATGGAAGACAGGCCCTCTGGAGATGGCATGGAGCTGGGATACAGATTCAATCCCTGCCACTGTCCCGGACATAGATGTGTGGGAGACATTGGTTAGTGCTGAAACTTCTCCAGTGAACTTGCCAGTTAGCTTTCATCTATCTCTCCCCTTTGCTTAGTACTCATCATGAAAAAGCAGGGATAACAATCCTTGCACCCCTCCTGAGGGTGCTCTGAGGCTAGATCTGTCAAGTGCTAGTGAGACTGCCAGCGATGCGGGCCACATAAATATCCCAGTAGGTACCACAGGGCAGGATAATACCTTCCATAATGCAAGTATCTCATTGGATTTCCTGGGGGTAAGGAGTTAAAGGCTGATAGCGCAGACATTGCGTACAAATGTAGCAGCCATTAGGCATTTATTAATATAATGCAATAGACATCAGGGCTTAGATGCTGAACCTCTTGTTGGGTAGGACTCTGGAGCTATTTGCTACTGATGTGACAACCCATTCAAACGGGCTTCTTGGGATCTTTTCTAATCTGACTGTTCCGTTCTCATCACAGGGGCTCATTACATTGTCTCTACTCTATCCGACCCAATCAGCAAGATTTTCATTTCCTTATCTATCCATTATAATAGTAGTTATAACAGTCAGAGAGATGGGCTGACCAAGTTTGGCAAAGTTTTAGGTCTCTTGATGCACAGAAGTGTTTCAAAGCCCACACGCAACTCCACATATAAGGGTGTGGTAACAGTAAAGTTAAGACATATTATCGAGAAGTTTAAGCTATATGTTCTCTATTTTGCAGATTTTTATTTACAGAGAGAGAGAGAGAGAGAGAGTGAGCTACCCATGGTGTAAAAAAAGTCATGATTATTAACTTGGCTGTCTTTGATGTCTTGAACCATCAGAAGAGAGGATATTTGTAAAGAGCACGTTAAGGAACTTTTTATCCAGGCTTCCTTCAGAAATGTCATATCTGCTTATGCTGAGTTTTGTTCTTAAAGAAAAGCTAAAATCTGTCCAGTTCACTCTTCAGCAACTGAATTAAATCTTCACTGGCAGTTTGCACTCTGTTAAAATGCAGCACTGATTAATCCATCTTTTTTTGAATAGTGTTTTCTGCCCAAAAGCACCATCAGTATCTGACTTGAAATGTTACTTCTTTCAAGCTTCTTTTTATCCACCCTGCACTGCAAAATGCTTCCCTGCCACTGATGACAGGAAAAGGAAAGTTACAGTGTTTAGCATGGGGATGTAGAACGGGTGTTTCACTGGTGAGGCATAAAGTATCAATTCACAAAGCCAATAAATCCATATGGTTTTGTCTTTAAAGAATTTATTATCTACTTACTGATGCAGTAATGATAATGAGTCATTGCATGGGAAGACAAGTACACATTCTCGAGGGAATAGAAGAATCAAGATACAGAATGAAGGTGGAGCTTCATAGTATATTTTTCTTAGAATTGTCTGTTATTTGATAATATTTTTAAATGCAGTAGCTGCTTCCTGCAAGCAGGGAGTCAACCACATGACTTCATCTAGGTCTTACATTTTCAACATTTACAGTTTGATATATTGGTGTCAACCATAAATAAAGGAACAAATACTAGTATTAATCCTGGTGATGTCTGATTCCTAAACATGGATCAAAAATAATAATAGTTAGTACATGAAATGAGTTTGCAGCCAGAATGCTAAAAAGCTGTGCAAACAGCACCGATCTTTTTTAAATGAGCAGTTATACCGAGCCTGTCAACTCAGTGAAAGAGTGTGCAGAGGAGCTAGAGAAGTCAGGAGGAAACCAGTTGCAAAACTGATTTTAAAAATCTATTTTCTTCTGCTTGTCTTTGGTGACCCATGTTTGGCATTTCCCTTGCATTACCTGATTATAAGTTTGCATGGTAAAATTAATAGGGCTTTTTTTTGGTGCTCTGTTTAGTAGCTAGTGATACCATCAGTTAGTGTCTGAAAGATGGAGAAACATAAGCTCCGTTCTTCATCTCTGAACAATGTGTGAGATGACCCTGTAATATCCCAGAGACTTTAAAGGTTAAAATTTAGTTACTTGTTTAGGCAGAGTGAGTGGTTTATTCCAGATGCAGTCTAGGCTTAAAGGTTTGGGAAATCTGGCTGTACAATGTGTAGGCTGATAATCAGTATTGTGCTGGTTTTGGCTGGGGTAGTGTTAATGTTCTTCATAGTAGCTGGTACGGGGCTGTGTTTGGATTTGTGCTGAAAACAGTGTTGTATATAGTACAGAGATGGTTTTGTTGTTGCTGAGCAGTGCTTACACAGAGCCAAGGCCTTTTCTGTTCCTCACCCCACCCCACCAGCGAGGAGGCTGGGGGTGCACAAGGAGGTGGGAGGGGACACAGCTGGGACAGCTGACCCCAACTGACCAAAGGGATATCCCAAACCACCCGATGTCATGCTCAGCATATAAGGTGCTGGGGGAAGAAGAAGGAAGAGGGGGATGTTCGGAGTGATGGTGTTTGTCTTCCCAAGTCACCGTTACACGTGATGGAGCCCTGCTTTCCTGGGCATGGCTGAACACCCGCCTGCCCATGGGAAATGGTGAATGAATTCCTTGTCTTGCTTTGCTTGCACACACAGCTTTGGTTTTACTTATTAAACTGTCTGTATGTCAACCCATGGGTTTCCTCACTTTTACTCTTCCAGTTCTCTCCCCCATCCTGCTGTGGGGCTTAGCTGCTAGCCGGGATTAAACCACGAGAAGTTTTTATAATAATATACTTGTTACTATGAATATATCTGTATCATGAACCTCATCAATGCATATTCATCTTGCTTACAAAGCAGCCAACAGACCAGAAGTGGTCGGAGAATGGTTAACTATAACAACTGAACTTTGACAAACAGCTTGCCGAGATGTTGCCTGAGGCTAAAAGGGACAGGGGGTTTTCCCTTCCTCAGGAAATGACGAAGCTCACTAAGCAGAAAACAAAGACCACAGGTGGCCAAAAGACATCTTCAAAATGTCTTGCGGAAGGAATAGAGGAAACTTTAGACAGGACTAGGGAAAGAGAAGCAGACCTTGCAGCAGATTGGGTCAACAGATGTTGCTATAGGACTGGCCATGTTGAGAGAAAGCCTGAGCTGTATGCCTAGAGACCTCCAGGGGAAGAGAGGGCTAATGTGAAACGCCTTGTGTCCATGAAGTGTGAGCTTCTCTAATGGCCAATAGTCTTCTGTTTCGGCCTTCGAAGCAATGAGATACTCAAAAGTTCTGTTCAAAGCCCATTTCTGGTTTTATGGGTCAGCTTGCTTGTGTCTGCCATGTAACTTCTGCGATGAGGTAGCAAACTCAAAGCTAGAAGACTCCTAATTTAGGTGTTCAAAAAACGTGTAGACATGGCACTTTGGGACATAGTCTAGTAGACGTGGTGGTGTTGGGCTGACGGTCGGACTTGATGATCATAGAGGTCTTTTTTCCAACCTTAAAGATTCTGTGATTCTATGATTTCAATTGCTTTGACATTCTGGGATAGGATGAGTTTAAGCTGTGGGAGGAACCTGAGGTGTCACCACTGGAGTCCAGAGACTGGTGGTTGCATTGTGTACTCCAGCGCTCCGGGTATGCTACTGCACACAGGATCCACATCGCAGTGACGTGCGAGACATCCCAAAAGAGGGTGTGTGGCTGGATGCTGCCCAGCACAGTGTTTGTTACGTGTTTAAGTCACTAAATGAACACTTTTGTATTGCTGGGGATGGGAATACCTTTTCTTCACTCCGACCTTTCTGCTGCTGGCAACTTGTATAACTATATCTGCAAAGTGATGATTTTCCCTCATTGTAGAGGAAGCAAATACCAATTCCATAAAACAATAGGAAACACTAACAATTGTAAAGCTGACTCACTGAGCTGACAGTGCTCAGTGAAAGGAAAATATTTTACTAAACTGTCCCAGTTTCTAGGTTCTTCCTTTTCAACTTCCTTCCAAGAGTGACAGGAGTTAAGATGATGTAACTTTGCATACATGATGTAACCCAAATCTGATATAACTTTATCTGAGTTTTACAGTATAACTGATTCTGTAAAAAATAATATTGAAATAAGGGTATTCTCTGTGTTCTGTTTAAAAATACATATTAAAGATAGGAAGCTGACAGTGTTAAAATAAACCTCAACTGTTAAAATAAAACTTTCAAACAATCTGAATAAACTTAAGCAACTTTAAAAAATGTTCTTGATTAATGGCCAATATAAGGGAGAGCTCTTACTTGTCTTGGAGATTGCTTCTGTGTTGGCAATATTACCTTTGAGTAATGCATCTACAAAGAGAATGGGAAGGTATTTATGCAATTAGAGGTTTACATGAATCATTACAGTACTTCCCTTCTATCCATGACTGTAATGACAGTGTTCTTTAAACTTCTCAGAGAAAACCAACTGTTCAAATTATCTGTATACGAAGAACATTGTAAAGTTGTCTTTTTTGTGAAATAGCCTTTACTGCAGCGAGGCAAAGAAAGGTGAGGCTCCTTTCACAAACACAGATTGGGTGTAAGAACTTAAATTTTACATCACACAAGTTTAAAGAAAGGAAAGGAACTTGAGGTTATGTTCTAACAACTGTTTTTTGGTGTCTTCTTTCTTTCTGTACTCAAGTTCTTTGTATTTGATTTCAGCCATGCTGGCTAAATAAGTGGAAGTTTCCATAACCTTTCTGAATATTTCTTGCAGCCTTCATTCTTGTGTCTTGTTCTTTTTCTGTTATTAACTAGATCAGAACAAATCCTCAGCAAAATGGTGGCAACATCTTTGAGCAATAACCTGCCAAATACCCCTCAACTTCCTTCTATGCAGTTTATTTTGTTGAATTTCTTACTGTGCAAATGTATGCTGTGTCTGTGTCCAGTCCTATCCATGCTCAGTAAGCATTTCAGCTTACTTACGGTAGTAAGATGCAAATGTGATGCCAAGAGTCAGTGGCGGTTACAAGAAAATATCTGAGCTGGTCTGCTCAGATTAGAACTAGAGGACTGGATAGTTTGTATGTCATCATGATGCTACATCTTTATAAAGGATATTTAGAATTATTTCTCTGACCAGTTCTTTCAGGTTTTTAAATTTTATTTTCCCAGTTTTAAGCAGTTGACAAAGATATTGTTGCATTCTGTTTCTCTAGCTTGTCAGTGTTATCTTAGAAACTTGGTGAAATTTTTTTGCCACTGTAGTGGGTTGACCCTGGCTGGAGGCCAGGTACCCCCCAAAGCCGCTCTGTCGCTGCCCTCCTCAGCTGGCCCGGGGGAGAGAAAAAACAACGAAAGGCTCCTGGGTCGAGATAAGGACAGGGAGAGATCATTCACTAATCACCCTCATGGACAAAATGGACGTGACTTGGGAAATTAATTTAATTTATTGCAAGTCAAATCAGAGTAGGAGACATGATAAATAAAACCAAGTCTTAAAACACCTCCCCCCACCCATCCCTTCTTCCTGGGCTCAACTTCACTCCCGATTTCTCTACCTCCTTCCCCCCAGCGGCTCAGGGGGACGGGAATGGGGGTTGTGGTCCATTCATTACACGTTGTCTCTGCCGCTCCTTCCTCCTCAGGGGGAGGACTCCTCATTCTCCAGCGTGGGGTCCCTCCCACGGGAGGCAGTCCTCCACCAACTTCTCCAACATGAGTCCTTCCCACGGACTATAGTTCTTCACCAACTGCTCCAGCGTGGGTCCCCTACGGGGTCACAAGTCCTGCCAGCAAACCTGCTCCAGCCTGGGCTCCTCTCTCCACGGGTCCACAGGTCCTGCTAGGAGCCTGCTCCAGCGTGGGCTTCCCGCTGGCTGCAGGGGGACAACCTGCCTCGCCATGGTCTTCTCCAGGGGGATCTCTGCTCCGGTACCTGAAGCACCTCCTGCCCCTCCTTCTGCACTGACCTGGGTGTCTGCAGAGTTGTTCCTCTTACATCTTCTCATTCCTTTTTCTGGCCACAACTGCTCCTGGTGGGTTGGTGTTCTGTTTTTTTTTTTTTTTCCCTTCTTAACTCTGTTATCCCAGAGGCGCTGCCACCATCGCTGATTGGTTTGGCCTTGGCCAGCAGCGGGTCCGTCTTGGAGCCAGCTGGCATTGGCTCTATCAGACACAAGAGAAGCTTCTAGCAGCTTCTCACAGAAGCCACCCCTGTAGCCCCAGCTGTGTCCCATCCCGTCCGTCCCGTTCCCGCCCCCAGCTACCAAAACCTTGCCATGAAAACCCAATACAGCCACTTTCTTTTCAGATGTATATTGGTAGCATTCAGTAGCAGCTGGGAGTGGGGCTCTCTGGTTAGATAGATTTTGGTAAGCTTAAAAAGCTATTTTGGAACACTTTTTAAGTGTTTTCTTTGATTTTTTTTTTTATTCTTTGAGTTTTTCTTTGATCGTTTTTTTCTTCCTCCATCTTTCATTTCCACTAGGCATAGTGTGTGATGAACAAAAATTGTATACTAACTGGCAGCTTTCATATTTGTTGCAATTAAAATAAGAAGGAACATCTAGTGAACTCTGTGCTGTGGTGTGCGGAAACAAGCCTAGCCAGGACTTCCTAAAATTATTCTTCTGTGCTCAGCCCACCTTTGGTTTTTGGCAGACAAGTTTCCATCTACAGGTCCTAATCCCTGTTGCTCATTTAGTGATTCCTCTCACTAGCCGTGCCTTTCTGTCAAATCACTCCTGACATTATTCATTCCCTAAGAAAGACTAAGACCTTTTCCTCCCTATTTGAAAAGACTTTTTTATACTCCCTGAAGTTTTGTATTTAAAACTTTAATTGTCAGATAAGAAAATGGGAAGAACTCTTCTGGTTTATTGAGTCCAGCTCCCTTTGTCCAAGGGAGCAATGTCCCATTATGACTTTCATTAAGTGACCATGCTCCATTTTAATGTCCATTTGATTGCTTGCCCTTACTAGTCTTATTAGAATACTAGTTCAGATATTCATTATCTATTAGCACCAAACATTTTAATTTTAACTAAGATCTCTTTCTGGCTAGCTTTTTCTTTTGCAAACATTATCTCTCTATATCCTTGTAAGGAAAGCCTCACCTTACTTTATTACTCTTGATCTTCCTTTATTAAAAAACAAACAAACAAACAAAAAACCAAAAAAAACCCAAAAAAACCCCCCACCTTTCAAATAGTTGCTATTTTTGTGCAAATAATTGAGAATGATACAAACATTAAAAATTTTAGAAAAAAAAATTAAATCCATGATCTTCCACCAGAAACCCATTTAATTATAAGAACTGTGCACCAAATCACTTTTACATTGGTTGTGATACTGAGGCACAAGGTTTCTAAAGAAGATCCTGAAGATTTTACAACCAGGGTACAAAGTGACCCATTACATCTCCTTTCACACATGAAGGACTTGTGAGAAAGTACAGCAAAAAAGATAATATCCAACTTATAGGTGCCCAGAAAACCTGCTGTTATAAATGCACATTAAAAAGCAATCATTTAAATCCAAAGGAATACACATTACAAAACCTAGTGCACCACATCACTGACAATTACTGTAAGGAAAATACAAAGCACCATACATACATTGCCAGAAACATACTGAGCTTTTATTTTTCATTTAGAATGATTCCTTTTAAGACCCCAGCAAGCCTAAACAACAGGCTCATTGTCTTTGGGTTTCATTACTGAGGCAAGGACCGAGGAGATGACTCTGGCTTGCGTGGCACCAGTCCCACTGCAGCCAGCAGCCGGTACCTTTCCCTTGTGCTGCCGAGACCCTCCAAGAACATGCCGTAGTTTGCAGGCATAATGGTGAAGAAAGCGTTTGTTTAGGAAGAGGCTTTTCCAATATGCTCAGGACTGGCCTCATTCTTGACATTTTGCCACGTTTGGCTTTCACATAGGGTGGAAGCTGGCCAATATGTGGAGCATCTCACCCAGTCAGTTCCTTGATGTTTCTACAAGACACGAGCATCCGTCATTGACCACGCGTTGGGGCTGATGTCCCTACCTCATCACTCCTTTGTCGGAGCCCTGCGCAAGGAAAGGGCCGCTGGCTTCAGGCGGCCGCCGTCGCCATACGGCACCCGTCTGCCTGCGGCCGGAGGAGGTGCGGGGGGGGGGCCGCTGTGTCTAGCCGGGGGCATTGCAGGCAGGATGGGGCGTCCTCTGACTCTCAATGGGAGCGGATTTCCCTCTGTACCGACCGACGGCTGCTGTTCAAATGTTAGCTAATTTGGTCACCTATCATGAATCGTCTCTCACTTCTTCCCTGCTCCGGATCGTGCTGTTCTTACTGTAAAGCAGAGTTTTTACAAGTGGATGGCATTTTCAGTGCCACTCCTAATTTCAGAAGGATTTCACCAGGTACATGTGTGTATATTTATTATGCTAATAAACAGTCGTAGTTAAGTTTAAATTGTACATTACTGGTCTTAGTGTTTCTGGCATGTGGCCCATAGACATCAGTGATCATGTTACTGGAGTTAGTTATGAATTTTGCCTTTGCTTTGTTGTATTGAAATAGCTGTGTAATGTAACTTTCAAAACTCAAACATACTCAAAACAAGTGTGGGTGAACAAAATCTGGGCTGGGGTGGGTGCAGCATCTGGGTTTGCATTTTCTGCGTGTAAACATCTAAAGAGGCCTGTCTTTAGTAACCTGTAACACAAAAATAATTTGTAGTCCATACCCATAGCATATACATTTCATAAACTGGTATATAAGAGTACATAGCAATCAATTTAAGGAAATTTTTTAAAGCATTCATAGGCATAATAGGGCTTCAGTGATTTCAAATGTGAAAACTAAAGCTGGTAAAATACATACATACAAATAAATGCATATATAAATATGTATATAAAAGAACTTTAATTAAAACCATAAAACAGCTTTGGAGAATTTTTTGAATGTTTGTGGGTGCTCTTTTTTAGTTAAGTGTTCGATGTGAAAAGAATACTGAAAAACACTGGGTTACTGACAGTTAAAACAAGAATAAAAAGCAGATGAAAACATCAGATTCATATGTCAGGCAATTAAAAAACCAGAACAACTGGGCGTAAAAAGCAAAATTTAATATTTTTGGTATTTTCCATTTGGCTCTGGCCAAAATTCTGTCGGCCATAACGTTGCAGAATTTGGCCTTAAATGCTTGCCAGATTACCAGGCTGGCTGAGTAAGAACACCACAGTTAAAATGTATAAACAGCACTGTTCTTGTCTTCTTAAAAAATGCTATACAAGGTGGCTCTAATAAAATGACTTGTGGAAGAGGAATACAAGTGAGCGCTAGCTGTATCAGATAAATCTATTACCTTGTGTAGAGATCAGATAATGTTTTATTAAAAGAAAACAGTAAGGAACCATAGAGCACTTCTAGGTGGCCTCTCTCTCAGCACTTTTACTATCTGATAGTCTTCCTGTACCAATAATTGTATGTCTTTGTAGGAGCATTGGATTTTTTTTCAGCCCAGTTAAACTAAAGTCTCAGACTGAAGCCCACATCCTTCTTTTTCCCTGCCTGTCTTGGATGGTTTCAGTTTTCTTCGCTATAAATTGAGTCGTGTGCACTGCCCTCAGCAAGTTTAAAACTAGAAGGGAAGTAAACTCAAGCTAAGCAACCTGGAGAGTCTGGAGCAGAGGAGACCGGGAACAAGAGAGAGGCCTGTCATGGCTAGGAAATGAAAAACTTAAGAAATCAATGAAAAACAGAAAGACAGAGGCAAGAAACCACTCCTGGTACTGGAGTGAGTTTATTTTCATATTGTCTTTTTAATGCTCTCCTACTATAGTCCTGTCCGACAGGGCACGGGGCACAGCTCTGCAGGTAAATACAGCGACGCTGCAGAGCTATGGAGATGAGGTGCTGCCACTTACCTCTTCCAGGAGACAGGATTACAGGTGTGATGTTGAGGACAGTGCTTTCTCCAAAGCCCCTAGCTAGCAGCAGAAAGACAACATCAGTTTGGCTGAATCCCGCAGATTACTCCAGCCCACGGCTGGAGCACAGGTCCCTCCAGACAGGCTGTGCTGTCACTTAGGCAGAGCCACTGGCTCCAAAGAATCAAGGCACCCAAAATCTGCTGGGTGCACTTTGCCTGCCCTC
The DNA here is from genome assembly GCF_011004875.1 of Balearica regulorum gibbericeps. NCBI lineage: Eukaryota > Metazoa > Chordata > Aves > Gruiformes > Gruidae > Balearica > Balearica regulorum. The sequence goes on from NC_046184.1 coordinate 117,757,981, forward strand.
CCCCAAATATCATGCAGATATTTGATTAACAGCATCCACCGCTTGCAATAACAAAATTAGAAAGAAACAAAAATAAAATCCAACCTTAGTCTGCCTCTTATGGTCAGGTGCAGGTCTGATTCCCAAGATATACATTGGGGTTTGGATCTGACAATCCTGCCATGAGTCCACTCCACCTTCCAAGCGTTATCCTGACATCTTTCTTCCTTCAGCAAACCTAACCCTTAGCCAGGAGGTGGGAAGGTGGCCAGGCACATATAGCCCAACTATGAAGGGGGCACCGTGCTCTTAGGGAGCTCCACTGGAGGTCTTTTCCCCCACTTCTCTCGTACCTGCATTTTTCTTCCTCTGGTATTTAGTTTCAGACCTAGATGCAAAGGCCCAAGAGCTTCTGTCTGCAGCCAGGCACTTTGGTGCTCACAGGTGATTTCTTTGTTTCAGCTCGCAGCTTCTCTGCTGTGGGAAATGGGAGCTACACACGTACTTCTTTCACAGACTGGAGATCTTTGGAGTTCAATAGCTACTTCCTTTCTGCTGGCTTGCTGCCATCCCTCTCTTCCCCCCCATCTCCCAATTTATTAACATTTGTTAACATTAATGTTAAGTATTGTGGAAGAAACCATAACCCTACGATCCCCAGATCATTACCTGCTTCCTTTAGAGGTTGCTTCTGCCACGTTATCATCAGCCAACCAATGAATGAACAGGTTGGTTTCCATAGGATGTAGCTGTTAGAAGACACATTGTTCCACCCAGTTTTTACTGCGGTTTCCATGAACCAAATGCTACTCAGCACCCTCATCAGCTACAAAATCCACCTTCTTTTCAAAGTTACTGAAAACACCAGCAATTCTTTGCACAAGCAATTGACTTCTAACTCTGTTTTCCAAGGCTTATTAATACTCCTTGACTTTTGCTCTCCTGTGTTTTCCATATAACAAGCGCTTAGCCCTGTAAAATGTGAACAAATAAAACAAGTAGGCAGCCCACTGCAAAGTGGAAGTGTGGGATTACTCTGTCAGCTTGCCCTTTTCTCACACTGCGGGCCTGAGAGCAATTAAATGAAGCTGACATGCATTAGCAAGGCAGCCTAATTGAGCCTGAGTTGCTAGGGAAGTGGCGATAGCTCAAGCCAGTATGGATTCGAGAGCACCCCCATTAGGGAGCGTTGATCAATACCAGTGATTATGACATTTTAAAAATAAAATTGATTGTCCTTGACTGGAGTGGAAGGGAGGACTCGCTCGTACATGCCACCAGACACAACTGCTCTGTTCAATATGAAACACTTTGTGAAATGGCCATTACAAGTCTTTCCTTGTCGTCTCTCTTACAGGGGCAAAACTCCCATGACTTTGAGTCTCTTTGCTCTGGAGGCCTTTTAGTTAAAAGCTCTATAATAGACTTGGAAGTATTGACAATAATAATAAGCTTATGGGTGAAATTCTGACCTCACTAAAGTCAATGGGGCCAGAATTTCACCATTTTGTATATCCACACACTTATATGAAGTATATACATATGCTCTTAATAGATCAAATCTGCACATTGATTCACTCTTTTTATTCACTCTACTTTCCAAAAGTTTGCTTACCAAAGACAGTTTAGGTGTGAGCTAATGAAATTAATGGATTTTCCTCATGTTTAAAGCATAAAATAAAATTAACAACCTTTTTTTCCCCAGAAAGCCTTCTTCAAAGGAAAAAAGATGGAGGTCAGTATATCTTGTCTTTCTTCTCTGTGGAGCATTTTAAGCCCATTAAGATGTTTGAGTTTACAGAAAACTGTCTTACAAACTGGCAGATCTCTCAGTGAAGGGGGACACCTCATCTAGATCTGCTGCCTGGGAAGGAGAGGAGGAGAAAGAGGGGTAACATGACTTCAGCTGAGCTTTGATGATTTATGCTTGGTCAGGACCAAGCCTCACTAGGTTCAGAATGTTTTCTGATGTTATGGGCAGAAGAAAAGGAAAGGATATGAATTAACCTAGGAATCAACATGACCAGGTGCCCATTTAGTGGTATGACTAGGAAATGTGGATAATCAGAACACGTGGGCTAATTTTTCAAGAATTTTATTTATTAAATAATAATTAAAATAATAAATAAATAATACCTTTTTATTTCTAGAAAAGAACATCTCTTTCTTTTATGCTGTACAGGACAGCAGGGCATACAAGGAAGAGATAATATCTTTTAATAGATCATGGAAGGAAGATAAGGGTAAGCTTTCAGCTCTTCTTTAGGCTGTTCCTAGACCTCATGGAACACCTTACCTTTGCCTATCTTTCTTACATACACAAACCATCTTGTGGGATATACAGCAAAGTAAACAGTAAATTAGCAGTAGATGTTTACAAGTGGACATAGACTTTCCATTAATCTTTATACACTGATGAGAAAAACCTTAATTACTAGCTAATTGTGGGAATGGTCTGATAACTTTTGTCTTAGATCACCAGAACTTCTAATTACTAAATTTAGTTCATTTCCTCATCTTATTAGTTAATTCAGACACATTTCTTGAAGAAATGAGTTAAGTTTTGCTATGGTTTATCAGTTGCCTCATGCCAGTACTTGTACTAGGCATTGTGGAAAAAAATAGAACAAAAATACCAACCAGTTCATGACCCAGAGAGCACTGGTTTGCCCAGTCGCTCTGCTTGGTTCTGTGGCAGTGAAGAGCATGGTGCACCTCAGGAGCTTTTTTTCGGGGCAGCTGTGCCCTTCTGTTGACCGACCGACTCCCTGCTCCCAAAAGGGGAAATCCTTGCTCACTTACTCCAATCCTTACTCCTCCTTTCCCACTGCTCCTGCCCTCCCAGCCATCCCTTTTGTGGCTCTCCTCACACTTTTCTGCTAGCTAGGTTAGCTAACTTCAGTGCCAGAAAATGATCCCATGCTTTGATGTAGTTGTTTTCTGCCTTCTCAAGGAGTTAAACTGGTCCACAGATTGGACCAAAGTGCAAAGTGGTGGCTGAGAGCTGGGGCAGCAAGGGGGGGATAGGAATTGGGATCTCACCGCTTCAGTAGCAGTGAATTGCTACATCAACTCATGGATGGTGATGGAAGCTCAGCATAAGCCATGGTTGATGGCTACGTATTCCTCCAGCACCACAGTAGTTTGACTTCTATGCAGAACGGCAGACTTGAACATAATAGTTTCTTTGGGGCCTAAAATCGATGTATTCCTGTACTTCAAGCCAAAAGGTAGATAACTTTTTCTACCCACCTGCCTTGCACCTGAGGAAGGCCTTGGTCTACCTCTGAGCCCACCTCCAACCTAGCCTTCATGTCATTAGCCCACTCCTCTCACATCCTGTTGGTCAGGTTCCTTCCCTGCAGATGAAGTTGATGGGATACTGTTTTGCAAGGGAGCTCATTATTTTAATCCCACAGGCTCAGAAATAACAGAATGGCAGATTTGTTTCCTTTGGTTTATTAGACACTTTCTAGCAGCAGTATTAGAGGTAACTAAAATGTTTTCTCCTCTTAATTTCTTTTGATTTTTATTTGGTTGTTTGTGATGCTCTGAGTCAGTTACACATTTGGCATATTCTGTGAGATAATATCAAGGCCTGCCGTATTTTATATGGCAAAATGCAAGGTGACTGGAGAACGGATAGCCCACCAGCCCTGAGGGAGGGTGTCAAGGCGGGAAGCAGCATTCTTGATCTTGTCGCATCCCCACATGATGGTCCTGACTAAATGCATCATTGAAAGAGCTCCTTGCAGCCTCAGAAGCTGCCAGCCTTTATGAGCCCAGCCTCCATCCCTACCCCAAATGCCTCCACCTCTACCTGATCCTGCAGCAGTCCCCACTCTCTCCCTGATGTTGCAGAGCTAACCACAATATCCTCTTGCTGCCAAATCCCATCCTCCATCTATGCCTCCCTGCCAAGTCTCCCACCTTTGCTCCTCCAGGAACATCACACTAAAGTTAATTAAAACGCAGTGTAACCACAATTACACACATGAACGATGCCTGCACTGCTAAAAGGAATTTCTATCCACCTTGGATCCCCTTCTCGCCTCCCGTCATCTGTCGGTGCTCCTCATCAGAGTCCCCTGCAGTGCCTCCAACCGGGAGGGCAGGATAGCATTTCAGCTCTAGTGAGCTGGAGACAAAAAGCAGGCTGTACTTATCTAAAAAAATAAAAACTAAAAAAAAAAAAAAAAAAAAAAAAAATCTGCCTCCACAGGACTCTGAAAAAACCCAGCGGATGCACACAGGCAGAATCAGGCATGTGGCAGCCCTAGTCCATTGCCCTGCCCTGTTCCCTGCTGCTGAGTTATCGCTGCCCAAAGAGCACATTCCCACAAACAGCACCGCGGTGGTCCAGGAAACTCATCCCATTTCCTTGACACTCTGTCACTTATCGATGCCACTGATGACCAAGGGATTACTCAGCAAAGCAGGAGCAGTGGGGATTCACTCCTTGGCTGAGGTCTCAGAGCAATGCCTCATTGCACGGGGTGTGCATGACTGCCAGGGCGTGCTCCACGCAAGCGGAGAGCGAGGTCTGGCCACCCGTCTGTGTGGCAGCAGGGGAGCAGAGGAGGAGCTCAGGTTATCATCACGTACGTCAGCCTGGGATAGTGGCAGCCAGACTTCTAATGCTGCTAGAATGGATATGACTTTTTGTTTCAAATGGCAGCTTTAAAAAAAAAAAAAAGCAGAAATTTATGTCAGTTTTAGCATGGAACGAGATCCGCTGGTTCACAGCCCGCTGTGAAAGAAACCATTTCACTCTCTTTATTGACATCAGAGCACTTCCAGGTATTTTTGCCAGGACTTTATAAACCGTTCTTACTACTGTCACGTATCCTACTTGGCTGGGAATTTGTGCAGTAAGAATAGCACTACACATAAATATTCCCACCGCACACACATCTTGGCAAGTAAATTAATTTATCAGTGTATAGCAAACATACTACCTAATGAGACACAAGCCCATTTCCTGCACTTGGACTTGTGTTCCAGTATTCAAAGTTGATATTGTAATCACTTGGCTAAATCTATTGTAATGTAAATACAGAGAAAACCCTGCGTAATCGACCACCTTCCTTAGGCTACCCTTTGTCCTAAAAAGGCATCCCAGAAAATCCATAGTGAACTATGAGCAATTTGACTCCATCTTCTCTAAGAAGCCATTGTCAAAGCACTTTCTGTCCATTCCTTGCATTTCAGACTCTGTTATTAAGATGTTTGCAGCGTCAATGAGGTTTCTATGCAAATTTTTTTTCCACATCATATGTAATGGCTACAGCTAATAAAACATGAGCTTATAATCAGTTTTTACCAATCATTTACCAAAGCCTGGTCGTAGATCCTTTTTATTATTTTTGGTCTCAGCAAATTGCTTAGAAATGCCATTTTGGTTTTTAAAAACAATGATGATGATGATGATAACTTGGATCAATGCTGAAAAATACTCAGTCACCATTCAAATCAACATGAAAAAGTGTCCAGCTGATCAGCAACGGAAAGGAAGGTTCAGAGTGAAACCAGGGGAAATGTTGAAAGGGTCCCAGCTTTGGAGGCACTACCAGGTGATAACATAGTTGAGACAGGCTTTTTGCCAAATGAAGTATACCAAATATGGTTGCCTCACAGTTCTTGGAAGTATTTTTTTTTAACCCTATTAAATGTTAGTGTGTTGGTCCATATATTGCTCTGGCGAGACCTATAGCTTTATGGGGTTAACAGGAATCTAATGCTTTTATTTTCTGTGATGGTTTTATACCACAGTCTGTGTTGCACTTGGCTTCACTACAACATGAAATGGAGAGGGCTGGCATTCTTTGTTCATTAGTTTGCTTTTTAATTGTTTGAAAACACTGTGGAATGATTGCATTTTGCAAGGATTTTAGAAGTAAATATCTTGATTTTATATATGTATGACAGGCAATGGTTATGGTCCGTGAGTGTAACCTTTGCTGGCACAGAGGCTGCCTTGTGCGCTGAAGCCTGGCTGAATGGAAGTTCCCCAAATGCCACATGGAGTAGATGGAAATATTCTTATTAACTCTAATGCAACTTCAATCAGGACCACGAGCAAAAAACACTGGGACTGAGCCTAAGAAATGAGTACTTATCATATGGTATTTAGGGATAGAATCAGAAATTGTTTTTCTGACCTATATAATGCATGGATTGTACAGAATCCTAACTCTGCTAAAGAGCTAAATGCCCATTCTGTGACAAATTCTGATACTTAATTTTATTTCATTTTTAAATAAAAATTTAACATCAACTGTCTAGGCTTTTTCTCTTACCGACATTTCTAAAATCCCAATTCTTATCCACTGAAATGGTTTGTTTCCATTATGATGCATCATTTTGTTTCAAAAATGTGCTAAAATTTTATTTTTACAATGTCAAAACATTGTAATATAATTTAAAATATTGGCAATAACATACTGTCAAATATGTCTGTCATAATGCTATTGAAATTCATATTTCAAGGGACTATAAAAAAAACAAACAAAAATTTAAGTAAAAGCAAAGCTAATACCTTTGTCATAACAAAACATTCAAGCGTTATGGAAAAGAGAAACTTATCGGGCAAGCACTGCTGAAAATCACTGTCTCTCACCATGAAGTTCTCAGTTTTAGGCAAAACATTGTCTTTTCTTGGAACGCTGTTCAAATAACAAGTTGTGGCCAGTTCCGCTTTAGTGCTCGTCGTGGGGCAGAAACTGCAAACCAAACCATTACTTTTAGGAAAACTGCCCTTGGACTGCCTGCCTGCAAAGCTCTAACTGAAGGTAGGCAGATATGTGCCGTCTCTGGAATACCACAGCCTCCTTTGTATTTATTTTCCATGTTTTGCAGCAAGCAGTTTTGTGTTCGCATTCTTTCTTTCTCCGGAAAGAAAGGAAAGGAAGAAAGGAACAATGGTAAACTTTGTATCGTAACCCTTATAAATTAAAAGTCATCTTAGCTTTGTTTTATGCCATGCACAGAAATTATAAAGCAGCTGTGTCCCGCAGGCAAATCTTAGGGAACTCACACATAGTCATTTAATCTGTAGCCGCTATGGGAAGCAGATGTCAGGGAAGAAGCATGGTTTCCCTTGTAGACAGTTGGTGGTCTACAGGAGGGAGCAGTCCTTCTTACGCTGCTGGGCTGCGTCTGGTAAGGTGTCTCGTTCCCGCGACACTGGCTTGATGTGCACAGCAGAGCGCCGCCAAGGATCGTCAAAGATGCGGAGACGAAGCCAAGGTAAAGAGCTTGACCTATCTCGTACTTCATCCCGCTGGGAAGCATGGGGTTGTAGAAATCTGTAACTACATCGTTAGTGGTCCAAGAAACGGGTACCAGGCAAGCAAGACCAGCCAGGATGAAAACGATCCCCCCGGAGACCGCGATGGAGGCTTTGGCAGAAGTCCCCTTGGCACACCGCGTGCACTTCATACCGATGACAGTGATCACGCATGCCAGCGCAGAAAGGACGCAGGAAATTACCATCATGGCACGGGCAGCTTGGAGGTCACGGGGCAGCGCCAGCTGGGAGCGGTGGACTTGGCACTGGTAGATGCCGGTGCTGTGCCAGACGCACTCCATCCAAAGCCCTTTCATATAGGCCACAGCTGTTATAATATTGGTGCCTACATGTGCCGTTCGCCACCAGTGTGGCAGAATAGTAGCAATTAATGTCCCAATTAGGCCGAGCAGGCTTAGGGAGAAGCCAAGTAGCTGAACAGCCGAGCTTGCCATGTTAATGTTTGTCCTGCCTAGTTCTCTTAATAAAGCACCTCCGCTTGAATTCCTTCGGAAAACATGGGCTTTTCTTGGAAGATATGCAGCTGTTTTACTTTGACACCTCCTGCTCTCCTAATAAAAGGTAATTGAGGAAAAAAGGAGTTAATTATTACCCAAATGCATTACCTCTCCAGCCAGTAAGGTGCATTCCAAGTGCAGTTAGTGCAATAATTAGCATAGTTATCGCTGTTAATCGTACTTTTGTGGAAGTAAGGGAAAAGTAAGCTTCCCTCTTCACTTATATAAACAGTCTTCTGTTGCCCACTGGGAAGAAAACTCAAGACAATTTATGAAATGGAAAAAAATATTTTAAATGCAAATATTCTTCTTCCCAGCAGACTCTTCAAAAAAACAAACATGATTTCCTTTCTAAAGCAAAGAATTAGCTAGTGTTAACACTTGGAATGAATGAGATTTATAAAGTAGGGAACTGCACGTTGCTTTACACGATGAAAACATTCCCAGAAGGTCATAGCAGGACTAGGAAAACAATAAGGGTGTATTTGCTCAAAGTAGGGAGCAAAGAGAGTGATTTAAAACCTGTGGAAGAGGATAACAAGTATTGGATTAAAGACGCTTTCCTGACTTGCCAGTATTTCTTGAGGTTGCATTTTAATAAAGCAACTCAAAGGGGAATAATTTTCATTAGCCTCTGTGGAGTTTCAGCTTATGATTTTAGGTTGTAGGCAAAATGACAGTATGTGAAACCAGATGTACATCATGGAGCTTCTGAGGAGCAACACCTTCGCAGTTTGGTTGCGTATAAATTCTAGCTGAAAAACAAGGAATAGTAACTCTTCCTTCTATATAAATTGCAGATTAAATGGTCTTTTCCAATGGCTGCCTTGCAAGGTCTGTTATACATCATGCATTATGTGTGTGGGCAGAAACCTGATATTTTAATATATAAAATAACTGTTGCATCAAAATCCAACTTGGAATTCAGAAACAGAAACAAATTTAGGCTCCAATTCTGCAAAGACCCATGCATGTGCTGAACGCATGTTCATAGAAGAAAGCATAAGTGTTTGCAGGACCGGGCCTTAGCAGGCAAAGGAAGGAAAACCATCTGGCCAAAGTAATGAAGACCATTAGAACAACAAAATAACACAGAGGGAGAAAAGTGAAAGCTGGTTTACATTCCCCTTATCTCACTAACGAGGCAGGAGTGCTTGAGGTGAGCATCAGTGATGATATTTGCCTCCAGACCACGTTGCAGCATGCACTGATCTCTGCATAAAAGCAAGATGGGGCGTCTCTGCCCAAAACAACCAGAATCTGCCTCAGACGTTGTGCCAAAAGAAAGGAAAAAAATTGAAAAGCACAGGGATTATATGGGCTAGGCAAGTCAACAATGCAGGCTCAGAGTCTTGTACTTACACATGTTCCTTTTCTTTTGTTCGGAGCGTGTCTGCTCTGCGCAAACGTAGGATGGGGAGAAATGCGATGTTGGACAGGATCTGTGGAGAAGAACCCAGCCCTCTGACTGGAAGGGAAGAGGAAAAACAAAGCCTGGTTTTGTTTTAGTGTGGCTAGTTGTAGGAAGGCATTTTGCTAATGTTAGGGCCTTCTGGCCTTTCAGCCACTCTGTACATAATGCTTAAATGAAAATACCTGGATTTATGTGGTTGTTGAAGCAGTTCACCTAGTTTGCAAATTGTGAGACAAATACAGAGCGGTTTACATCAGAAATCATTGTTCTAGGTGGGTGCCATAGGATCTCTCTCCATTCTGCCAGGGAAGACCAAGTTGCAGGTTTCTTTCTCTCTTTGTACCAGCTATCACAGAGTATTGCGATATGACAGGACACGGGTTAGGGCCAAACACAGCACAGAGGAGCACAGCAAAAGTAAGCAAATAGATATCTCCAGCAGTACTGAACATTTGATTTCTATTCCCACCACATGCTGGATAAGAGCTCTAGAAGTCTTCAACATGTGTTTGCCTTCCAGATTATTTGGGTTTGGCTCACATATTAAGCATAAGGAAAATTAAGCAGTATTTTCCCTTTTTACATTACTGTTTCCTGTGAGGCATATTGTTGTTGTATTTAAGCATGCCACACACCTTAGAGAAATTATCCTGGTAATACACCTCCAGGATCAGGAAGATCTGGACATGGCTTCGGGACACAGCAGGAGGACAAGGGACCTACCCAGGTCACACAGGAAATCTGTGACCCAACTGGAAATGGAGCTTGGGTCTCCCAAGCCCTAAACCCAGCACTACCTTTCACGTTCCTGGTCTCTGTCTGGTCTGATAGTCCCCTGCTCCCTTGGTATTTTTCCCTGTGCAGATAAGTGGAACATGAGATTATACTCTATCCAATTACTCAGCCTGCACATTATATCCATATATTGCACACCATTCAGAAGAGTGGTCTAGGTTATTCTTGCATGGTTGCAAATAGGCTTTCAAGGTCAGGCATCAGGCTTTGCAGCTAATCCCAGGGAGAACAGGATATAAAAGGTAAATGTGATTTACACCACCATTCACGGGAAATGGACTCCCAATTTAATGGAGGTCAGAATACTCCGGGGCTTGGCAGCAGCTATTTTTAGATGTCATTAAGGTGTTATTTTTAAACATTAGCCATTAAGAGCCTTCTAATTTAAGAAACCGGTGTTAATTAGCCCCGCTTGCTTGGCGTCATGTTTTCCATGTGCCTTTCTCAGCAGATGCCAGCTGCCCCTGGTGCTCGGTAAGGCTTTAACTGCTGTGAACCAGCCTTCCTCTCCCGGCTTGCAAGTGGCAAAACCAGCAGTAACTTAACACATTTATCTCCAAGAACATCAACGGCCCTATTAAAATGTCTCACCTTACAGCTTTGTTCCTAATGGGTTAGGTGAGGAACATGACCACTGCAGCAGGATCAGGTGAGCAGCTGGTTGGATGTTTCTCATGGGCTGACCTAGTTAAATGCAAGAACAAAACCAAGCCATTTGTTCTGCATGGATCGTGTTTGTTAATATATTTTTAGAAAGTGAGCAAACCAGAGCCAGCCTTTGTGATGAAGATGACGGCTGTTTGGGGTAAAAAATAATGAAAGTTGATAAAACGACTACTTCTAAGGGGAGGCAGTAGCGTTACTGTGCAATGTACAGCTGCCAGAGAAGGCAGGGATGGCTTTCTCAAACCAAGCACGCTGCTGAAATGGTTCATCTCTGCCTTTGGCTTGCTCAGCCAGACGCCCACATCTCATCTACATGAGATGCGAGCTGCTTCTGTCAGGGGAAGCTCCTTTTACCTGCAGTGGTGTCTGTTTGCACCCCCTCCAGCAGCAACACCAGCAACCTCCTGGGCTCTTGTCCAAGCCCATCGTCTCAGATAAATAATTTTGTCTTCATCCTCTTGGTGCAGTTTGGCTTGTACTGGCGAGAAGCTTTGAGCTGGTTGAACTGAAGCCCTGCTGCAGACCTGGCTTGATGAGCGCCATTACTCTACTGCAGTACACGGGGTGATGGACCCCAATGTCAAGGCCTCATAACTGGATCAAGAAGCAGCGTGCATGTTTAGCCTTCACGACCTTCAAAGCCCATCTAAGTGCTGAGTGGTTGTAAAATGATGTGAAAATTTGTGAAGAGAAACTGTGAAACTTTTGAATTTCCTTGCTCTGCCAGCTCATGCCAGCTTTATTTTTATGAGCACAAGGGTTGCAAGGACAACTTTTCCATACAAACTTTAGTTTTGCCTAATGCCCGTGTTGCACAGGAACGGCCATAGCTGGGATAAATCCTTGGTTGTGCTTTCCACTGGGCTGTATCACAGCTGCGTTAACCTTGGGAGACATGGCTCCAAAGTAAGCTCCAAATAAACAGCAGAAACTGATGTCACTAATCTGGGTATTTACTCAGGATTAAATGACAGATGCATGTTTTACTGCTGTCTCTTTCATTGTTTCTCATTTTACTAGTTCCCTACCCGTATCGGTCTTAACCTTTTGTTTCTGCTCTTTCCAAGCCCTTTCTCCGGACCTGTGAATTGCTGCTTCTCAGGCAGACTATGGCTGTGGTGCCTCTCGTTTCTTGGGCTGCAGATGGTTCTGCCAATGACTTTTCATTCCGTAATCATGTGCACCCTTACCAACCTATGTTTTGACTCCAGCCCCTAAAATTCAGTACCAATTCTCTCAAAAATGCAAAAAATCTGTCTGTTTCAGCCTCTGCATAGGGAGTGCAAAGTGGTGTGATGTGGTGATGTCCTTTACAGACATTCTTACCAGCTGCAGACTGGTGGAGATTCAGGCTTGAAGAACTCCCTGTTGTGGACCTCAGCTGAGCCAGGCCCTTAAGTATACACTCATTTTACATGCTTTCTTAATCTTGCACAGCCTGAATGATTAAGGTTGGGTCCGTGTTGAAGTGTCAGCTGGATCAGAGCTTTAAGGCATGCTCAGGTAGTACGTTTGCCAGGTGGCGAGTGAGGTTACCTGCTCCGACACTGTGACTTCAGCCATTTCCCCTCCCCAGGCTTTTTCATTTCTAACTTCTGCTGAAATGTTTTCAGGGAAAAAATTGGCTGGCACTTAGCACTTGGTAAGAAGAGATGACTGCTTGTATGTGGGTGTGGGTGAGTAGATCTGAGGGGAAGTAAGGCCCACCAGGCTCACAGCAAAATTATTCTCCTCCTTCTACTTCCCCGCCCCCCCCCCCTTTATTTTTTTAAAGAAGAGATTAGGAAATCAATAAAATTTTGAAAGGCGCATTGTAACCAACCCTGATCCCACACCTACTCCCACCCCCTCTCTGTGAAACAAGTCCTCGCGGCAAACACTGACATTGATCACTGCAGCGCAGCTGCTGCTCCGCCAGATGTGCAGGAGGAGCCTTAACCGCTCCTCAGATCCACAAAGCCTCCAGGACTTTCCCCGTGTGGCACTGCTGGGCTGTAGCTGGCCCTGTGCCGCCTCGTTGTTTCCTTCTGCATGGACGGGATCCTTCTCACAAGCGCCAGGGCGATCTGCCTGCCCAGCTTTTTGGGTGTCTGTCTTGGATGCGGGTGCTGTCAGCTTCCAGGGGTACTGCCATTCATTTCGTGGCTTGTTCCTGCCTGAGACCAGTCATACATGATCTCTAAATTAAAATTATCTCGCTTTGAAATACTCTTGAGTGGACCCCACATTTTTTTCTATTACAGAAGTACTTAACTTTTTGATGTCTGTTATTTTGAGGTTTTCTAGAGGTGCAAACCAAAAGATTCATCTTCACCCTGAAATTACATAAAAGTCAATAGACCTGGAAAAACTAGAAAACCCACAAAGGAAAAAGGATCATGTCCACATTGTGATCCCACAGAATTTTCCTCCCCAAATTCTGGAGTCTTCTTACCTCAGTCCTCTGGACAGCCAGTGGCTGAGGTAGGTACCTTCAGAGAGAGGTTTAGATCATCTCTGGGATGAATCACCCTCAAGGGCTGCTACCTGCTTTTGGGGGTTGATAGGGGCAGCTGGGAGGAGCGGGTCTCCTCGCTGAGGTGCTCCAGGCAGTGCTTGATCCCAGGCCTCAGAGATGAGGACTGCAACACGAAGCAGCTTGCATGGCGTGAATAGGCAACAGGGTTAAGGGATGAAAGGACGCTAACCACAAATAGTGTATATGTATATGCATATGTGTATATATATATTTCCAAAGTTGTACATGTAGATATTTCAGAAACTGTTCATCTGGACTAGACTTTTCAGAAGAATCCTGTGATTTCAAGCAGCTTGGGTTTTGGATGCTTAGCTTGAGAAACCTTTGACTGCTCAACTCTACGGTAGTCAGATTTAAGCTTGAACAACTGGGAAACTTAAAATTATTTGTCACATCTATAACTGGGTCTCAATGTCCACCCATAAAATCTGTGGTGTGGAAAAAAGAATGAAAGGACAAAATTATCTGAGAGCTAAACTGTGATTATATTAAAGTGATTGATGTGTTCAGACAGAAGGATATATGCATATACCTATTTGGCTGGCACGTGAACAAAAGCTCTTGTGCTTGGACCATTTGCAGCTCACATGACCACATTTTTTACTGAATGTAGCCAAGGTTATTAGTTTTGAATGATAATAAACATCCACGATGTGGTAGGGGCTCCTCTGTATAGTATAACATATAGGAGGATATGATGAATGGCACATTTATAAAGTGTACTCTACATGCAATGTGGCTACTTAATTCTGCCCTTTATTTATAGTATTAATGTCTTAAAAGAGCATTGTAGCAAATATACACTATAAACCTTCATTTCTTTTCAGAAAGTCAATCCTTTCAGTGAAATTGGTTTACCGAATCTGGGAGGTGGTTGTTTGCTTGTGGGACACTGCTAGATGAGTCAGCTTAACATGCTAGAAATAATGGGCTCTTTTCTTACATGTTGACTGTGGCTTTGGAAGAAACTCTGCTGGAGTTATTAGTACCTGTCTGGGTAGTCTTAATTTGGATCCATCTGCAAACACACAAACATTATGAAGTACTGTATATGTACCTGATAAAAAAGCCCTTTTTCCTTAAGACCTGTCGTGGTTTAACCTGGCCAGCAGCTAAAACAACCACACAGCCGTTTGCTCACTCCCTGCCACCTCAGTGGGATGGGGAAGAGAATCAAAATGAAAAAAAAAAAAAAGGTAAAACTCATAGGTTGAGATAAAGACAGTTTAATATGACAGAAAAGAAAGGGAATAATAAAAGAATATACAAAACAATTGTATATTGTGCACAGCACAATTGCTCACCACTCAAAGACGATGCTTGGCTAGTTCCTGAGCTGTGCTGCCACCCGGCCCACCCCCTAGTAATATACAGAGCATGACATCATATGGTATGAAATATCCCTTTGGCCAGTTTGGGTCAGCTGTCCTGGCTGTGACTCTTCCCAGCTTCTTGGGCACCCCCCACTTTCTCGTTGGCAGGGCAGTGTGAGAAGCTGAAAAGTCCTTGACTGTTTGGCAACTGCCAAAATATCAGTGTGTTATCAACTTTATTCTCATCAAAAAACAAAACACAGCACTATACCAGCTGCTAGGAAGAAAATTAACTCTATCACAGCTAAAACGTTTGGGCTGGAGGACAGAAACAGGTTGTATTCTGGAAAGCAAGATGAACAAGGCTGCTGTCGGGGGTGTTTTATCCCCATTATTCCCAAAGCTCCTGAGGAGACTTGGGCAAATCACAGGTGCCAGATTTCATTTTCAGGGGTTACCAAACATGACAAGCATAACAATTAAGAAATTCAGTGGTAGACGGGACAAGGTAATGTGCTATAAAATACTGAGTACTTTGAAAATCAGGTACGTGGTTCCACTCGCCAAATGCTAAACATTGGGTGACATTTCTGATCATTTTGGCTTTTCTTCTCCACATGCAAAATGGAAATAATTTCAACTGAGGGTAAATTCATCAGTGTTTGAAACAGTGATGTTTTACAGTGAGACCACAAGCCGTTGCTCTAAACTTAGTAGAGCATTTTATTGTAAGCTAGTATACAGGGAAAAGGCAAGATAAGACTTCATCTCAGTATTTATGCATTGTATTGGTATGCAAACAAATCTGTGCAAAATAAGGAGACATGGGAACCAAAACTCTAATTGTTTGTATACCGGTGTCTTTGTGGACCCTTTTCTTCCAGAATAAATGTAGCCAAATCAACATCAGAAAGTCTCTCCATAGCCTCGTGTTGGAAACAACCATATCCATTTTTGCAACACGATCTGCTGGAACCAGGGGAAGTCTGTGCGTAGGCTGGCCTTTTATCGGGCCCTCAGATTAAAAGGCCACCACATCTGCAGAAAGGGTTGCAGCCGGAATGACGCAGAACTTACGGGGGGCTCTGTGCCCTGGAGGATTCCTGTCTGCAAGTGTGAGCTGGTAAATTAATCGCTGCCCAGTCAGATTACGAAAGCCTAACAGCTAAATCAGAGTATTTATTACCCAGGAATACTGTGAGATGATGGAGCTATTTTAGACTGAAGGTCAAAAGCCCTTGGACACGGCTCTCAGCTAGCATAAATCCATGCACCGTCACTCAGTGAAGGGAGTGGAGCTATACCACTTTACACCGACACAGTATTTGGCTTCTGCGAGCTTGGGAAGCAGAGGTTTTGAGCTCTGTTCCCCCGTTCGCATGCATACAGCTTGCTGGCTACCTATTGTATCCGAGTTATTATAATTTATGACCGGAGACCGTTGTGCTCGCATAGCCTGCCAGTTGCGCACGCATTTCCCTCCAGATTATTCTTGGGTGATTTTGCCCAGTCAGTTTTTAAATGACTCAAGCCTTGCAGTTTCTAACATTTCCTGTGGCGGACTGCTCTACAGTCTGCTACACTTCACAGTTCAGAAATACACCCTGAGAGCCAAACTAAATTCTCCTACTCTTTCTCCCAGCCACATTTCCTTGAATCAGTCTAAACAAATTACCTTGTTAATGTGTATGCCCTGCAAATACCTATTGAGAGTTATCAAACCTTTTTTATTATCCATGTCTTACCTGGGCTCTTCCCCTTCTGCCCCCGGCTCTCATGCTATTTACATTACTTAATAGTGCTTAAAATAGTTTTCAGCCCAATTTAGTTTCATCTTTGTTGCAAGGTTCTGTGATGTATTGCACTTTATTCTGTCTTTGCCCCTTCAGCCATTACACTGATCTCAGAAAGGGATTGTGCTATTCAGACTGGTACCGACCCTCTAATTGCAAAATCCTTGTGTTTATTGCCCCTGGCCAGTGTTATCCTATGATGCAGGTGGTTTCAGAGACTCCTTCCGAATAGTTGAACCGTTGCTTTCTTGAAGACTGAAATCAAATTTACCGGGTTGCCAGTAGCGTAATCTGCTAGGTGTCTACATCTTCCCCTCATTCCCAGGATTGCTGATGGCTTTCCAGAGGCGATGGCTGGCAGCGCAGCCAGCCCTCCCCTCCTGACCCCCTGCCTCCGCGCTCAGTCCTGGGGGCGTTAGCGGGTCCCGCACGGAGGGCTCGGTGCTCTCTCGTTGAAAGATCTAAGGGAGAAAATATGTGCCATCGCAAAACCTGAAATAAGATCTGGGCTGCCATGCTTCACTCAGCAGCCACAAAGTGGAGGGAGGAGGGGGAAGGGGAAGGCCATTTGCTGGATCTAAGATAAGCTGCCCGGAGTCAGCAGGATGTCTCCCCGTGATTTCTGTGCACATGGATTCAGGGAATGCTTCGCCTCTCCCTTCTGCCCCCCTCCTGGCCTGGTAAGCTTTCATCCCAATTGCCCACAGCTGCACGGGCATTCGCGATCTGCTCACATTTTTAATTTGTCTGCCTTTTTTGTTTCCCATGTTTCCCCCAGGAACGCTCCTAGACAGAAATATGGGCAACCTCTGAGCAGCGCATCCTATACACCTGTGTATGTTGCACAAACTGCACCTAGCCTGAACAGATGGCCGGCACAAGGGGTTGGTGGCACCTGGGCTGCCTAGGGGGTCCACATGCACGTGGTGCCGCTTGCCCAGGTTTGGTAGACCCCAGGGGGGTGGCTGGCAATGCTGCTGCAACCGCACTTCTGGACAGACATTTGGCAGGCCTAGATTAATGTCCAAATGCCCCGTTCTTGCTTGCATAACATCTGGGTGCACTGAAGACATATCTGAGAATGGGTTTGAACTCACTCGTGCTGGTGTGCAGCTCCGCCAGAGTCCATCCCATAAGGGATGATACATTGGAATCAAACCCAATACAAAGATCTTCTCCTTTAGGTGTTTGTCTTAACTTTGGACTTGTGACACACTTGTGGAGATGTTACACAAAGCTTTAGGTCCTCACATTTGCATACCTTAATGGGCGACATATTTTATTCCCAGGCTGGCTTATTTCCATTAACAAACAAGCTGACAGCTGAATAACAGAGAGCTCAAGATGCTCGTGACTTACTGCACAATACCCATGGCACTCAATGTAACGTAAAAATAGGTGGAAGCACTGAGTTCAAAGTGTCATCTTTCCTTTGAGCTGAGCGTGTGTGGGACTCTGCGCTTTGACCTGCATTTGCTTTGATAGCTACATCTTTGGGCAAATGTGAAATTCTCCCTGCATCTTTGGCACTTTCATTTGTCTTTCAGGATGACATCAGAATAAATAAGACCGTTGACCACAAACTCATTCGTCTTTCCTGTAGCTCTCAGAGAGTGCTGTAATTATTTAACTTCTTAAAACTTTCACACTCTTACAACTCTCATAAAGTAGTTCTTTAACTCTTGATATTTTCTCCCCAGCTGTGATGATTTAATCTAGCCTGGGTTTTGAAAGACTCAGCCAGGAAAATCCCAGAGCGCAATACAGCTCATTTATAAGGATCAACGTTTCTGCAATACCAAGCCTGCGCTGCACTCTACATCTGTCTTACCTAAACACTACCATCACACTGTATTTAGGTTTTCACGGTAAGTTAAACCACGACACGTAGATTTGAGAAAGTCATACATCTGGCCTGGAAATATCATTCTGTATTTTAAACATTTTGTGGAACAGCTCCGTATTATTAATTCAGGTAGAACACATTTGTTATGGGAGGTTTAGTTCTCTTGCCAGCAAGGGGGAAGCACTGCGGTCTCTTTTCCACAGAAGTTCTTCTCAAAAAAACCCCCCAAAATTAAGTCGGTTCCCTAACTATATAAATCATAGACTTTCATAAACATCACAAAACTATTCTGATGTGAGAATTGTTATAACACAGGTGAAATTCCCTTTCTTTTCCAGTGATAACTTTCACCCATAAGTGAGAAAAAAAGCCAGAATAACTCAGCAACACAACAGTGACATTTTATATTTCAAAACCAAGCCCTCTGAATTCCAGCGCCAGGAAATTCTTATGATTAAGATGCCTCTTACAGACATTAAATACCCAATATAGTTTACGTTGCTTATTAATGGTCAACAAGAATACTTCAAGGTTTATATTTAACACAGAAATTGCAAGTATAAACTTCTCCCACTACATATATTTGCGATTGCTGAGCTAACATTGAAAGACACGTACTAACTTTTTAAATTTCCTGACTTTTATGATTGCTCAATTTTGCAACCTTAACATTATTTTGAAACTGGGATTGTGTAAAATTTTCCCCAAGAGACTAAGAGAACTATGAGCTTTTGAAATGTTGCCTTTCTGTAGCTAATTTCCCTGGTTTTGTTCTGTTGTTTTTGTTTTTTTTTTTCCAACTGAAAATCTCGCAGACAGGGGCAAAATTGCAGGACCTCAACAATAATCAAGTGTATTTCTAGTACCCTGGTGCCTCAACTTTTCTGCATTTGCTGGGTGTTTGTTCTAAGGTGCAGGTGTACATCTGCTACGGATCACAGCCCTGTCCAGGAAAGCACTTGACATCACTAGAACCACTCACATGCCTAAGGTGAAGCACTTGCTTATGTGCTTTCCTGGATTGGGGAATATCTTTAGAGATATTTAAACTTGAAAAGAAATTGAATTTAATTTTCCTATCGATGCATGTGGGATTTAAACAGGTGATGAATTACATCTAATGCCTGCTAGCGTGCATATTCCCTGAACATGAGTGGGAAATTAATCCCTTCTGTCTATACGGAATAATAAAGTAACATAATAAGTAAGAGAAACTCTGTTCATTTAAAACAAAACACAAGTCGTTCTCGGGTTCTATCCAGATTGTTTTGCATCTCAAGTTAAGGATTTGTTTCTGTGCCCACTGCTGGCTGGTTTTCTGGGAGTGAACGGCTGGTGGGAGCTCTTTTATTAGCTGGTCTTTTTAGGTGAAAATTCTCCCCTTGTGAGGGGGCTTAGCAGACCTGTACAATATTTAAACCCCCTTAAACAGGATTAAGCGGTATCTGAAGGCTAATGCTGGCTCTCCACAATGAGATGGCTTTTTACCTCTCATCAGCTGAACGTGCAATCTGGAAGCGAAGGAAGGGCAATGTCCCTCAGCCCAACTTGGACGAACCACGGCATGGTGCAGCGCCCGTAGGCACCTGCTCCTCACATCGTGCGTCGTCCTCTTCCCTTTGCAGCAGGAAGGGACCGGACACTCTACGCCTGCCCGTGATGAACTGTTTTATTACTAACCTTAAATGACACATGGCTCTACACTTAGAGCAGATGCGTTAACCGCAGGAAGTCACCTTTACAAATATGACTAAGAGTTGCAGTGGAAAACCAGTATCTTTTTAAACAAGGGCAAATCATTTGTGCTACAAAGAGCACAAAACCTTGTGGAAGCAAAGGTCTTCCAAAGGGCTCAGCATCATACAGGAGAAAATGATTCACACTGCTGGTAGCCGGGTTTTCAAAAATATGTATGATGACGGGTTTATTTAATTTGGAAAGTACTGGCTGACGCAGGTTTGTTTCCTTTGAATATATGTCTCCCTAAACCATGTGCCAGCACTGATGAATGCATCTAGTTTAGGTGACGAAAGGAACAGGAGACACTTTTACTGTGTTCCAAAGAATGGGAAATACCATTTCATAGGTTTATTTTTCATTCATTTAGGTGCCGTCCAGTTGACTGCTGCAGATGCTTCTGTAAATATCTGCAAAGGAGGGACCTTTCGGGAACTAGAGGCTGCTGACATACCGTGCCCAGCAGCCGGAGCCAATGGAAACAGACCCGATGTTCTATATCTCTGTTTTCATTTCTGTCTTGTTCCGGTGTAGCTGCAGATTTTTTCCCCAGCTCAGAGGTGAGTGGTGCCAGCAGCCAGGCTGGGTGAGCCCCAGCCCACGACGAGCCTTGCCTCGAGTGGGCTGGAAGGTCTGCAAGGGGAGCGCGCGGTGGCTGGGATCCTCCTGTCCCTGGGAGCAGCGGTGCCCTCCCCGCTCTCCCGCAGCCGGCTGTGCTTCGGGAGGCAGCGGAGGTGACTCTTCACCTGCTCCCAGGGAAGGATGAGAAACCTGTCATGCTCCAGGTGCCATCGGGAGAAGCCAGGGACATTGGGATGGACAAGGGCAGGAAAAGCACTGTGTGGTCCTGGAATGACACGTGAGAGTCAGCTAGAGTAAGGAATGCTTGTTTTCCTTTTTGCCAAACCAAAAGATTTTAAGACCTTCCAATTCTTCTTTATTTTTTAAAGGAAAAAACCAAAGCAGCAACCCCTTTCTCTTTCTCCAGTCTCTCCCTGCTCTGCAAAATGGAAGTGTTGTTTCCAGGCAGTGTTTTCAGAGCATGTTTTTCTATGGTAGAGGTTATTTGCAGTGTCAGCTATTACAATGACTCAAGGATTTGACCATTACAGCATCACTGTCTTATTAGTATTATTATTACTGGTCTCTTACTACTATTTCCAAGGTGGCAATATACTTTTCAGAGGCAGCCACATCTTCCGAGGACTTTATCAGTGCCCATTACAGAGATGGAAAAAGCCATATGTTAGTCTGACTGAGACTAACACAGCAATTAACCCGCCGATGCTTCCTTGATGCAGCAATTCGTAATGATGAAAGCTCCAGACCTGCTGGCTCCAAGGAGTTACTTTTACTGTATCAACTTTTCACATGTAATAAAAATTATAGTCACATGAGAAAGTGAACTTTATCTGTGTACCCCCAGGTTTCAGAGAGCAAAAGACTTCTAAACCAAGTGATGTGATTAGGAGAAATAAGGAAATGAAATCACTTAATGGGAATGTGCAATGCATTGAAGGAATCAATAAATAGTTCCCAGGAGTTATCAAAGGCTGTTTAATGCTTTTTGGACCTAAACTATCTAATCCCTACCGTTTCTGGGTTTTTTTTGTTCTCCATTCTACCACATATCGCTGGAATATCATGCATCCTATGAAGATCACAGCAGCTGCTCGGTCCCAGGATGCAAGGTATGGTAAAAGGGTCAAGTTTTCTTTACATTACACATTAGATTCTCCATCAGAACTTTCTGGCTCTCCACAACTGCTTTAAAGCCCTATTAAGGATACGGATATAAGCCTGTTTCCTCATACACAATCTTACCTTCCTTTTCCTGGGGTTTAATATATGCTATGGAATAATCATCCTCCAGAATTGCCTGGTAGCAGTAGTTCATCTGGATGCTGATAGATAAAGCAGTGCAGTACGGTGGGCTGGATGACTGGTGAATCATTTAAAAAAGTAGTTATTGCAAAAAAAAAGAAAGGAGGTAATAAAAGCCTACAGGTCCTCTTGGTGACATCTGTGTGACCCTGCGGTGACTAACATCTGAATCTGTCCCTAGATGTTTTCTGACTTACCTACCTGGGTTTCTTTGACTACACAAATGGGACAAATAACCAAAGGCAGAGAACTGTCAGCCCTGAATTCAGCACCCACTGAAGTTACCATTCACTTGAATGAGTCCTGGGCCAAGATTTTAATTCTGGGTGGTGTCAAATTATTCTCTCGTCGGTGTTGACAACAATAGGCTTTCAGAGGACATGATTGGCAGGGTGAATGCCAGCTGACCTCAGCTGATGAAAAACTCAGAGAGGAACAAATGAAAGACATAATTTGGGCTAGCAGATGATTTTAATACAAGGTAGTGTTAAGCAACATCAGTCTTCAGCCCTTTTTGTTTGGTAATGTCTACCCGAGCTGAGGAAGGTATGCCAGCTACCAGCAGTGCATGTTAACTCATGCCTCTGAACCCCTGTCACACAGTTAGGACTCTTTCATTGCAACATCTTAGTTTTGACCCTTAATCACGCCCTATATTCAGCCAGGAGGATGGTGTGTCTACTGACATTTATCATTGCTGGAAAAAGTGCAAACACTTTTATGTGGGCAAAGCAAAAGTCCTACTTGTTCCAGTGGAAGTGAGAGAGGGGCTTCAGGCTTTGCCCCATTCTCTTGAAGATCAAAAGAGATTATCTGTGGAATGGACCAAGTTTTACCAGAAACTGAAAACACCCCATCTAATTTTAATCAGCCTGAATTCTGAAGTTAGGATATCCCTACACTTAGTAATTCTGTGTGCCATCAATATGTCTGGTTATGGGATCACACTAAGTCCTACATCTGCAGATGTCTAATTTGTGAGATTTAGGTTATGGTTTAGATCTAGTTTATACCTTAAGTGTATATCTCAATATACAGCAGTCTCTTTATGAAAGTTTTTCTCATTCTTTGGCTCAAAAAAAATGTGTTTTATGTAGGAATTTTAAAAATTGTATTGAGTTAGATCAAAGATCCATCCACTCCTGTAGTCTGTCCCAACAGTGCTGAGGTTTAGGAAAGAGAGTACAAATAGGAAAAGCATATAGCATCGCTTTTCCAGAATACTGTCCCTGCAAGCTGACAATCACAGATTTCTTGACCCTGAAATGTTATCTTAGTGTTTCACCTTAATGACTTTTTCTTTCATTATTTTTTCCAATTACTTTTTAGAATTGTATAATAGAATCATAGAATCATTCAGGTTGGAAAAGACCTTTAAGATCTTCAAGTCCAACTGTAAACCTAACACTGCCAAGTCCACCACTAAACCATGTCCCTTTTTGAACCCATGCAATTTCAAGTGTCCTGTGGCAGAAGGTAAAGCACTCTTTTTTTCTTAACATTTTGAACCCGCTATATCCTAGTTTCATTGTACGTCCCTTTCTTCCTACATCAGGATAGTCACTCCGTATTTAATGTCTCTGTGCTGCTCATGACCTTGTAATGTAGATGCAACTGTGAGAACAATCCAAAACCACGGAGTTCAGATCTACATGATACCAGGACATGTAAAATGGTTTGGCTTTTCATAGTGAAGCTGCATTTCCACCTATTTCCATTTTCCACCATTTTCTACCCATGCAACCTGCAGTTCTCAGCATAATAAAACATAACAAGCAACAGTTCTTGGCAAATGGAGGTAAGTTATTTAATGCCTGTTGAGAATCTGTCCCCATATGTTTAATAAATGCTTTCATTCAATAAATGTATACTCAGCTTTAAGAAACATGGAAAACTACAGGTTTTTTGCATCAAGTGCCAAGATAATAATAATCTGGCAAGTAACTGTTTACTCAAAGTAGTAAAAGGCCAGTGAAGCCAAGACTCACTGTTACCATTATAATAATAATTATTTGCTGGTGACCACCAGTCTTCAGTGAAGATTTCTGGTATTTTTCAATTTTTGCTAAGTGCCAGGTGACTCAGGGTCCAGCTCTGCTGCTCTTTCTCCCACTGAGCTTTATCTGATTGCAAATTAGCCTCAAAAGACTTGAGTTGAAGCAAAAAACGACTCGTGCTGAGGAACAGGAGCAGAATCTGATCCTGTGTTGCCGGTCTCTAAATGATTTTTGAGTAGCTGGCACCAAGGCTTTACATATATCTTTAAAATGCTGGAGGTCTGGGTTTATTACCAAACATTGTTTTAAAAAATACATATGTTATTTCTATTAGATTCTGTTTGTAAAAACTACATATTCTTAGGCTGAATGCTGCAACTTCTGAAACAAAAAGTAAATGACAAATTCAGACTTCTGGAATTGTGTAACTTCCACTGAGAAAATAACCCTGAAACCTCACCAGCCACATCTGTGTATATCACCATTCAATTATTACTGTTTTACTAGACTGCAAGTTATTTTGCTTTACACCCAACGGTCCAGGGGAAAAAAAAAAGGTCCTTATTGACAATCAGTGATATGGGGAAAAAGTTAAATCAATAAAATGAAAAATTATCTGACAATAATTACAGTTGCAAGGCTTGCTTCTGGGCACAACATGAAAGCAATCTGAACTTCAAACCTCTGTTATTATACCGCTCTATTTCAGCTGTAGAGCAATCCACTTTGGTCCTGGGAGTACCAGATGCTGAAATCACTTTTGGGGAAAAAAAAATACACTAAAAATATGCTAAAAGCAAAAACTCAAGAAGGATGTTGCTTGAGCAGATTTTCATTACCATGGAGCTCATTTGCAGAGAGGAACCGCAGAGAGAGGCACACCTGTGAGAGAGAAAAACAAACTTCTCCTTACCCCCGGCTGCCTTCAGGATGCAAACCCAGAGAGACTCATACGCAGAAAGTGTTATACTTGCTGCCAGTATAAATCAGAATAGATCAACAAAATGGCACCATTTTTTAACCAGCTAAAGAAAATGAGTATGCACTTGAGGGTGAAGAGACCAAAATTTAAGCAAGGGTCATGGCATAGCAAGCACCATCACCCGTAAGTTGTTGAGTGCCTGCTGAAATCGATGGGAGTCAGGGGTGTCAGGCACTTTGTGGGTCTTAAAGGAGAGGCCTTTCTTTCCCTCTCTGATCTGACAAGAAAAATTACCACTGACTCTCCAGGAGCAAACAGCTCGGCAGAGCCCGGAGATGGACGAGAATCAGTTTTGCCTCCTAGCCAGGAGTCCCAGCCCCACGCACCGGGGACCCAGACACAAATCCCTGCGTTGCTGTCAGCAGCACTGGAGAGCTTGCACCCACAGGAGGGTGCACGCAGAATCTAGAATGGTGCACTGAGTGACATCCAATTTATAGCTCGCTTCCAGGTCCTCGGGCAAGTGGCAATAGGCCAGTAAAAGCTTTTACCATTGTTTGTTTGGGAATATAAAATCTTCAATCTTACTCTTTTTAAAAAACGCTATTGTCAGGTGAGCAGAAATGGATTTTGATAGCTGCCATGTCAAAAACAGCATACTAGATGGATGCCCACTAATGTGTCTGGGGGGCTCCCCACCCTGAGGTGAAAAAGAGAGGCTGTGTAAGTCAGGCTGGGCACACGGGGTGTGTGAACACAGGGGTACGTACCTGCCCCCCCAGCCCAAGGAGAACTGAGGCACATTTGCTGTAGGTGACACTTTCTGTGTTCACCCCAGCAAACGCAATAATATTTACTAGCTTGCCTACAGGCAATCCTTGATCTCAAAGAGATTTACAGAAGAAGTTAGATAGTATGACCCGTGTCATACAAAGCGAAAAATGTGGGTACAGGGATATTTGGTCACACAGCAGATTGGGAGGAGTGCTTGGAACAGATTCACACATTTCCTGTTTCCTGAGGAGGAAACTTCTCCAAACAGAGCTGAGATCCCTTCTGAGGGCACGAATTTAAGCCCAAAGCTTGGCCACACCCTAGCAGTAAGTCTTCAGGACAGGCTCCATGATGTGGTCTCAAATATCAGAAAAGTGAGCAAATATGAGGAAAGCAAGGCTTTGTGCTGTGACAGCAGCTGCCCGTTGCATTTTGAGACTGTGTGGCTGCATCTTTCGCTATGTGGGAAGCCTACCAAAAGAGAATTACAGTAATTGAAAAATGCAGCCAAGAGAGCGAGCACTGCTCTTGCATGATAATTGCAAAGTAAATATGTGTGCATACAGCATTTGCAAATTTTACAGACATTAAAAAAAAAAAGAAAACTAGTCTTACAACCCAGTCAATACACGTCTTTCGAGCAAGAGCTCAGAATCAAAATTAACCAGTTTAATAATACTAGAACTAACACCTTCAAATTGCATTATTTTTGAATACACACAACACAGATAAGTACTAATCACCCTACACTTTGCATTTACTCTACATTACCTGTCTTTTCAACATGGTAGGTCTTCTGAACACAGAAAGGGATATCATTTAAATCTCCAGCACAAGAGCTCAGCTGTAGGATATCAGTGTGTTGATGATAAGATATTCCATATTTAGTAAGGTCTGAGTGAAAAGCCTTACAAAGTACTCTGAAATGCCAGAAACAGGCCAGATTTCAAATCCATCAGTACTGCCTTGCAGTGATTCTCAACTGTCTGAGTGATGACTGTTTCCATAAGTGTCAAAACCCATGTAAGGCTCATTTCAGAACCAACAACAATCTACAATCAACAATTTGAAAAGATGCTGAAATCTGCTGTGTTATCAAGGATCCATGACATGCGGCCTATAGGATCTGGCAGGATCCTCAGCAGCAAGCAAGAGGTCTACACTGGCACTAGAAGAAAGCCAGCTGGTGGGAGTGGCCCAGACCAGAGAAACAGGTGCCTTTTCTAGAGTGGGGCAATCTGACACTGGGGGCTGACCATATACACCGTCTCAATAAATAGACTCAGGCAAAGTAGTTGCTGTGCCTCTTGATTTTCTCTCAGACCTTTAGTTGTGAAATTTTTCAGGGTCTCATCACTCTCCTCCTTCTTGTTGGCTGTGTCAAACCATGAGCCAGGAGAACAAGACCTCATGGGTTATGGGCCACCACTATCCCAGCAGCCTTAGTCCCCACCTCTTTCCCATGCCCTAGCAACACTTCTTGCTGTCTGCAGTCTGAAGAAAGTTGAGAACCAGATACAAGGTAAGCCTCTTCTGGACAGTAACTGGGAGAAAGCAATTGGGTGTAGCAAAAAGGGAGAAACCAACAGGTCTGCAGGAGCTGTGGTTTCATCTCTGTTGGAAGGACTGGCCCTCCTGCAGCTAAGATGGATGTGGACCTAAGTTTCCCATTGCTCTTTCTGTTTCTGGAAACCAAAATAACAACAGGAACACCTAATTTCATCTGAAACTAACCAGGAAATTGTGCCCCTCACATTTGGATGTGGAACTTGGCTGAGCAAACTATGCTTTCATCACCTTCAAGTTAGACTATTGCAAGCAATACGTTCTCAAGCTGGAGCTAACCACAAAAAGGCACTCAGAACCTGTAACTAGTTCATGGGACTTGTCTCCTGAGTTGGACATGCCAAAGAAAGCACTTCACACCAGTGGTCTGCACTCCCTCTGGGCTCCTGGTCCAGTTAAACTGGCTTCAAGGATCTTGTCTTTAAGCTGTAAAATCTTGAAAAGGCCCAGGCACGGCTCACAGTCAATCTTTTTTTCCTTCTTCCTCTCACTATGGTCAGTAGAGACAGCAGTCAACATTTTCCAAAGCACCAAAAGAGATTTAGGAGCTTTCATCTTTTTACATTGCTGTTGCTTGAGCTCCTACATCTCTTGTATATTTCTGAAAATTTTATACACACAAGGAACTCTGAGAGTCTAAGGTGCACAGATCTTATGTGTAGGGAAGAGGCATTCCCAGCTGCTGAGCTCAACTTCAAAAGGGAATGTGGTTTAATTAAAAGCAAGAACTTAGTATCCTGTCTCCCAGTGATTTACTTGGCATCAGAAATCAGGTGATAGGCACTTTCCCTGAGAAGAGATAAAGTAATTGAAACCTCCCCCACACTCCTAAAGCTCAGGCAAGATGACAGGTTGATGATTAGATTCTCCCTGGATCTGACTCACAGCCCCATTGTACAGGGTTCAGTAGTTTACTTGGCTTCTCTGCTTCACACTGAGGAAAAAAAAAAAAAAAACAAAAGTCCTTTGTCTGTGGAAGTATCCCAGAACACAGAGGATAACTTTTTCCAAAACACTTAAGTAGCTACATCCTTTCCATAATAGTCCATACGACAGGATTCAGCAGAAATACTCACAGTGTGCCTCTCACTATATACTTAAGCAGCAAATACTCCATTAAAACTCCAGTACTCACAGCAAGTTCTATTTTTGTTTTCCTTAAATTCAAGCTCTTTTTTTTTTTTTCTTCTTTTTCAGTTATCTGGAGATTCGACTGAAGGAGTTGTGGATGAACACACAGAGGCACACAACTCCTCGTATTGAGAAATGATGAAAAGAAAATAAAGCTCCTTGTAGGTGAGGACTGTAGAACTTGGATGTGAAGCAAACAGTGCAGGGATAAGCAATAATGAATGCTACTGTATGGGAGTGAAACGGGAATGTGATAGGATATACAGAGCCCTTGCCACAAGGAAAGAGGATGAAGTTCCTGAGGCAGAGAGATGGGGAAGGAAAATGTGCAGCAGTACAGGGGGTGGAGGGCAAGAGCTCAAGATGTGTGAAACACATTTGCCCTGCAAAGACATTCTCTTTCTGCCCTGGTTCCTTTTTATAGTTGTTCCCCATGACTCGCACATAATTTTTTGCCTCTCTCTCAGGGTCTTTTCCTCATATAACATGCTGAATTTGAAACATCTTGAAAACCAACAGAGACAAAAGTATCATCATTGCCATGGCTTAAACTGAGTAGAGAGAAATGTAAAGGACAGACTTCAAAATCAACAGGATACGTTTCTGGGGTCCCTATGAGAAAGGTGTTTTGATTAGGCACTGTTATGAACCTGAAAAACAGGGGTTTACCATCCTGCAAAATGGCAAGCAAGAAATAGTAAGTGCTAATCTCTCTTAAATAAGGCTGGTGTGGTAGAAAAGATCAAAGCCAGCATACTTCTCCTGCTGTGTAACTGTTGTCTTCTGATTGTACACTGTACCTTTCTTAACAACTTGTTCAAAAAAACCTTTCAAGAATCTTCTAAGAAGTGGTTTGGATCTAAGAAGTTCGTTTGTTTTGAGAGTCAAGACTTCTTCTGTTACTCATGTGAATAGTCAAAGGGACGCACCCTGCAGACCAATTACTCTTTAATGTAAGCCTTGTGACTGATGGACCTGATCCACATTTCATACACTGCACGTTGTCGTGTTCCACACTTGTCCTAAACCCATCTTTTGCAGTCCACTTGAAAAACTCATTTTGAATTCAACAAGGAGCAGACAAAATTTCTTCTACCATGTTTATTGTTACTGACCAATACTTCACTATTCAAATAGCAAACTGAAACTAGTATGGTAACACAGCAAAAGCTGGGACCTTCTGGGTTGGTTTCCCATCAAGGAGTGCACATATTGATTTTACAGAAGCAAGTAGAGCTGCCTTACAAGCAGTTGACCCATGTTCGATTCCCAGCTGGTGGAAACTCATAGTATCTTTCTTGCAGTTACTCTGTGACCGGTTTAGCTTTCTGGTGGGGGGATGAGATGGTGGTGGATGGCGAACGAGGAGGGCAGCTGGTGGCACAGAACCGGAGTATTTTCCTTCTACAACTTTTCATATAAGCTGTAAGCTTAATTTTTTGACTAGAAATGGTTACAAACAGATTATGGGCAATTCTGTTGTAGGAAATTCAGCCCAAATACCAAGTTAGGTCTGTGCAGATCTGCCCAACATTTAACTCAAGAGATTGAAGAAGAAGACATGACCCCTTGCTTTTTGAAAGAGCTCCCTCAAAGGACAACTACATCACAAAATTAACACCTGCAGAGCTTTTCTTTAAAGACAGTGACGAAATGGTACACTAAGCCAAAGAACTTAGAAAACTAAGTGAAACAGCAGCACATGGTGAATTCTCCAATAAAAATGCAGCTCACTGCGAGGATGGACAGAATCTCATCTAGTGAAAAAAGTACGAAACCTGTTGCTTCTTAATGAACATCACTTTGAATGCAATGACCAGAAAAGGTTATTACAGTTATAAGAAATGCCTCACAGCCAACAAAACAAAAATGCCAAGCTTAAGGCTGCAATAGGAACAGCACAGCACTGCACGTGTCTAAGGACCATAGCATGAACTGGAGTCTAGTGGACACATGCCAGTAGCAGGTAATAGAAGTCATCTGTGTCAAGTGAGGTTCCAGCAGCAGCTTTTTCATACAGTTCATTCCTGCTGAAGCCAATGGGAAAGGTACTGTTGCCTTCAGCATCTAATTTTCTTGTTCAGAACATTTTTGGAAAGCTCTGCTTCTCAATGACTGGTAATTGTACCACATCCAAAAACAAGCCATAGGAAAGAGCACTGGGCAATTTGCTATGAGGCCTGCCTCTCTATCTGACTTAACGGGTAGCAAAAGGATAATGTTCCAGCTGAATAATATTTAGCATCATTCTGGGTTTTGTGTAACTAATAGCAATACTTTGTTGGTTGTTGAGTATTGCAAATGGAGGCTTCAAGCCAGTTCTTTATAAACAGCTTATTCTAGCAGCATGGTGCTGATAAGTAGTGCTAATAAGGGAATCTTTACAAGAATGGTAAAACTCACAGCCTGGGATTGAATTCATGTCCTCAAACACTGTAAGTGGATCCTCCTATATAATAAGGGCTTTTACAAATCACCTTCTTCCTCTTGGGAAAAGGAGGAATATGAGAAAGCCTTAACCACCACCACTACTAAGCACACACTTCAGTTTGCTTTCCAACAGGAAAGGATTTAAGGATCTGCCTTTTCTTTTGCACAAATTAATTATCGTCTCTTTTATCTTTAAGCAAACTTAGAATAGACCCAAGGAGAACTACAAAAATATTATACTGCAAAGGCAATATTGACATAATTTTTAAAGCTGTAAGTGTCAAGCAATATGGAATGAAGGTTGAAAAGCTGTCTTTACCTCATCATTCAAACACAGGGATTTATGACAGCACCTGCTGTCTGCAAAAGGAGGAGTAGGGAATAACAGCTCTCACTCAAGCTCATAATGTGTTATATTCTGGGGGATGAACAGAAATAGTGGGTTTGGTTTTATTTCCCCTTACTTTCTTCTGAGACTAACAGTGAAAGGAATTAGTCTTCTGTGAGAATCTAACTGGTTCAAGTCTTTTTCGTCTTGCACCCTTTATCCAGGTGTGTAACAATGGCCAGTTAAATACTTCCATTAGCATTATCTTTGTAAATAACTTTAACTACATAAATTTCATATCA
The DNA here is from genome assembly GCF_011004875.1 of Balearica regulorum gibbericeps. NCBI lineage: Eukaryota > Metazoa > Chordata > Aves > Gruiformes > Gruidae > Balearica > Balearica regulorum. The sequence goes on from NC_046184.1 coordinate 117,789,182, forward strand.
CATGCATTGATTTTACATGTGCACATGAGTAAGTGCACTGATGAACAAATGTTCTGTTTCTACAGAATTTAGCGCAATCTTGAAAATTTGATACCGAACAGAAAACCTCAAGTTTTGCAGCAGGTGTTTTTAGCCCACACCAAGAATTTCGATAGATAAAATTGCAGGAAGATTAGATGCAACACTGGAGGCACCAGAAATGAAGTTCAAATGTTATTAACTTTGTTATTAACTTTGTTACAGACCTTGCAACCTTCAAAGGTTTAGAGTCAAGGCTACAGGCAGGTGAAGAGAGGTGTCCCTACCTGTTTGGGTTGCTAAGATGGAGCAGGGAGAGTCCCCAGCTCTGCCTCGCTGGGAATTTAAATGCAGAAGAGAGCAGGGAGAAGCAGGTTGAGACTTAGTCTTTCTATATTTGGAGGAAAGAGGGTTAGAAGAAAGAGCATGTAGATGGTGTGAAAAATTATGCCATTTACTTACTTCTCCTTGTAAGGACTCCAGTTAAAGTAGGAGTTTCGAAGTTCCCCAATCTTCCAGCTGTGGCTGCCTTAACTGAGCATAGCCAAGCTGCTCTGTAGCTGGAGCGAAAGCTCATGTGCGTATGGTATTGGTTCTCAGGTCCTTTTATGCTGGATAATGTTTGCTTTTTGTTCTTCCCAGAAGAATCTGAAACAGAAAAGATTTTTTTAGTGCTCTGCCCAAAGGCTTACCTCTTTTGGGGCAATTAAACAGTCTAAGTCCAAGGAAATTTAGTGGGTGGTTTGGGTTTGGAGTTGGTTTGTTTGTTTTTGGTAAATAGTAACCTGTGGTATTTTTGCTCCTTGGGAAGCTGAGGGTTTTTTTCAGGACCTTGCATATGATTTGGCACCTGATGATGTTCAACTCCTTTTGAATGTCCCATACAGCTCTAGGTGGGCTCCTGTGAAGCTGGATTTCTGCTCCTCTCAGCACCCCCTGTCTCACAGGACAGTCCCAGACCTCACGTTACAGAAGACGCTTGGCCTGTATGTAACAGGGTGAGCCGCGAGTACTTGTGTTTTAGTAAGAAGTGGGCCCAAAAAACTTGTTTCCTGTGGAGCAGTGAGCATCCCTGTGGTGTCTCTGTGCTGTTTAGTAAACACAGTTCTGCTGCTGCCTTTCTTACATTGGAAGCATTCGTGAGGAAAGTTTTCTCTGTCTAGCTGCTTATTTTCATAAAATTCTTAGGAACCTAATAATTTCTCTGTGTTACTATATGGGAGAAGTAACATCCGGATCATAGGTTTATACCAAACAATGATCTAACAGACCATGATTGTAATAGACAAATGCAGCCTTATTGATGACTTTTGCTGTTTCAATCATATAGTTATGTATATGACCTAGGAACTGAGATGCTGTTGTGTACTGATTTTCTTTAAGTGAAGGAAGTTCAGCTATTACTTAAAAGAGTAAAATATAGTCTGAGTAGAGAGGAGAGACATGGTGATCTCCGAGAGGCTTACTTTTGCATTATGTTTGCCTCTAATATAAAATTGTTAATATATTCTCTCCCTCCCATGGAAGCATAATAGCAATATTAAAGCCAGTTTTACAATTTCCATCCTGTATCTAAATCCTCCCTCATCCTGCTTGCTTCTTATACGAGACTTTTTGCCTGACCTTTTATACAGTATACATTACTACTCTCTAGCCCTCTCTCGCAAATAAACATCACACACCTGCGAGTGGAATTTCATCTGGGCAGGAAAAATGGAAACTTCTAATGGAGAAGGGTTTGTGCACGTCTCGCTGTGCCACCGCCACTCTGAGGTGTGTTGCTGCATGAATGCAAGCAGTGAGCTGAGCGATCTGCACCACCGAGATGTTACGTTGAATAGGCTGCACTGGCAGAGAGCTAGGAAAATAATGGGACGCGGTTCAGGTTACTGCATCAGCACTTCCCTCAAGCAAAAATGTGGGCCACTGGATCTTAATAAGGTAGATGTCCCTATTCCCCTTCGCTGGCTTCTGTAATAACTGTAGAAAGGCAGGCAGTTTTTTGTGGCTCAGGAGCGTGAATTTAATATCCTCAATTCTTGAGTTCCCTTGCTAACTACAGCTCACTTCATCATTGTGTATTGGAAAGGTAAGTTTTACCCTGATAGTTAAATGAGAGTAGGAAAAACTATCACAAGAGAAGCACAAACCAAACCTGCAGAAGTAGCAGACTTATAGCACCTGCTTCTGCACTCTACGAATTATTAAGTTCTTGGGCTTTATTAGAGGCTGGCTCTGTTTAGGTTAGTGCTTGGCAAAGACGTGTTCAATATGTATTCAGAAGGAGTGTGTGAACCGGTTTTCTGGCTCCTTTCAAATATTTTCTGCTAGTCAGAACTGTCTGCACACGTCCAAAAGCTAGGAAGGCTCCGTGGACCTTTGGCAACATACGATGTGAAGCAAACAAGAAAATGCTCTCCAAAACCTGGACCAGAAATAATGTAAATACTATGTGACAATTACTGTGAAATGAAACTTTGCACATCTGTGCATCTTTGGTCTGATTTTCATTTTGATGTAGAAGATGGTGTGCTTTTTTCTTCTTCTTCTTTAAAAAGTTTGAGCCTTTCACAACTGGACCTAAAATTCAGTTTAAACTTCTGATGTTGACTTCTGCAGTCATGGAAGGGAAGCTATTTAGAAGCAATCAGTAAGGTATCAAAAAATTTCTTCTGCTAGTTACAAACAGGAACAATGCCAAACAGTTAAAACAGCCCTCTGTGTTCACAGCAGGCTAGAATAGACCCTGTTTTTCCTTAGGTGAAAACAAAACATCCTAAAATCACTCTCCCTCCCTGAAGTCTCATACCTTCTAAAAACATTCTGCTGCCTCAACTTTGTTCCCACTCATTAATAACTTGGGGGGAGAGGAATCTTCATTTGAAACAGCACTAAACAAACATACTACTCTTATAAACGCAATTGGTGCAGGAGCTGGAATTTTTTAAAGCCTGGCAGATTAAAAAAGTCCTGACAGATACATAGGTTAAGCTTACATATTTCATTCTACAAATAATCAGCTTTATATGCCTTGCTTAGGAAAACACAACAAGCAGGCTTTTTTTATTCATTCTCTCTCATCCACGCATTTAATAGGAAAGACAAGAAGTGCCTGTTTTCCACCGCGGTGACTTACGCTCTCTGTACAGCTCGCTGACATCCCGGCAACTTGCCTCTACATGCTTCAGAAACGTCAGCGCAGAAGCTCGTGGTGATAATCCCTGGTGGGCTACAAGCGCTAAAGGGTAATACCATCACACACTTGATTAGAGCGGAGTCGTACTGCGTCGCAGAGGGGAACGGTATACCCACTGCTGGGAAGCCGCAGGCAGTGAGTGACATGCTCACCCAGTAAGGCTGTCCTGCTGTATGCTAAGTGAAGAGCTGATCCGCTGTCTGCATCAGATGATTTTCTACAGGACTCTCTCATATCATCTGACATGGATGGCTAGGAGATGCTGCGGAGGACAAGCTCAATAACTACTGGAGGACAGTGCTCAAGGAGACCTTGAAAGCAGGAATTAGAAACACATCTTCCCAGATATAAATGCTGTAGGCAGATCCTTTGCTTAGGAGGAGTCTTGTGTCAGTAACCAGCTGGTAGTACATGACCCAAGCTGTCTAAATTTGTCATGGGAGGAGAGGTGTCAGAAAACAGAGCGTGCCTAACTGTTTGGTGGAGGATGCAATGCTGGAATGGGAGCATCGAGTTCAGCTGACTATTTACAGTCTCCTAGAGACAAGGAGCCTGTGAGTGTTGGAGTGGTGGTCACCGAGATGGAGACTCAGTGCAGCTGTGCATGACTGGTTAACATGGAGTCCCTTCAGTCTAATATACATCATTAATTAGCTTTTTTACCTACAGCAGTATGCTTTACAGCATGTGAGTTCAGCCTTCAGTGTCACACCAGGATGGGTAATTGTTTTTCCTATCCCGCTCCCTCAACACCAGAGCCCTGCTTTATTTGTAACACAAACTCGGAGGGATATAGCTAAACTGAGGAAGAAAGTCATATTAGGAGTATGTAACTGAAAGTATTTCAGCTCTATTTTTCCTTGTCCCTTTCTCTTGCTACATTCCTCTACAGGGAGCCACTTCCCTTTGCAGGAAGGTATGTTGGGTTGGCTATAGCCTTTGGAGTTGTCTTTTCCCTCTCAGATCCCAAAAGGGGACTTGTCGACTGCACCTGGAAAGCAGGTGGGAACTGTGGCCAAAATAGAGCTGAGGCAAGGAAGAGAATAATCTTTCTGCTAATGCCAGAGCTGTTTCAGAAACAGTACAGCTTGGGCAAGTATAAATATTCTTCTCCAGGCCCTCCATTTGTCTTGGTGTTCTGAGAGCTGGATGTGATGGGGATGGAGTGGGAGGAGGAGAAAGGCTGCAAAATAATTTGGTGGTATAGGGCAATCTTGCTCCCTTTGGGAGCTGCTTCTGTGGAAAACTGTGGTGAAGGTCAATCCCACATCGGCACTTATGAAATGCTATGGATATGGTGATGAATGTCCTTGAGAAATATAGGTTTTCTTTTCTTCTAACCCCTAATTCTTAAATATGTACTTTCAATGGGAGAAGATAAAATGGCCTACATTGTAGGATTGGACTTTGGTGAACATAACAGCTCCCAACCAATAAAGCATTGGAAGGCTCCCAGGAGCCGTGGTTCCTCGTAGACATGGTTAACACTTCCCACCTTGGAAAACACTTTATCTCCTCAAAAAAACCTGAAAATTACACTTTCACTTCCCATATGGAATATCTTGCAGCTTCCGCTTGTTGGAGCTTGAAAGGCAAACTGACAAAGAGGGAAATGCAATGAGAATTTCATCTGGCCTCAAAACCACGTGAAGTTGGGAATGGCTGCTCTCTTGTCAGACAGCAATGCATTGCTGAGTGGGAGCAGTAAAGCCAAGGGTCTCAGTGCAGACTTGAGAGCCCTTTTCAGACATCTGCCTGATGGTTGAAAAGGAGTGGCCTCTAAAACGCTTCTTTGTACTTTTTTTTTTTTTTTTTTTGGATTGTTGCATGCACAGAAGACAACCAAGTACTTTCCCAAATACCCACTAGATGTCAGTGTGCTCTGCCGGGTCAGGTGCCCCCTGCTCCAGCCGCAGACCCCGCCGTCCGCCCGTGTCCCTGCCCGCACCCGGGGCCGCCCCTGGGCGCCGCTCCCCGGGACCGGGTCCGGGCTGCGGGGCGCAGCGCTCCCAGGAGGCTGGGCGATGCCCCAGAGCTGGGCTCTCCTGCCACCGAGCTCCTCCGGTTTTCAAGGAAAGAAACTTGGGCGGTTGTTGTGTTCACGCCTTCGGGAATCGGCAGTCGGGGCTGTCAGATGGATGCGTGAAGACTTGGTGATGGCTTTGGCCGGTTGAGTCTCGTAAATGCACACCCCTTCCTAAAGAAAATGGGGTTGAAACGTTAAACTGCCTTGGGGACGTTGCGAATGTCAGCATTTGAATTGGAAACTTGTTTGTTTACTGCCAGGCCGCATCATTGTGAAGCATTTATTAAATGACTTACCCAATATTCCTCTTGAACACGAGGCTATAAATTTTCACTCTGTTTTGTGAATGCTGTCACCAGCAAAAGATCCTTTAGGAAATGCCAAGTCTGCAAAAGGCAGATCTTTGCATTAGCCATTAAGCTCCCTATCCCTGCCTCCTCAGAAAGGTCATGGATGTTTTGGTCTGATGCGTTTGGTGCAAATCATTCCAAAGAGAGGAACCGGCCCAACATTGAATCCAGATGTGGGTTCAGAGTCACCCAGCCTCTCTGTCCATGCTCACAGCTGTTGGGGCTTTCCTGATTCCATGTTCTGGGTCTATCTCAATCACAGATGTTTCACTCTTGATTTATTTTAAAAAAATAAAAAATTCCCACTGCCACTATATCATTGAGTCTTGGCAGATCTATAAAAATCTACTTGTTATACTGTTTCAAGGGACTGTCTCTTGCAAAGAATATTAATATTCCTGAGGTTTAGTATTTAACAAAAAAATCTGGAACAAACTATTGTAGGTGATGAGGCAAGAGAGAATGCCTCCTTCAGACGTTTGATATAAATCTGAACTGTAAGTTTGGCAGAGCCTTCATAAAGCCTGAACAAGTAGGTCAGGTATTTGAGCATTTATCTATTTTATTTATTCTGTGGTGGATCTACAGGGCTAGCATGAGGTATTTTTTTAAGGGAAGCACAGTGCTGCTCAATGTAAAGTGGATTAGAGGATGTAAATTAAAACTGAAATGCAGCAGGGAACCAGCAACAGCTCTTACTAGAGTAAGCCAGATATCCACCCTATTGATCTCATCATTACACAAAACAATATTAGGAAAAATTTCTTAGCTGACTAGTCCTACTGAACTGTGCAAGAGTCTCCCCACGGTGATGCACTAGGTCCCACTGCCTGACTCACTGAGTAATGAAGCAGACAAACCACTAGCAAACTTAGGGGACCGTTCTGGGTTGGCAGAGGATGGACCAGATGATCTAACAGTCTTATTTTTTAATGTCTCTAAATTTGTATTGAAAAGCTTTCCATTTCAGCAAACAGCAGAGGTATATGACCAACTACTTCTAGAAAGATACAGTTTACTGTACTCTGAAACGTAGGACGTTAGGAAAGCATAATTCCTTAGCATATCTCATTAAAACTTGTTCCTTCCACGAGGGATAGAAGCCTTCTTCTGCCCATCATAAAACTGATATGTTCATTTTTTTGAACCCAGAAACCCTTTGTACATGTGTGTGATTAGCCACAGTAATGCAGTCATATGGCTGCACAATTAATACAACACCATAATATTTCTTGTTCCTACTGTTGCTGTGACGTGACTCTCCTTTGAGGGGGATTTTCATGCAGGGGAATCCTATGAATTCTCTAGGCTACAGATGTTGACTTACAGTGTCTGTGAAACAGCAGATATTGGAATAGTTATGAATAATTATAACAATAAATTATAACTGTTAGTAAGGTCAAGAATGGACAAAATTAAGCAGGAGAAAGCATAGTAGTATTTTTCACTGTGCGAAAGGACTAATGCCTTTGTGACCCAAGGCAAATTGTCTGCTCAGACTCACTAAACCCTGGTAAGTGGTGATAGCATTGAGACCCAAGCTGAGCTGACTTCTCATGAATTGCCCTTGGGTTGCTGCCAAAATGAAATTTTCTGCTTCTGAAAACCAATTCCAGCTATTGCCAAGAATGGCGGTTAAAATGGAGAATGGAGGAATTTCACAGCCCTGTGGAGTGCCAAGTCAGCCAGCGATGGGGCTGCTCAGGAAAGCTACTGGAGGACAGAGGCACTTCTAATGGCTGAAGCACAAATACGTGGGTTCTGGGTTTGAAGAACTTCATTTGAAACCCTTTGGCCTGCATGAGGACTTGCTAAAGGAAGTGTTCCCCTGGAGGAACTTAGACATTGCACAAGAGCAGTAGTCTCCCATCATACATTCAGTTTATTTGTTTTGAATCTTAACGATAGCCCAGAAAAGTGGAAATCAGCTGAAACCAAGTAGTTTGCAGTAGGATGTGTTGCCTGAGGACAATGGCTGGGAGACAGCTATTCCTCCTCACCTGGTAGGCTTGTACCTTAGCTGAGGAGCTCCAGTTGGCACCGCTGTGCCATCTGCACCTGTGGAATTTGGGAAGGGAGAGGGCACATGCACATGGAAACAGCTGCTCTTAAAAATCTCTGAAGGAACTGTTTATGGAAAACACGTACAACATGTTGAAGGCCATCAGCAGGGAAGAAGTGAGAAATGAAGCAGATCTTACCCATAAGCTCTCTACTCATGTTCTCAGATGTCCATCCAGGATCTAACTCCCTGTAAGGAGCCAAGCGATTTTTATTTTCCCCAGGCTTTTCCACCCTCTCATAGAGTAATTTACTCTAAAACGGACAACTGATGCATCATGGCTTATGCTCTCCCTGAAATGCTTCTTGGAACTACCATATTGCGCTATCTTAGAAAGGACATAGTGCCTTTACAGATATACATAAAGCCTTGGGCTGCACCCTGTTTTAATCTGGTCTTGCCAACCATCACTTCAGTTAGTTCAAGAAGATTTGAAAAATCTTTGTTTACATGAATCCCAGGTGAAGAACCCTGATCTCTCATACATGTGTACACAAAAATGAGAGGGGAGGTGTGTGTATTCTTTGGGTGTTTTTTAATGCTGTATCCAGTTATAAAGCTCAGTGAGACTGTAGCACATACGTTTGAATCTTCAGTTAATGAGGAATAGAAATAGCTGCATTCACCCTGAGATGTTTCTCTTGCTTTAAAACAGCCAAATAATTCTCACAGATGTCTGTTGATTGACTACTCCCAAATCCTTTTGTTTTTTCTACTAGCTCCAAGCATTACTTGCAAATAAGTTCTTAATGTCACCTCTGATCTGCATTTGATGAAGTTATTAACACATAACTACTTTTAGTTCAGTAAAAGAAAAGGGACAGGGAAAACAAAAGGAAAAGTGTCATTCTGCTAGCTGGGTAAATTAAACCATTTTTCTATGATGCCAGCTAATGTGTGATCTTTATATGTCCTCTCACATCCTTGGTATGTTGCAGACTTGCTCATCTTCCTCACCAAACAGCACTTGATCTTTTATAGAACTCCTTGGGGGCATTGCTTAAGCCCTTATATTCCACATATACATAATAAGCTCTGAACATTTTGTTACCAGATATATTTTGTCACAAAAATGGATTTTTATAACATGCCATTAGTGGCCTGTGACCACAGCTGTCCTTGGCCATGCTGCATTGTCACAGTCATATGGGTGACAGCAGTGAAGTAACTGAGCTAGTCGTATGCTTTGATTAAACTTTTCAAATGAAAAAGGTTGGGCTCTTCTAGGTTTCAAAGTAAGAAGAAGAAAACTTCACCCACATTTGCCCATGATATTTATTTATTTATTGGTAACAGAGATGGAGAGGGAGAACACCAAATCTTGCAAAAGCAAAACTCTTCAATTAATTAACATTTTCATGAAGGGAGTGAGAGGTAGAGGTCCTTTTCCACCTCCGAAGTGCCGAAGTTGCTCTGATTCCGCAATCTCTTCTTCCGCCCTTACCCTTGCAGCATAAGGAACGCTGTCTTTGCAGTACAGTCTTCTCCTTGCTTGCAGTTTGTGTAAAGTGGTTCCTTGTGGTTTGGGGGCTGGAAACAGCATCAGAAGGGAGTGGAGCAAGGCAGCTGCTGGGCTTCAGCAACACTCAGTCCTGCAGAGGCTCCTGTGAGGCAGCTGCCAGGAAACACAGACAGTAGCTGTGCCACATCTGGGACAGCGTGCGGTTGTTGGGAAGATGATCAGAAACCAGGAGAGTGGCACAAGGAGGTGGCTTTTCATTCAGAAGACTACTGGCACGGAGCATCTCACTAGCTTAATTTGCCCACTGTGAGCCCTTGTGCCCAGTCTTGTACGCTTCAAGAATTTACTGCTCTGGGAGGTAAATATTGTTTGATATTTGATATTGTTTTACCTTCCTGCACTTGTTCTCCATAGCCTCTTTTCCTCAGAGAAAGGTTAGAGCTGTACATGGACATCTCCCCATCCAGTTTTCACATTTGTATTAGGTACAACTCCTAAAATGGTTGTCTCATTGTGTTTAGACTGTGTGCCATCATGGAGTGCCTGCCACCCTACTTGATCCAGTGACCTGGCTGCACTGCGCCACTGTGCTGGTTTTGGCTGGTATGGAGCTTTGTTTTGGATTTGTGCTGAAAACAGCGTTGCTAACACAGGGATGTTTTCATTGCTGCTGAGCAGTGCTTACACAGAGCCAAGGCCTTTGCTGCTGGGACACCCCACCCCACCAGCGAGGAGGCTGGGGGTGCACAAGGAGTTGGGGGGGGACACAGCTGGGACAGCTGACCCCAACTGACCAAAGGGGTATTCCATACCAGGTGATGTCATGCTCAGCATGTAAAGATGGAGGAAGAAGAAGGAATGGAGAGGGGATGTTCAGAGTGATGGCATTTGTCTTCCCAAGTAACCGTTACGCGTGATGGAGCCCTGCTTTCCTGGGGATGGCTGAACACCTGCCTGCCCATGGGCAGTGGTGAATGAATTCCTTGCTTTGCTTTGCATGCGTGCGTGGCTTTTGCTTTCTCTATTAAACTGTCTGTATCTTAACCCAGGAGTTTTCTCACTTTTACTCTTCCAATTCTCTCCCTCATCCCACCGTAGGGGGAGTGAGCGAGCGGCTGCGTGGGGCTTAGTTGCCGGCTGGGGTTAAACCCACGACGACCTCGGCTCTCCTTTGGCTTACATAGCCAGGTTTTCTCCTAGAAGTGGGGTGTGGGGCAGGCTGACAAATATCTTGGTCTCACCTGATCTGGGTGGTGTAAAAGCCTAGCCAAGTAGCTCTCTGGGCTCAGAAGGTAGGAGCAAGCCCAAGTCCTGCAGCTGAGAAACAGCTTATGTGGCTCAGTTCAAAATCTGTTCTCAGCTGCATGGCCTGTTTCCCTGTGCTTGTACAGTGCACCAACAATTGTCTCTGAAAGACCTTGTGTGAAAGAGGTCTTTTTTTTTTTTTTTTTTTGGTCATAGCAACTGCCCGAAGTAAAGGACTTTACCAAAATTATTTCATTTTAAAGAAAAATCCATTTTCTTTTCCTAATAGGAGCAGAGCCTTAATCTTAAAAGTTGGCTTGGTTGAAAATATCTGAATGCTGGCTTTACTATAGAACATAATTTCTTTAAAAAATGGCACTTCAAAGTATATGGAAGAATATAATTTGCAATTAAACTGAATAGCATGCTAATAACGACAATTATGAATTCTGGGATGCAACACAGTTTTGCATACTGTGGTGCATAATTAGTCAGGTGGTAACTTAGTCTCCACAAGAAGTGGCAAACTGACTATTAGCTAACTATTAGCAAAATAGCTTTTCTATCAATAAGAGTTGCCTCAGGGTAGCAAAACTATAAAGAAATCCACTGGTGAAGATTTTTTTTTTTTTAAATAATTTAATCTCCTTGCAGGTTCTTCAAAATGTAAAGCCAAGAGTTCCTGATTTACTTTCTGAATAGTACCCAGTCAGCAACATATGTTATATTACCAGTCCCAGAAGTCAATACGCCTGTTAAGGTTGGCAGTGCCTGCTAAATACACAACCAGTCAAGCTGTATCACCCAGAAACATGAGAGAGTAAGGCTGGCACCTGTCTCAATTTCAGTTCTAAGAATTGCAGCACTATGGTCTTCTATATTAACAGATACCAGTCTGGTTACAGTTTGTGATCGGGAATATGCAGAAGTCTCCCCTGTGAGTCATTTCTGAGGCAAAAATTCAGTTCTTGTTTGGGTTATTCTTAACAGTTATTGAATAATTTTGAAATGTAGTGCCAGCTTTATCATCAGAGTGATCTTCCAAAAGGGATATAGGCACATGTGAAGGTGTAATGCTGTAATCATTGCATAGTTGTCTCTAAAATGGGTAGTCACTTGTCCATTTTCTGCGGATCTTATACAGAAACTTGCCTGTCATGTCGGCTGGTTATTGAGGACAAGCCTACGCAACATAGCTACGGATTGCTGAGGATGAAGGATGCAAGGGAACAAAAGTAGCTATAGAACCAGTCCTGCTGACTAGCAGGGTCTAATTCCTGCTTTTCAGCAATCTATATGCCAATGGAGGAGGAGTCACAAAAAGAAAACACATCTCTGAGGTACAGCCAATAATCCTCACATTACATGCTGAAATCAAGCCTGCTTTATTGTGATCCTAATCTCAGTCCACCACTTCCACATCTAAACATTGTGCGCACGTCTGTGTAGAGGACAGCTTCCTGTGCTGACCAAGGGTCATACTGCAGCAGATAAGGAGTGTGAGAGTGCTTGAGCTGTATTAATCTATTATCCTCACTTTTTCTGTCTTTTTTGTTTCAAACGCTTGAGTCTCAACCTAAGCAGCTATTCAGACTGTTGGCATAGTTTGAAGGTTCCTCAGAGGGTTCCTCCTTTTACAAAGACCATATTACAAACATTATATCTGTAATTATATACAAAATTAGATGCTGGGCACAAATCCTATCTCTAAATCAAACTGGCGTGAGGCAGGGTGGTGTTACTGGAACAGGCTCAAAATCAAGTTATGAACCATGACTTGGCTCAGATTCTCTCCCTAGTCCTCAGTCATTAGGTTTGATATATACAGGAATTTTGCAAGGACGCACTGGAATTTCCAATTTATTTTTGTTCAAAGTATCCATAGAATGGGACAGGAAAGTTTTGGCAATTCATAGACAAGTTCTATTATCACTGAGATTTCTTTAGGACCATAAATATAATTATTCCAATTAAATTTGCTAATAATTGTCTTAGGAAATGTGAATTTGAACCTTCCTGGTAGATCAGACTGACACTTAATTAGGGTGCAGCTACATTAGTGATCTCCTGATCATTGCCACTTACCACGCTTTGGCTCACAGAACAGAGCAGTCTCTGAGTACACAAACTGGTTCGCTTTCAGATTAAATGAAACCAGACAATATGTTCCAGTGTTGCTTTTAATGCTCTCCAATTATTTCTACATTTTCAATCCACAGGCTGACTGAAACTAGTCTGAAGTAAATTCCCTTGAAGCATGTATCATCTGCACATCAGATACTCAACACCATTTTTACACTCTATAAATCCACTCTTATCAGGCCACATGCTTGCTAATGTAGATGTAGCCTTAGATTTGCAGTTTGAGAGTTTAACAAAAATCACTTGGAGAATATTTCTGAGAGGTCCTCAAATTCAGCAGTACGAAGCTCTTGCCTATGGAGCAGTACGCCTTTGGGAGCATTTTGCGATTTAAAAGCTGTCTCTAAAATGCTGAGAGTTGTGCTGTGGTGTTTGTTCTTAGAATTTGCTGAAGACTGAAGAAACCAGATCTGAAGTTTGAGTGTGCGAATTTGCAAGTTGTCTCGTTTGACAATTGATAATATATTACCACCTAATGGCTTCTGGTTTGCCACTGGTGCCTGAGAAGCACAACAGGATTTCAGTATGTAAACAAAGCTTAAAGGCTTGGGTAGAGAGGATAAATGTCCCAAAATAGAGGCTGTGTTGTGCAAGTGGCCACATCTGAATATAGAGCAATTTGATTTCTAAAACTTCTGGTGTTCTCGTATCATCAAAATTTACAAGAAAGAGATAATTTGTAAAAACATATGAATCTTTTGTATTTTAATGGATGAGAATAGATGATGGGGAAGAGAAGCAGGGGAAGAAAGTGGACAAAAATTAGGGAAGTTGGCACTTGTATGTTATGGTAAACTTGCTAAAGTGAAAAGAACTGGGCAAAATTAAAAGATCAGAAGCAAAAGGAGCATGTTGCTGCTTTTTTGTGTGCGTCTGAATGCAAACAGAAGTAACTCTTTGCTCTGTCCCCAATTTTTGTTAGCAAATATTTGAGCTAGTTAAGAGTCAAATCTAAGCGTGGCACTGGGTACAGAAGCTTTTGGACAAATTAGTCAGCCAAGTCTTTCTGCCCAGGTGACTAGACATCATCTGGAGCTCTTACATATGTGACATTCCCTGGTTTATGAACTAAGCAAACTGGATTAAACAGCGGGTAGTTCAGACATTCACTCCATATCACCCAAAACTTTTGTGGCCTCCCTATCCCATACTTAGTTATAGTTGAGCCATTTGCCAGGAAAGTGCAAAGAGTGTTTCCTAAACACATTATTACTATATCCTGTTTAATACGTGCTCTGTGGAGATACCTCATGCCCGCTGGGAGCTGGCTTGTCTTGTGGGATGCTCCTGCATGTGTTTGACACTGTATTTGCTCAGGGTCCAAGTGCAAAGCCTCCTTTCTGCAGTTCCTTGCTCTGCTGACTATGAGTCCCTAAACGGCAAACTATGCTGCAGCACAAGCCTGGATGAAGTTTTCTCCTAAGTTGAACTATTCAAAACAGAAGCCGTTCCCAAACCATCTGTATATGCAACTGGTATTTGCTCTGAGCTTTTTTTTTTTTTTTTTTTTTTTTTTTAAAAAAAAAAGGTGATAAATTGCATGTCTACCAGAAGACCCACATGCTTGAACACCATTGCTCTGCTAAAGCAAGCTTTCAGGCTCTGTGCTCTTTCCCTTGCCTGCTCTCTTTCAAATCTTCCTCCTGTGTACGTAACCAATCACCCCCAGACTGTGCAGAGTTGGGCCGCGTGTTTAAAGGACTTTCAGGATTTTCTTGCTCGTACCTTAAGTTATGGCAGCAGTTAGGAGTGGCTTCAGAGGTAAGCTGAGCATCCGACATGACTCACTAGAAGCTCTATTGACCCTGGTTTTACCTGTTTCAGCAGGCAGTTAGGTCACATTGGTAAAACCTTGAATCACATTCTCAGGAGACAGCAATCTAAGCGATGGACAACTTTATTTTTATGTGCTATCACCACCATCAGGTGATCAATCAATGTGCACCATTGGCAGGATAACCTCACATTTACTACCTGATTTACCATTCACTGAAGTATTTTTAACGTTTTCGTGTCAACTTGCTCTGAAATCAATACAAGCTAAATATACATGTCTGTTCAGGAGATGAGTCTTTTGTGAAAGGCTGTGGCTAATCACTATAAGGGGCTGCAAAACTGAATCTTTTTCTCTGTGTAGTAATAACAAAATGCCTTTAATTTGGCCAAGACTTGATTTTAATAACTTGTCCGCTATGTAAAGTCAGTGTAGATTTAAAAAAAAAAAAAAAAAGTCTTTGTTTTTCCACAAGTTCTGTGATAACTTGTTAGAGTAACTCTAATAATTACTACTGTAATTGTGTAAAGCTTGGTTGTTCATCACAGATGTGATAATGTCACAGACCTGGACCACCCCGTCAGCTTGTCAGCTTAAAATATTACTCCTGGAATAATGAAAAATTGCCAGCTTCTCAGTACGGCTTTTTGATTTATGGGTAGTTCCTCAGAGATTGATTAGTTGTTTTGTTTTGTTACCTGGAATGAATGATGAATATTTTAAAAAATACTTAATGTTGGATCCAGTGCAAATGAGATAATTTTACAGTGACTTGTTTAGTTGTTTCCAGAATAATTGGACATTATTACCTGCCCACCATGCGTGAACTATAGGTCTCTGGAGGGGCTAAATAGCTTCAGTTGATGTTTCCTTAATATTTCAATGTAGTTCATCTGCACTGTTCATACAGGAGCTTTTACCAGATGGTTAACCAGCCCTGTAGTGACATTTCTCAATTTCCCATCTATTACTCTCCAACAGAAAATGATACAACTTGATTCACTGTTCGTCATAACTTATGACTGACTCACTTGTGTACTTGTACTGAAGAATCATGGCCAAGTGGCCCAGTGACATTAAACTGAAAGAGAGTTTGCTGTTACCTTGAGTGGGATCAGTACTGACATCCACAATATTGAAGCAAAAAAACTTGCTCTCTTTTTTAGGATTT